>NC_051154.1:17699870-18041231 GCF_013339745.2 Dermacentor silvarum | reverse complement strand
GAAATAAGTACGTTCGCCCAGGGCAAAGAGTGGATACGGGGGACAAACAGGTCTGGCCAATGGTTCAACGGGGGCAATACAGTTCTGGTACTGGGTTCAAACGGGGACAAACAGGTCTGGGCTAAATGGGTTCAAACGGGGACAAACAGGTCTGGGCTAAATGGGTTTCAAACGGGGACAAACAGGTCTGTCTAAATGGGTTCAAACGGGGTCCCGTTCCATAATCCTATTTGATGAAACCCGTTTAAAATCAAATAGGATTTTTTAGTAGGGTGGTGGAGGTGCTAGTCCGTTCATGCACCGAACGCCCCCGCAAAGCCGCGACCCAAGCCCGAAACCGGAGGACGAGACCAACGTCGCCAAGGAACAGCGAGCTAGCCGTAGGCAGCAAGGACTTGTGCCGGAGTTTCCCGAAAAGGACCACTGCAATCAAGGCCAAGTCAACGACCAAAATGGCAGCACCAGCGTCCCCCATCCTGCTGCAGCAACCTCGGGAGCCACCGACTTTTCGTGGATCATCCGCTGAAGACCCTGAAACCTGGCTGGAGACATACGAGAGGACCGCGACGTTCAGCAAATGGAGCGACGACGACAAGCTGCGCCATGTTTATTTTTCATTGGATGATGCTGCTCGGACCTGGTTTGAGAACAGAGATACCACCCTGGTGACGTGGGACCTATTTCGTGAGAACTTCGTGAGGACTTTCACGAATGCCGTGCGAAAAGAAAGGGCCGAAGTTTTATTAGAAACCAGAGTGCAGTTGCCGAACGAGAACATCGCGATCTTCACGGAGGAGATGACTCGCCTCTTCCGCCACGCCTACCCCGATATGTCTGAGGAAAAGAAAGTTCGGTTCTTGATGCGGGGCGTCAAAGAGCAAATATTCGCCGGATTGATGCGCAACCCGCCCAAGAGTGTCGCCGAATTTCTTTCCGAGGCCACAACGATCGAGAAGACGCTTGAAATGCGCGCCAGGCAATACAACCGCCGTGCCCTAACCAACTACGCCGATGCTCAAGCACTAGGCGCCGACGACCTGCGCGAGACCATCAGAGCAGTCGTTCGCGAGGAGCTGCAGAAGCTCTTTCCCGATAGATGCCTCAAGTGGCATCTATCGCCGACGTCGTCAAAGAAGTTCAGCGCTCACTTGGAGATCCCGATGTGCAGCCGCAATCGCCACAACCCCAGCCGGAAGCGCTGACCTACGCCGCCGTTGCCCGTCGTCAAGGCCCCCCTTCACGCTCGCGCCAGGGCGCCGTAACGCCGCAGTTCCGTCGTCTACCGCCGCCGCCGCCAGCACGCCCGCCCGTCGCCCAGCGTAGCTACCCAAGAAAGACAGACATTTGGCGCGCCCCCGACCACCGCCCGCTCTGCTATCACTGCGGGGAAGCCGGCCATGTCTATCGCCGATGCCCATACCGCGAGATGGGCCTACGAGGGTTCGCCGTCAACGCGCCGCGTCCACAGCTTGGCGAGCGACCACGTGACATCGCCGACTACCTCGCCGGAGCCCAGTGGCAACCACGACGACCCTCACGCTCGCCGTCACCGGGCCGCTACATCTCGCCGCATCGCCGTCAGTACACCGGTCCCACCCGGGGCCGATCTCCGAGCCCTTACCCGGGAAACTAAAGGCAGCAACCGATGGAGGTGCGGTTGCTGTACGACGCAATGCCGAAGATCCGCCGCCGCCGACGACGACGATTCGCGAATCATCACGACGAGATAGCACGCCGCGTAGCAACAGCCTTGACAACACATCGCCGCCGAACGAAGAAGACCTTCCGACGCAACGTAGCAGCAGCAGAGCAAGCCGACGCAGCCGTGATCCGACGCCACGAATTAACCGCAACGCCAGACGCCGGTCTACCGATCTAGACGTGCTCATCGATGGTCATAACGTCACCGCTCTCGTCGACACTGGCGCCGACTATTCCGTCTTCAGTGGCGCGTTCGCCGCCAAGTTGAAGAAGGTGAAGACGGCCTGGCAAGGACCCGATATACGGACAGCGGGAGGCCACCTAATAACGCCGACTGGAATCTGCACAGCGCGAGTCACGGTAAACAACCGCACTTACCCGGCGAGCTTCGTAATCCTGCAGCACTGCTCCAGGGATGTCATCCTAGGCATGGACTTTCTAAATCAACACGGTGCAGTCATCGACTTCAGGTCCAAGTCAATAACGCTTTCAACGCACAACGCGATACCACCGGCTACAAGCATAAGTTACCAAGCCTTGAATGTGCTTGAAGAACAAGTCACCGTTCCGCCTCGCTCCATCGTAATGATTTCCGTCGGTACCGAAGTGCCTGCAGACATGGAGGGCGTCATCGAGGGCGATCATCACTTACTGCTCTACCGTGAAATTTGCGTCGCTAGAGGCATAGCTGAGCTACGTGCAGGGAAAGCAACGGTGATGCTCACGAACTTCAGCCCCGAATACAAGCACATTAACAAAGGCACCACGGTCGCCTACATCGACGAAATAGTACAAGCCAGCAGTGCTTTCGCCTTCACGGATTCCAGTGCAACCGCAACGACGACTATAGTACCTGAACCAACTTTCGACGTCAATCAGAACCTTCCCAGGCATAAGAAAGAACAACTAAAAGCGCTGCTCCTGCAATACAAGGATTGCTTCTCGTCGTCGTCAAAAGTTCGACAAACCCCTGTCGCCAAGCACCGCACCATAACCGACGAAAATGTCCGCCCACTGCGTCAGAGCCCGTACCGAGCTTCGGCGCGCGAACGCGAGGCCATAAGGCAACAAGTCGACGAAATGCTACGCGACGACATCATCCAGCCGTCCAAGAGTCCGTGGGCGTCCCCCGTGGTGTTAGTGAAGAAGGATGGAATCCTACGTTTCTGCGTCGATTATCGTCGCCTCAACAAGATCACGAAGAAGGACGTATACCCCCTCCCACGGATTGACGACGCCTTGGATCGACTCTACAACGCAAAGTATTTTTCGTTGATGGACCTCAAAACCGGCTACTGGCAAATCGAAGTCGACGAGAGGGACCGGGAGAAGACGGCCTTTATAACACCAGACGGACTGTTCGAGTTCAAGGTCATGCCGTTTGGTCTTTGCTCGGCACCTGCGACTTTCCAACGCGTCATGGATACAGTACTGGCAGGCTTGAAGTGGCAGACTTGCCTCGTCTATTTGGACGACGTCGTTGTGTTTGCCTCAAGCTTCGAAGAACACCTGCGGCGCCTTGAAACAGTTCTTCAAGCAATCAAAACCTCCGGACTCACGTTAAAGCGAGAAAAGTGCCGCTTCGCATATGAGGAGTACTTTTTTTGGGCCACGTCATCAACAAGTCTGGAGTGCGCCCCGACACTCAGAAAACTGCGGCCATCTCCAACTTTCCTCTGCCCGCTGACAAGAAGGCAGTGCGTAGATTTCTTGGACTGTGCGCCTATTACAGGCGCTTCGTCAAGGATCTTTCACGGATCGCAGAGCCACTGACGTATCTCACGAAGGCCGACGTCGAGTTCAAGTGGGAGACGCCGCAACTCGAAGCATTTGAAGAACTGAAGCGACGCCTGCAATCGCCGCCAATACTTGCGCATTTCGACGAAAACGCCGATACCGAAGTCCACACCGACGCAAGCAGCGTAGGACTCGGCGCCGTGCTTGTGCAGAGGACTGACGGACTAGAAAGGGTTATAAGTTACGCTAGCCGGTCGCTATCGAAGGCGGAAGCAAATTATTCCACAACAGAAAAGGAGTGCCTCGCCATCATCTGGGCTACATCAAAGTTTCGCCCCTACCTCTATGGCAGGCCCTTTAAAGTTGTGAGCGACCACCACTCCTTGTGTTGGCTAGCTAACTTGAAGGATCCTTCAGGCCGCCTCGCACGCTGGAGCCTGAGACTTCAAGCATTCGACATCACCGTCGTTTACAAGTCCGGGCGAAATCACTCTGACGCCGATTGTTTGTCTCGCGCCCCCGTCGAACCGCCGCCACAAGACGAACAGGATGACGACACTTTCTTGGGACCCATCAGTGCCGACGAATTCGCCGAACAACAACGAGCCGACCCGGAACTAAGGAGCCTTGTAGACTACCTGGAAGGCAAGACCGTCATTGTGCCGAAGGTGTTCAGGCGAGGATTGGCGTCGTTTTTCTTGCAAAACGACATTCTCCTAAAGAAGAACTTCTCGCCTCTCCGAGCCAACTACCTCCTCGTGGTACCCTCAGCATTGCGTCCAGAGGTTCTGCAAGCTCTCCATGACGACCCAACGGCTGGACATCTCGGTTTTTCACGCACTCTCGCGAGGATACAAGAAGAATACTACTGGCCTCGCCTCTCTGCCGACGTCGCCCATTACGTAAGGACATGCCGAGACTGTCAGCGACGCAAAACACCGCCGACAAGGCCAGCCGGACTTCTACAGCCAATCGAGCCACCTCGCCGACCGTTCCAGCAGATCGGGATGGACTTACTGGGGCCTTTTCCGACGTCGACGTCCGGGAATAAATGGATCGTCGTCGCTACGGACTACCTCACCCGCTACGCCGAAACAAAAGCCTTGCCCGAAGGCCGTGCCGCCGAGGTAGCCCGATTCTTCGTTGAGAACATCCTCCTGCTTCACGGTGCCCCAGAAGTCCTCATCACCGACAGAGGCACGGCCTTTACGGCAGAACTAACTCAAGCCATCCTGAGGTACAGCCAGACAAGCCATCGCCGCACCACCGCCTACCACCCGCAGACGAATGGCCTCACCGAGCGCCTAAATAAGACCATCGCCGACATGCTGGCAATGTACGTCGACGTCGAACACAAGACGTGGGATGCCATCCTTCCGTACGTGACCTTCGCATACAACACGGCCGTGCAAGAAACGACGCACATGGCCCCGTTCAACCTGGTCTACGGAAGGAACCCGGCAACGACGCTTGACGCCATGCTACCAGACGTCGCTGACGAAGAAAATCTCGACGTTGCCACTTATTTGCAGCGTGCCGAAGAAGGTCGACAGCTCGCCCGCCTGCGCATCAAGAACCAGCAGAGGACCGACAGCCGACACTACAATCTACGACGACGCTACGTCGAGTACCAGCCCGGCGACCGTGTTTGGGTCTGGACTCCGATACGCCGACGAGGACTTAGCGAGAAACTGTTGCGTCGCTATTTCGGACCATATAAGATAATCCGACGTATTAGCGCACTGGACTATGAGGTCGTGCCAAACGGCATTTCGCAATCACAGCGGCGCCGGGCACGACCTGAAGTCATCCATGTGGTGCGTCTTAAACCTTTCTACGCCCGCTGACGACGTTAGGTACTTTGTTGCTATGTTATTTTTTTACGCATGGTTTTGTTTTCGCTTTCGCGTTTGGTTGTAGCATCGGGACGATGCTTTTTAAGGGGAGGGTATTGACACGTATACATGTTTATCTCTCGCCGATGGCCGCTTTCCACCGGCTAACAAATGTTAAACGTTATCGCTCGGCGCAGGACGCGCCTGTATCGGAAGTTTCTATAGAACGTTATCGATGCTTCTTTCCGTTGCCTGTTTTCACCGACGCTTATGTTATCTGATTGTATGAGCGACGCGAATTGTCTAGAACTTTCTGGAAGACACGCGCGTACCAGGGATTATTCTGGAACCTTCGATGACTCAGGTATAAAAGCCGACGCGTTTTGCCGCTGATCAGATTTTCGACGATCGCCGACTGTGTTCGCCGCTATCGTTGTGCTTTGAGTGTAGCTTGCTTTTGTGGGCACAGGTTCGCCCAATAAACAACCAGTTTCGTCATACACAGTTTTGCGACTGTTTTCTCTACCGTCACTACTACGTGACAACATGCCTTGTTTGGTGCTGCACATACAACCGTGACGCCTTCCTTTCCGGCTATCTTCTTTAGCTTATGGGTTAGGCCGTGTATATAAGGCACAACAGCAACCTTCCTTTTCTGTTGACTCTTTTCTTCTTTTTGAGGCTTACTGTTCAGGAGTTTCATCTTCTTTAGTAACCCTTCGGCGACAGCTGTAAGCAGCCCTTTCGAATAGCCAGCGTTTTTGAGCCTGGTTACCTGGTGCATGAAGCTTTCTTCCATGAGGTGATAACACGACTTCTTTAGGGCGGCTTGTAGCACTGTGGTAACGATGGCTCGTTTTACATTCTTAGAATGGTCGGAATCGTATGGCAGTGCACAATCAACCACCAGAAGTACACTACCTGAAAGACAGGAGTGATATATGATATACCTTTATCATGTGGCCGAAGATATATAGGACAAACAGGCAGGTGTGTCAATGACAGGACAAGAGAGCATGCAGCATCTTTAGAAGGAATCTCCGCTGGACATCTCGCTTTTCATCATCGCCAGCACCATTGCACCGTACAACTTTACGACATACAGGTTTTAGAAAAAAGTAAAGACAAGCTGACGCGTGAAATTTTAGAAGCCATGGCCATTGATAGAAGCGGGCAATCATGCATCAGTACACCATCGATACTACTAACAGAAAAAAAAAACTACTTGCGCAAAGACGATATTTCGCTCTGAAAGACGGATAACCGGCATGACAAAAGGAAAAAAGCATTGGCTGTCCTGTGCTATGAAATGTGTGGGAAACCAAGAATAAACATTTAGTTGCTAGTCCAGCGGGTGTCGTCCCTTTCTGTCCGTGTCCATACTTTCTGCTGGAAACCATTTGTGCAACCAACGAGCTCAGGCAAACACTATTCTGAAGTTCCTTGCCGATCGCAAGTGAACGAACAGTACAATCAATTAAATTTGTGGGTTTTACGTGCCAAAACCACGACATCATTATGAGGCACGCTGTAATGGAGGGTCTCAGGAATCAGGCCTCAGGAAAAGTCAAAGTACACGGTAACAAGTGTATTCTTGCATTTCGCTCCCATCGAAATGCGGCCGCCGTGGCCGGGAATCGAGCTCGCGTCGTCGAGCTTAGCGGCGCAACACGTATGCATTTACGGCGTGGGGATCAAGGTGCCTTCCCGCGACTCGTCCACCAGCTCGCGCGTGGCGCTTTCTCATGGAACCGCCTCCGTAACGGCAACATGGCGGACATGGCTAGCGCGCCGGACCTACTTTCCCGCGCAAACCGTGCTTCTCCCCCCCCCCCCCCGGGATTGGACTTGCCCCGGGAGAACACGTCACCGGGACGCGCCCTGATTGGCCTCCCGCGCGGCGGCCCCCGGGCACTCCCTCCACCCGAGCTCTCGTCCGCTGAGCGCTTCCTCGCCGCGGCTGATGCTCACAGCACAGGCCGGCAACGAGGTTGTAACATCAGACCTTTGTTCTCGTGACTACTCGTTCTCGCGCTCGGCGGACCGCTACCCGGTTAGCCCTAGCGCAACGGGCGCTCGTACTCGATCGGTCTTGCGGTGAGCCTTGGCCCGTAACTTAAGCGCCGTGACTGTCGCACTGTGCTGTATCTTGGGTGAATAAACCCGTGTTTGTGGGCAATCTGACTCCGGAGCCTTCTCTACGCCGTGTCGGAGAGTCGACGAACCCTGCCGTAGCGCCTTTGTGCGTTGCGGAGTGGTGGAGCGTCGTGCCCTTTCCTGACCATCGCTCGTAGGGTAAGCCTTGTGCAAACCCATCTCCACATAACTGGCGCCCAACGTGGGGCCCGGCTAGCTCAGTCGGTAGAGCATGAGACATGGAACGTTATGAATAAGTGTGGAGACCAAATCATTTAGAAGGGGTGCTTTATTGATGATGACACTTATTGTCTACTAAAGTGTTCTGATAATGCAGTTTCAGCCAGTGTATTGAAAAACAGTGTCCCCAGTCAGTGTCCACTATTTCGAATTGCTGTGCTTTAGAAATTCACATAAAGCAGTGCTCTTAAATTACAGTTTTTAGCTTGCACCATTTCCAGTGCTATTAATGGCAGTTCGCCTTTAACAATTTTAGCCCCGTTGTAGAATGATGGGAATTGCTTTTTGCAAAGCACTTTTTAAACAATATTTAACATGCACACCACTTACGTCATAAAACTGACATTGTGCATCTGGAACAACTCCAAAGTACTTTACTTAACGGGACATGGAGAAAACCAGAAAAACAAAATAAAACCCGAGAGAGTTCTTTTCAAAGTGAAGAAATTGGCACATACCTGCAACATTTATTGAGAGAACTTTGTAACATCCAAACAAAATAGGCTCTTTCTAGGACTGTTTATTACGTTTTGTGCAAATGCACCTAGAGGTTAAAACAATATCCAGTGCTTTGATGCCGTGTCGATGTCGAATTGCATTGATAGGACGTAAGCTGCAGGATAATCGCAAGGGTGCTTTGCTTCACTTTGAGGGCGTCGCGCTACTTGTCCTTAGTAGTAGTGGTGGAATACGACATCTCTATCTCACAGGTTCCGATCTTGTCGGGATGGATTTCACGCATCGATCCTCGCAGCGTAAGCTCCTGCACCTGCATAGGTCTCGATTATATCAGTCGGCAGGACACAAGGGCACTTTGGTGTTTGGGACGGAAAGTCTCCCTCTAGAAAACTTGAGGGCGTCGAAGCGCGAAGCCCAGCCACGACGCACAACGAGACGCGAAGGGCGCTGGTGATGAGAGCACTTGCTAGGCTTGACACAACGGCGGCGTCCCCACAGCCGGCAGCCAATAGCATACATAAACAGTCCGAATATCGCATGTGCACACAGCCGGAGAAAAAAAAAAAAAGTCAGGCCTAGCACTAGCCGCAGAACACGTGCGTACAGCCGTTAAAAACAAAACGCTTGGAGCGAGCGAGAAAAAAAAAAAAAAAATCAGTCCGAACATCCACGTGCGCACAGCCGGAGGAAAGAAAAAAAAAAAAAGTCAGGTGTGACACTAGCAGCAGAACACGTCCGTACAGCGGTTAAAAAAAACACACTTTGGAGAAAACAGTTCGATCAGTCCGAACACAACACGTTGGCACAGCCATGGCGGGAGCGACTAAATCCCCACCAGAACACACCAGTGTTGCCAGATCTCGTCTTGTGCGGTTCCCTAGATTTGCGAGGCGGAGATGTCCCTAGTGAAGTCACGCGACTGCGTGCGCGCTCGCCTTCTTATCGCCTCCCCCTCCTCGTACGTGCGTGCGCCAGATTTCAACATGTGTGCACGCAGGAGATGAACGTGGGCGCAAGGTTTACACTTGCAGCTTATTCTGAAGAGAAATGAAACTATGTTGCATTTATTAATGAGAAATCTAAGTTAGCACGTGTAACGACACGGTGGGTGAGCCTCAGCTAGGCGACTGGCCACGGCCGTCTGGTGTTGAGCGATCGGGCAGTGACGAGACGCTCTCTCGAATCGTTCTTGACGCCTTTTATAGGGTCCCCCCCCCCCCCCCCCCCCCCCATTCTCAAAATTATTTTCTGTTACGTTAGTCACTGTCGCACTCTTCAACATTCACCTGATTTTTGAACGGCGTGGCGGCGCCTATAGCATTCCTATATATATATATATATATATATATATATATATATATATATATATATATATATATATTTTCTGCTTGGACTTCGAGGCCATTCACCTACCTGCCCTCCCACCTGTTTGTTGTGGCGGTTTCTTAGCTTCCCTGGCCCAGCCCACCCGTCCTTGACATACCTTGCTGTGCGCAAATCAGCGTTCTGTAGGTCGCTCGATGTTGTCTATGCTCAACACATTTAGCAAATGTAATGCTATCTATTCCGCAAGGCAGTTGCTGAACTTATGGTGGTGCAGTTTATTTTGCAATCAGCATGTCATTAGCACTGCATGGTTCCAGCTAGCAGGCTGACCTGAACCGATTATTATAAAAATTTTGCACGTCTGAGAAAACTCGATCTCGGTTCCGTTTGTGCCTTTGCATATTCTGCATCTCATAGCAGCACACACTTCACGACTTATCGATTCACAAGTTAGCCTATAACTTGCGTTGACAAACGCGCTGACGATCTACAGGTGCATTGCAACAGTCGATCGCCTTACTTTTTCAAAGACCTGCCACGCGGACTTCGCGTAGCTCTAACCGGCAACAGCTTACTGGTTCAAGAAAACGGAAAGATCATGTTTCTAACGTGACTTTTTGGAATCATAAGGTTAGTGGGTGCACAGATGTGAACAGATTGCGCAATTTGAGAACACAGAAAGAGCCTGAAGCTTTACCGCGGAGCGAACTAAATTTCTGGTCAAATAAACACACACAGGTTAATGCGACTAACCGATTCCTTATCACGCACAATCGATCACTTACATACACAAAAAGGGTCGCCACCAAGACGATTCATCCAAATGATCGCACATGCTACACAAGACATAAGGCATCGCCGAAGATGAAGTTGTTGACAGTCTTAACAATCTCCCCGTGAATTCATGTGAGCGCTCGCGAAATAACGCAATACTGGCTAAAACAAACAAACACAGAAAATATTATAAACAGAACAATGCGCATTGGCGGGTCCATCATTAATCATATGGGCAGCAGCGAAAAAATAGGCACAGCGAGTTTCACTTCGCCTGTTCAACTGGTCGACTTGACTAGGGAATTTCGGCCTCCATTCTGGGTACATGAAAGAGCTAGTTTTGGTGAGCAGCCCAGAGTTGCCAGCATGATGTTTTCTATACCGCTAACTTTGGGCGATGTTGTGGTCGGTATTTAGTCTCGCGCCAGCCATGGCCTCTTGATCGAGCGGCCGCGGCACAGCCGTGGCGCTGGGGAAGAAGAGCCAGGCGATAAAGCACCGAGAACGAGAGAAGTCGCTTAGGCGCCGTTGCTAGGAGTGACATCAGAGCGTCCCGCAGGCGTGTAAGCCAATAGCGTGGCTCTGCGGTTGCCATGCGTTGTGCTTACTGGATATTCTAAATAGGCAGCCCGCACAACAAGAATCGGCCGACGTCAACGCGAGAAGGCCGGTCCACTCCGGCTACTCCAGAACCAACTGGCGCCGTGCCTGTTCCTTCGACAACACCTCCAACATCCCTTCCAGCCGAACAGGCTCCCTGTTCCCCAAGTCCGCCGGTCTTACGGAGGTCTGCCCGACAACGAAGACCCGTGCAAAGACTGCAAGTTTAAGAGAGGGAGAATGGTGGTGACGCAGCCCGAGGTTCGTCGTCGTAATATGGGCGCGGAGAACCCACCATAGGACTTGGCGCATATGGTGTGGCGCTAGGCGACTGCATGCAACTACAGTGGCGTGCGACGTGGCCTGCGTAGCCGCACGCAAAACACATCGGCCGATTGTCCGCCGTACGCCACCGAGTCGCTGCGGCAGGTCCCATCCATGTGGAAGGACGCGTTGGACGGGGCGGCTGGTGAAGTGATTGCACGGCAGGTTGTTGTCGGGGCATAGCGAGTACTTCGGCGTACGTGAGAGGTCCCCGTTGAGGGAGTTGTTGAGGCTGGGTGACGACTTCCGCGTAGCTGAGTGGCACAGTCGTCGGGATCTGTTGGGGCCTGGCCATGACTTCGGCGTAGCTGTGAGGCGCAGCCGCAGGAACGCGCTGGGGGTGCTCAGGCTAAACCTCGTGCAGTTCTTGCGCTATGACGCGGCGAAGCGGCGGCGCAAAACTCGGCGTTGGCGCGTGTACCGGCTGCGGCTGTGCAAGATCCATCAATGATAGTTGCCGGGCAACTTCCTCGCGGACGAACGCCTTTATTTCTGCGAGCACAGCTGTCTGGTCGGACATGGCAGCCTAACCAGCGAGGTGTTCGTCACGCGGCAAAGATCGACGGGTCAGTGACCGCTGCCTGCGGACTTCTTCATAGCTCTGGCACAGTGTGATAATTTCGGCCACAGAGCGAGGACTTTTGGCCAGCAACATGTTAAAGGCGTCGTCTTCTATGCCCTTCAGGATGTTTCGAATTCGATCCGACTCCGCCATGGTCGAATCGACTTTCTTGCATAGGTCCAGGACATCTTCAATATAACTGGTGAATGTTTCTCCTGGCTGTTGAGCTCGTTCTCGCAAACGCTGCTCGGCACGCAGCTTGCGAACAGCAGGGCGACCAAATATATCGGCGAGGAAAGTCTTAAATTCGGACCATATCTGGAACTCTGCTTCATGGTTGTTTTACCACAGGCTGGCCACTCCTGCGAGGTAGAACAGAATATGGCTCAGTCTGGCCGCTTCGTCCCACAACGTTATGGGCGCTTACCCTGTCGTACGCCGTGAGCCATTCATCCAGGTCAGTGTCGTCCGCTCCAGTGTAGATAGGAGGGTCGCAATGACGAGGCACCCCGGGACACGCAGTGGGTGCGGGAGGAAGCGTTTGCTGGGAGGCGTCTTGGGGCATGGTAGATGGTAGGGTGCGGGACCGGAGTTCCATGATGATTGTCTGAGGGTACCCAGCACACTCCACCAACTCTAAAGGTGTTTATTCGGAAGTGCCCGGAGCAGCGCAACGTCGACGGGCAGAAAAGTGCACCCGGCAGGGATCTATAACTTACAAACTACTCGGTAACATGAGCGGTGCAGCGGCCCGCGGCCTCCTAGAGCACATCAACGAAGCCTGGGAGAACTCGTGGTTGCCGAAGGAATGGAAGGACGCCGAGGTCCGCTTCATTCCAAAGCCCGGCAAGGCCCTCAGGATAGACAACATGCGGCCCATCTCCCTCACGTCCTGCGTGGGGAAGGTGATGGAGCGCGTGGTCCTTCGCCGGCTGCAGAAGCACCTCGAAGAAACGGATCAGATGCCGGTGACGATGTACGTCTTCAGGCAACATCTCAGCACCCAAGACGTGATGATCCAACTCCACGAACTGGTCGTCAAGCAGGCAACGAGGCACGCACCGCGCGGGATACTCGCCCTCGACCTGAAGGGAGCGTTTGACAACGTGTCCCACGCGAGCGTGTTGCAAAGTCTGAACAAGACCAGGTGTGGCCAAAAGACATTCGGCTACATAAAATATTTAAACGGCGACCATCAGGATAGGGGAGGTGAAGTCGGACCCTGTCGAGCTCGGCGATAGGGGCCCCCTCAGGGATCGGTCTTGTCGCCCCTGCTCTTCAATCTGGCCCTTCTGCCCTTGCCCGATCTACTCAAGCAAATCGAAGGCGTGGACCACGCGTTCTACGCCGACGACATTACGGTGTGGACGGCCCAAGCCGGGTCCGATGCCTGGATGGAGGAAGCCTTGCAGCGGGCGGCAACAACCGTGCACGAGTACGCCAAGTCGTGCGGACTGAGCTGCCCTCCCCAGAAATCGGAGCTGCTCATGATCAAACCGGGAAAACTAAAGAAGGAGCTGCCGCCGAACGTGATCATCACCATCGACGGAACGGACATCAAGCCAACACAGCAGATTAGGATTCTCGGCCTACTGCTTCAGAGCTACGGGAAGGCACACGCCGCCGTCACAAAGATCAAGACTACAACCGACAAGATACTTAGTATGCTTCGGAGGGTATCTAACAGAAACCGAGACCTTAAAGAGGACGATGCCATGCGCTTGGTACGCGCGTTCGTCATGTCGCGGGGTACCTACTCCGCCCCGTATCTCCAGCTGACGAAGGCGATTAGGGACACCCTAAACACAATGCTTCGTAAGGCAACGAAGCAAGCACTGGGCATGCCCATATACTCGTCCACGCAAAGACTGCTAGACATGGGCGCCCACAACACGGTGGAGTCCTCGCTCATCGAAGCCCAACTCTCTAATCAGGGAATCCGGCTCAGTCACACGGAACACGGACGAGCCGTCCTACGCAAGATGGGATGGCAGATCGAGCCAGTACCCATGAAGGCGGCCCTTCCGGAAGACTGGAAGACGACCATTCAGACCAAACTTCTTCCTCGGAACATGACGCCGGGCAACGACGACGACAGGCGCACCGCGCGGGCCAAAGCCATGGCCCGGAAGCTAAAGAGAACCCCAGGGTCCTACGCGGACGCCTCGCTCCGAAAACACAGTGACCGAGCAGCGGTGGTGGTTACGTCAAAAGACAGGCTGATCGTCAGCGCGTCCCTGAAGACAGCAGACCCCGCAGCTGCGGAAGAAGCGGCCGTGGCCCTCGCACTCGCACAGCCGAGCGTGGACACCGTGGTCACCGACTCAAAGACAGCCTACGGAAGCTTCCGCAGGGGGGTAATCTTCTCCGAGGCCCGAGCCATTCTATCCAAGTGCAAGCCTCCGGGAAGAGCCATAGAGCTCGTGTGGGTCCCGGCTCACTCCCAGGTAGCAGGCAACACCATCGCCGACTACCATGCCCGTGAAATGTCAATCCGGGCCGAGCACGAGCCGGAAGAGCTACCGCACCCGGTTACCAGCTTTCGGGACATTACCCGGATGTACCGAGAGGAAAGGTGCAGACTGCCAGAACCGCACCCCAAACTCACCAGGCAACAGCAGACCATCCTGCGTCGAGCGCAGGCGGGATCGCTCGCGCATCCCGTACTGATGAACCGTATGTACCCTGCGGAACACGATACGCTCTGTCCTTTTTGCAAAAGGGAAAAGGGCACCCTGCCACACATCTTGGCAGAGTGCACAGAACTCAAGACCCCCCCTCCTCCCCTTCCCGCCAACACCCCCAATCCCCAACCCCTTGAGCGAGGGGAGACCTTGTTATCCAGCCCCGCCCTACCGATTCAGCTCGCGCTGACTGACAGGGGCCAGGAGGTGCTGAGAACATATGGGTCCCCGTAACTAGGGAACCACCCCGTCTGATGCCTGCGTGCACCACCAATATATTTTGGGTCCAATAAAAGTTTATTCATCATCATCATCGACGGGCAGGGCAGTCACAGCTTCCCAGCACGAGAGCCGTTGCTGAGCGAGAGCGCTCGACCCACTAGCGTTTAGAGCCAGCAGCGCTGAACCCACTAGCGTCTCTCTTCTTCGCTACATTTCTTTAATTCAATTAGTAAGTACAAGTAATTTCCCCTATGTTTTCCTTGGTGTTTTTGTCAACTTCGTATGATATTAATAAACATCGCGCCTACCTGTTTCCTGTCTTCTCGTGCATATATATATACATATAATGTGTGGCAGATACACACACACACATTGTGTGTGTGTGCATGGAGGTTGAACACCGCACAAGGACAACTGGACAAACTCCTAGCACTCCCCAGACAAGAATGCTTTAGCAACGAGGATGCACGTTTTTGCGTTGCCGTGACAACACTTTGCGTGAATTCTGAGAAAAGTTTTGCATTGCTAAGGCGTGCAGCAACTTTGCATCAGATTATGCTATCATCCTTATGCTATTTTTAAATATGATATTAAAAAAGTTAAATTTCGTTTACGAATTAATGCATTTATATAATGTATGTCGATGACCTAGGTGGTACATGACTTGGAAAACCGAACAGTGCTTTCGGCGTTGTTGGCATGCTATGTTAATCTATATTAAAAAAAAACAGGAATGAAGCTTTGCGCTAGAACTACGATAGTATCCTATGATGCAAGTTTCACTCACTTTCCATGACCTCCCAACTGAAATTGACCGACGGCCGATCGTTGGTAAACAACTGGGCAGTGCTCGGCAACCGGCATTCTCGGCCAACCAATGGCGGCCCAAGGTGGGGCCCTGGTTAGCTGCCAAATACGTTGGTTATTAGTTGGTCAAAGACGTTCAGCCAGCGATTGACTAATGATAAGGGATTAGTCGGCACCCAATGCTCAGACGACCAAACGTGGTCTTCTGTGGTGTAAGTGTTGTCCTTCTTGGTTTTAACAAAGGCCCCCACTCGCTAGATCAGCAATATTTCTGCTTTGGAGCATCAAGGCTGAACTTGGGAAATGGTAAGATGCCAACACCTGTGAGCTCCTTGAACAAATTTCATTGAGTTCAAGAAGCTCACAATTTGCATTCTTTTCTAATGTCATCTGCGATATAATGTCTCTGTGTTCTGTTGTGCTGTTTCCTGTCAAGATGCCTGCACCTACAGAAATCTTCATAGCCGAAATGCAGTTTTTAAGTGTAATGTGGGTAAGGTAACCATAGCAAGAAACTGGCCTGATTTATAATACAGCTGCGCACCAGCTGATGTCTGCAAGGTTGGCCTACGGCCTTGGGCCTATGGTAGCAGCCATAAGTCGGCCGGTGTAAGGCCAATCACCAACCCTGACCTGGGCCCGGCTTTGTTGACCAAGCTTGGGCCAGCATAGGGACGAGGTCGTTTTTTCAGTTGGGCTGCTGTCGACTTGTTTGAAGAAATGTTTGTAAGTAACTTTCGCGATCATGGTATTGGAGTCATCACGCGATGCATATTGTTATTTGATCACACTCGGGAATTGATGAGACAGACAGTCCGAAGCAGGGCTGCTTACTGTTTAGAAGCCTTTGTGCAAATTACGGCATCCGTAGGTCGCAGTAAAATAAGGGCCAGTACCTCCGAGAAATATGAAAGTATCGTGTCTACGGACACTGTCTATTCTTTAGTTAGGATTCGTATAGTTAAAATGCGCTCTCCGCAGCAAGCAGCACGTGTTACGACTGGGTAGGTGAGCCTCAGCTGGCCGCGGCTGTCTGGTGTTGAGCGATCGCGCAGTGACGAGACGCTCTCCCTATGTCCATATATTATTTTACGCCAACTTCGTTCTTGACGCCCTTTACGCAATTCTTGTCGTTTAGTCACTGTCGCACTCGGCGGCCCCTAACATTCCTATATTTCTGTTTCTGCGTGGACTTCGAGGCCATTCACTTACCTGCATGCCCTCCCACCTGTTTGTTGCGGCAGTGTCAGCTTCCCTGGCCCAGCACCCCCGTCCTTCATATAATATTGCTATGCGTAAATCAGTGTTCTGAAGGTCTTCCTTTCCTTCTTGTCCCGTTTTTTTTTTTTCGTTTTCATTCTTAAAACAGCGTGTACAAACTAGCCCAACAGCAAGGTTTCTCAAGTTTATTAACATAATCAAAGTCAGAGACAAGGGAGAGAAAAAGAAGAAGCAAAAGAAAAAATGTGGTTGATCCCTCTTATATAGGAATCGGTATAGAACACGAAAGTGAAACGTGTCTTCACAGAAGTAGTGTAATGTTTATTGCACATTGATATATAATGTCTATTGGTGTTTTGTGGCTAAAGCGCCCTTAGGCGTTGATGCACCCACGCTGACGCCTGGTGGCACGTCTCCTCCATCACGACTACCAACGTCGATGACCATGAGCAACCGTCGTGCATATGGAAGCTGCACTACGCTGCACACGCTAGCACAACGCGAAAGACGAAGCACGTAACTGACACACTAATACAACGCGCAAGACAAAGCACGTAACTGAATCGTCACCGAGTCAAATCAGCGCGTACAGCGCGTCGTAATTGCAGCCTCCGCGATCAACTTCAGAAACATTTTCAGAGCTAATTGCGGAGGCCACGCTCCGCTGTGCTGAGTACGGTGAACGCCACCTAGGTGGCGTTGGTAGTGCTTCTTGATGCCAGCGTCCCTTCGAATGCTGGCATCGAGGCGTCGTAGTACTGAGACCACCGAAGCGTTCACTGTCGGTGCGCGTTAAGGCCGGAATACATGGAGCGAATAACCGGCGTCCGAGCGAAGAACTTCGTCGGGCGGCGAACGTCCGACGGCCGGCGTCAAGAAATTTGCCGTCCGCAGCCGATCTGCCTGTCCAAACATTTTCGTCGGGCGAACGCCGCCGCCGGAAGCGTCTAGCGCGCAGCGGTGGACGACAGCCAATCAGGAGGCACTAGTTCCGGTCGCAATGCATGCTGGTGTTTCGCGCGCGCGCGCCTTTTCGCGTCGTCTGCAATCGCGTTGGTGTTGCCGTGTCTGCATGTCTCTGCACCGATTGAGTAGTTCCTAGTATGATCTCTCAGGAATCGCGTTGTATTTGTACATCCCATATCCGCTGATCTGCGAGGAAACAGACAAGCAGTGCAAGCTCTCTACAACAACCTTCAACAGAAATCTTCTGATCTCAGAGGCCACATGCTGTCGTCATGCCTATCTCCCGACTTCCCCGATAGATGGCGTTGGCATCGGATATTTCTTTCGCTAGGCTTAGACGCGTTCGAAACGAGAAGCGATCTCGAAAACTACTCAAGGTTATCCATAATACTCTGTCGTCGAAGCGGCCTGAGACTAAGCGAAAGCCGTTTACGCAGTCATTTGCTTCCAACTAAGTGAATTCTACAAGGACAACGCCAAATTCAGTTCGAAGCGGGCGGCCGGGACCGCCGCCAACACGGCGGCCAACGCGCGGCGGCGTTCGCCGCATGTATTGCAACACAGCAAACATCCTGCGTCGTGTCGCCGCGTCGTTACTTGACGCGTGAAGTTCGTCGAGAAAGTTCGCTCCATGTATCCCGGGCTTTAGTGTCATAATGCAGTACTTCTCTTTTCTGCTCATAGGCGGCGGCACCGCCCCGAGCAAGAGCGCGGGTACACGGAGGAGTGTTAGATATATAAGGCGCGTCTGTGTAGCTCTCTGCGAATGCGTTTGTGGCGCAATGGGTTAAACGCTCGGCGATCTATCGTCGCGGACCGAGAGGTCGTGGGTTCGATTCCCAAATTTTGCATGTTTGTGGAACTTTTTCTTCTGGTTTCTTTCTTTGTATTATGTTCTATGACGTATTTCCGTGACGGAAATACGTCAGTGAAGTCTTGGTGGACCCCGGAATAAAACACTTTCGTGTTAAAAAAAAAGGGGGGGGGGTGCTTGTAACTCGTTTCCTAGACAAGCAAGTGTCAATATTTTCGGAATGCTTTTCTTCCGCGCTGCGTGGTCGACCATTCGGTCAAGTACCTGAAATGAGAATTGCGCTTCGACGACACGAAGGCCTGGTGGAGAGCAACAATGCTGGAGAGCAACAATGCCTCCAAGCTCCAGGCCGTGGACAGAGCCGGGGAAGTGGCTGGCAGGCACGACCTGACAGACTACCTCCCCCCTTGAACGACACCTATTGTCGAATAAAGTTGTACCTACCTATACCTATATGCATGCGCTCGTCCCATCTTTAGCTGTGTGTGGAATGTTCTCGCACCTCTCCCCCCTCAGCAGTTAAGGTTATCACGATCCGGAATGAGGTAGAGGCGCGCCATGAGGGCCACAATGTTCTGTGCATGGGAGAGGGTATCGACCCCATCACAACCCCCCCCCCCCCCCCCCCCCCCCCCCCCCGGACCGCCACTAGCCCTCGCCTTGCTTTCAGATTCTGCTTGCCCTTTCATCCATGTCGCTCTTTCGGAGCCCACCTTCTCAAACTTTCTGTTCCGTGGGAAAGGGGAGAAGGGGGGTGGGTTTGTCAGACAATTTCGTGGACCCCCCCCCCCTCCGTCTGGCTAAACCAATGCACTGCGCATTGTGAACGATGCTGTGCACAAACATAAACACTGCATGACAATAAAGGTGTGACCTTTTGTGGTGGATATATAAGCATTCCATGAGATTACTCAATCGTTCCTTAGGACGAAAGTAAACAAAATTGTTCGCATCGCCGTTAGTTGTAAAGCATTTAATTAGCCGCTTTTACTGAATCATCGCGTCACATAGATTTTTGAACATGTACGTTGAAGCTGCATTTTTTTTTCTTTTTTTTTTTTTAGCTTTGCATCTCCTCTCCTTGCTCGACAACACGCTCGACAACCACCTCATGCCCCTTAAGAGCGCCTCTTCCTCTCTCATGCGCACGTCGCCCAATCTCCGAGGCCATGCCTCATGTATTCCGAGCGTCTTTGCCACATAAGCAGCAGTTTCGTTTCTTGCTGCGCCAAATGTTTTAATTTAATGCAGGTATTTTTGTTTTTGTCTTGGACGAAGTGATGATTCTGACAGTTTCTAATGTTGATAAAATTCCGCTTATTCTTTCTCTACTTTGTTTCTCTCTCTCTCCTTGCATTTTTTTTTCTCACTCACAAGTTCATTTGCGTGTAGGTGGTGGTGCTACGGTGCTTCTTCTCTCCCTGCTGTCACTCTGTCACTGTGCGGTGCCTGGCAGGGCCGAGCGGCCCCCGTGTGAGGGGTGGTAATGGGGTCCTATTCACTCGTGTTGTTTTTACGCACTCCAATCTGTGCCCCATGTGGCGAACAATCGGTGTTGCTAAGCTGTGAAATCATGGAGAAGTTTGCATGCTAGGATAAATTAGAATTTCTCCCTGCCCCGGTTGCAGTGGTGGTTTTCCTTGTCACCATGGAAATTCTGATGACTCCCGATTATTATGTGATCATCGATGGTGAAGAAACCTTGTGGTGCAGCCGTATTGACGGGAAGCTGGAACCGAGAAAACGTACGTCTGTCATTATGTTTGGCTTATGATTGTGTGAGCAGCCAGTCGTTATGCAGAACGATTATGTCGACGTACGTCGACTGCTTCTCAATTGCAGAAATTGTGCTGACATATACCACCGGGCGTAACGTGTCTACTATTTGAGGGTATTCTTTTTTTTTTTTTTTTTTCTTGCTAGGCGAATGCGGTAACCAAAACATCGCATATGCTGATCCATCGCATATATATGAAGACTATACATATCGATCGGTCAGTGTGTCTTGTAGCCATCGGAGCATGTCATTGGGTATTGTGGCCGTCTTTATTCATTGCCCGTGAACATTGCATTTGACCGTCTGAAAGTTTCGTTTAGAACATTCTGTGTTACTTTGAGAACATAATACAGCGGCAACAGCTGTGGTTTATAATGCTTCCTTTAATGACTTTGAATTGCACGCGCCACGGTAAAGTTTCTTAGTTTCGCTTATTTCTATTCCCGTTGGAGACACACGTTCGGCATTTCTTGCGTTGCTACAGCCACAGAGTAATTCATTCATGAACTTACACGCGACTCTCATTGGGAAGAATTCGCGCTTGGTTTGATGCAAACGTTTAATTGATGTATAAATAGCATTTAGTATGCGCTATAAAGAAGTTATGCACCGCGCTGCATGTTTTTATTTATTTATTTATTTATTTTTTTTTTTTTTTGTGGTGCACGCTTCATGCTGGGTTCGCTGCTTTTGTTAAGACCCCTTTTTTTTTTCTTTTTATTTACTTTGCAGGATCTGAATTGCATCAGCTGACAGATGCTGTCTGTTTGGGCACAGTCTATGGAATCATTGGAAAATTCCAGCCACATCCAGGTTTGCTCCTTGGCTTTTCTTTTATATTTTGTAACTATCTGCATTTCCCAAGCCATCGTACTTGCATTAAGTCTGATAATTTGCTAACAAAACCTCCATGCAAAATTGCTGATTTCTAAATGCTTCTGATTAACTATTTTTGATGCAATGTGGTGCATGGGTATTCAGAAAATTTGCTATATATTCAAAGACGATGTGGTATCATTAAACTTCTAACATGTTATGATCGGCTTGGAATTCGACCGCTCAGCTGTGGAAGCATCCCTGAGAAGCTGTCATTATATTCCTGGAAACTCGGATGTCTCAAGTGTGGGAACCATGCCTGTGCGCTTTCCCGTGTCGAGAGGCTGTGATCATTTTCCTGGAAACTCGGATCTCTTAAGTGTGGAAATTATGCCCGCGTGCTTTCCCGTGTCGAGGTAGTCGCCTTCATCCCCGAGAAAGCGTCACCCTTCTACGCTCTGAGCAGACGCAAAGGCGAGCAACCAAAGGAGAAGGCATGAAGGGGAGAAGGGGAAGAGGTTGTCTAATTGACAACCTGACAAAGGCACTGACACTTACACAAGTTCCCCAGGGAAACATCGGCTACCACAAGACCGCGAAGGGTTATTTAAGGCCATCCTGGCCCATGTGTTTGGCAGAACTGCTCGAGACTCTGATAGAGTCACATCCATGTACTAATGAAGTGAATACAGTCTTTTCCATTTTTCATCACGATGCCCGCCTTTGTTGCCATCTCCTGATACTTGCGGTGACGACCCATCTACCCGGTCGAGATCGTATCAACAGGGAGCCAGGGCCACAAATATTTTGTACCGATATCATGCACTCAGAATGTGTCCTGCTGACCAGGCTGAATTTCCTTTGCATTGTTTGCCAGTAATAAACCATGGCAACGTCTCTTCAAGTGATTGGTCTGGCCCCTAATTTATTTTATTTGGTATTTGGAATATATTTCATTAGTGTGCTCAGGCAGTTGTATTTATAATTGACGTGTTTTTAAAGATTCCCATTTTTCTCTTGCAATTTTCATAATAAGTGATGAACTCTGTGGAGATATGTTTAAATGCGTAAGCATTCCTGTGCCTACCCAACAAGAAAATGTGTCCGTCCGTCTGTCACGTAATTAATGTACAAAACAAAATAAATTTGAAACAATATTATTGGAGTTGGTGAGTTTCGAACCTACGACCCCACGCTCAGAAGTCCCGTGTCTTACCTATTTGGCTTCACACCTATGCTTGAAGAAGGTGAATATATCTGAACCACAGGAATGTGTTGTACCATCGGTACAAAACAAATGTCAAACGAGAACTGTTTGTATGAAGGTTTTGTTAAAAGATTTGGTGATGGTGGTACAAAAGCCATCTCTAAGACCACATGTAGAGCTGACTTGGAGCATTGTAGAAATCAGGAAAATTTCGACATTGAGAAAATTTAATGCCAGACATGTCACTTCCCCGATGTGTTTTGGTGGTCATGGCATGCGCCTTCTGCTGGGGGTGTACCTTCATGGACCGAAATACAAACAATATCTGAGGGCTCATGCGCTTCACGTTGTGCAACACACGCAGTTAAGTAGTCGGTGAGTTGATAAGCATGATAATGAGGGATCAGGGTTTATATGGGTCTCATCAGGCGGATGGATAAGGGGCTAAAGAGCGATAAGGGCTTATAATGGTCAGAGAAATTCTGATAAGGTTAATCACCGATAAGGGTTGATGAGGGTCGGATCAAGTCCGATAAGGACTGATAAATGTTGATAAGGGTCGGATCACGTCTCATAAGGTTGATAAGGACTTTACTCTGCTTGTAGTGGCAGAGTAAAGTGAACGCGTACCCTGGTGTGGTTGCGTCCGGCCACCGTGTCTGCTAAATTCTGCATGGCAGGCCGGCTATCTCTTGTGTTGTTTTGTGTAGCGCATCTGCTACTACGTGCGGGGGACGTCGAAATGAATCCCGGCCCTAACAAGGTAGACCAACTCTTAACCATTGTCAAGGATATGGCAACCTCTAATGAAAAATTTCAGAAAGACATCTTAGGGAAAGTAAAAGACGCCCAAACAAATATGACCAAACTAAAGAGACGCCTTTCCAAATTAGAAGGAACCACTGCCCCTGCCGAGGTAATTCAGATGCTTAAGGATGCCCAAAACAAACTGGAAAGCATAGAATCGAAACAATTGCAACACTCAAGTTTGGTGGTACATGACCTTAATAACAGATTGCGTCGAAACAACCTTATCTTTAAAGGAATCGTTGAGCAAGACTCGGAGATATGGCAGGAAATGGAAGAGCTTGTAACTGAGTTCGTTTCTAAAAATTTAGGGATTGCAGCTGGTGAAATTGAACATGCCCATAAAATAGGAAAGAAAAGACCAGGCCATACTCGGCCGATAATTGTGAAATTCCTCAATTTCAAAGAAAAAACCAAAATACTGCAAAATGCATTTAGACTAAGAAAGTTAGAATCGTCTCGCGTGTGGATTGAAGAGGATTTTTCACCGAGGATGCAATTCATTAGGAAGAAGCTCCGAGGTTTCGCCCATTCCAAACAGAAGTCCGGTGAAAGATTCAAACTTCTGTTTGACAAGCTTCTATTAGACAACGTGATTTATGTCTTTAACCATACCACCAATGAAGTAACTGCCCTCCCGAAGCGTTCACGTCCCCGCAATAACCCAGTGATGTAAAAATGCACGCTGTGATGTGTATCTGTCAATTTTTGTGTCAAACTTCCGCAGTTTATTTCGTACGGAAGATCACCTTTGTTCTTATGAATCCTGTTCCGTAGACATTGTTCTAGGCACCGAAACCTGGTTGTCACTTGACATTTCGGATCACGAATTGTCCTTGTCTCGTGAGTTTTCATTATTTAGAAAAGATAGGACTTAATCGAGAGGGGGCGGTGTGTTAATCACAGTAAAATATAGTTTGGAAGCTTGCTTTATTGAAACTGATTCCTGCCTCGAAATTTTATGGGTTGCTCTCTGTCTGCTATTAGATCTTGCCGTTGAGTGCGGAAGTTGGCCGACGTTGAGGTGGACTTAGGGAAATGGAGGTTTATTTACATTATTTACAGTAATAACACAAAGTAATGAACAGTCATTAAGTCATCGACGGCCGGCAGCAAATCGGACGCTGCGGCCCGTGGCAAGAAGAGGAATGTCTCTCGCTTTTAACCCCTTTGGTCTCTCGGGGTCACATCATTTTCCTCCCCTGGTATTGGCCCGTGCAAGTGCTGTCATATTCGGCCAATGGGGACACTCCAAGGGCTCCCTTGTCCGATGGTTGACATGCCTCCGGCGTTGCCTCCTCGCCTGGAAGTGCTCAGCTAGAGGGAATGGGTTGTCTTGAACGACGTTCCAGAGCTGCAAAATATCTTTGCTCGGAACCAAGGTCAACTACCTGGAACCGTGCCAGCCTCTCGTTGCACTTTCGGGAAGAGTCAAGCAGGGGGGAGACAATAGCTCGACGTGCGGCGCATGAGGTGGGGGTTGCCAACCTGTCTGATGGGTCCAGTAACGTGGTAGACGCGCCCCGGCGCACCATAATTCGAATGCAACGGTGATTGGATGTGGTCGGGTAACTTGAGTGATGCCAGGAAAAGGGTCCGTATCTAACACTGCCCACACATTCTACCTGTGTTTTTGGAGTCTGCTATCGTCCACCTGATTCATCCCACAAATTTCCGGATCATCTAAACGAGTCTTTTAAGTTTTGTTCAAAACAAGTACCCGACATCACCACTATTTCTTGCTGGTGATTTCAGCTATCATAATATTGAGTGGCATTCATGCAGACCTGTGGATGGCACAAGAAAACATGAGTGTCAATATTTTCTTGACGTGCTCTCATCGTTCGATTTGCATCAAATGGTACAAGTACAAGTACTGGTCCCACTCGTGGTGATTCACTTTTAGACCTCATACTAACCACAGAACCAAATGTCTCGGTAAATGTATTAGATGGCATCAGCGACCACAATATCTTGCATTGTGAATTCGTAGGCACCCTGAAAAAACGTTAAAATATAAAGAAAGTAATATTTGATTACTCGTGCACGAATGTGGACGGGCTTATCAGTGACCTTGCCACCTTTTCTGTCGACTTTTTGCAGTCATTCCATCATCGTGACGTAAACGCGAACTAGGTACTTCTTCGTGACAAGCTTAAAGAAAAGCATATTCCAAAAGTCAAAATAACAGCGTGCACGTAAAGCACTTGGTTTACGACGCATGTGAAACATCGTATTAACAAAAAGAAACGTTTATATTCCAGAGCTAAACTAACAGCATCTGTGGAAGATTGGTGGCGCTATCGCGAGCACGCGCACTTATGCAGAACCGTAATAACAACAGCCAAAGATAAATTTTTCAACCACGACATTTCAAACATGCTTCGCAATGACACAACAAATATTTTGGAGAGTTCTTAACTCAAATTATGCATCAAACTCGATGGTATCGTTATCCAAGGATCATGATGGTAAAATTCTTTCTCCGGCACATGTCGCTATTGAATTCAACAAGTTTTTTTTCATCTGTTTTCACGGATGAGACTCCTGCACCTAGTAGCCTTCAGGCCCCTATTTTACATTCAAGCATGCACGACGTTAATATCACTGCTGGAGGAGTACAGTCCTGTATCGATCGTCTTCCAACTAACTCGGCTCCTGCTCCTGATGGCGTCTTCCCTAAATGTCTTAAAATGTCGAAACCTGCAATATGTCACATTTTAGCCACACTATTTCAGCAATCTATCGACACGGGATGCGTCCCAAACGATTGGAAAGAAGCTCGCGTAATTCCCATATTTAAATCTGGTGACTCGTCTAACCGATCAAATTACAGACCAATTTCTTTAGCCAGCACATGTTGCAAACTTCTCGAACACATCATTTCATCTGCTGCAATGAAATTTCTTACAGAACATAACTTTTTCTTTATCAATAAGCACGAATTTTCACATGATCGATCTTGCAAAACGCAACTGTTTCAATTAATTAATGATTTGCATCACTCCATTCATTCCTTGCATCAAATTGATGCGATATTTATAGACTTCACGAAGGCTTTTGACAAGGTTCCTCACTTGCTGCTTATTCATAAACTGACATATCTTAGCATAAATGCAAGAATAATTAGGTGGATTGGATTACCAACTTTTTAACTGACCAGTTGCAATCAGTTTTTGTTAATGACTATTTGTCTCTGTTAATACACTTGAAATGAGGAGTACCGCAGGGTTCCGTGCTCAGGCCTATTTTGTTTTAGTTTATATTAGCGATATTGGTAACGGTATGCGTTCCATAGTCAGACTATTTGCTGACGATTGCGTGATCTACAGACAAATTATTAACCCTGATGATACCTGTTACCTTCACTCTGACCTAAACAATCTCAGTAAATGGTGCAATAAGTGGCAAATGGAAATTAACATTAATAAAACAAAAGCTATCAGATTCGGGACTACAGCTAAACTTGTGTTATTTGATTAAATATTTAAACAACGTGCTCATAGCCTCTGTATCCACAATAAAATATCTGGGTGTTCATTTGTCTTCCGATATGTCATGGAACACTCATATAGACACGATTGTTAATAAAGCATCCAGATCACTTGGCTTTATAAGGCGCAATTTGCACTTGGTTAACTCGAAGACCAAGCTTCTTGCTTACACCACCTTAGTACGCTCTAAAATCGAATACGCCTCCTTAATTTGGAATCCACATCAGGCGTACCTCAAACACAAACTGGAGTCTCTGCAAAATAAGGCTGCTCACTTCATCACAAGAAACTACTCACGTACATCAAGCATTACGGAAATCAAATCTTCAATTAATCTAGCTCTTCTCGAAAAACGCAGGCTACTGACACTACTGTCGTTCTTTCATGAACGTTACCACAATCAGTCGTCCCACGTTCCTCTAAATATATCAGGCCAGCTCACTATGTGTCTTCGCGACTTGATCACCAACTTAAAATCATACCTATCTTCACCCGTACTAATCTGTTTTTCCACTCACCTCTCCTCCTCGCTATCCGTCAATGGAATCTGCTTCCTGCTGACATCGCATGCATAGTTAATCATGACTCGTGTGTAAATAGTTTAAAGTTGTTCCTAGAAATCTGAACTAATGGTTATCAGTAATCCTTGCCCCCTCCCCAGGAAAAAAAACAAAAACAAAAAAAAAACGGAAAGAAAAATGTAAAGATGAAAGAATGAATGATAACTTTATTTATAATCCGGCGAGTTCTTCGGGGATTTGGGCAAATACCCCTGCCTAGGTGTCGGCCAGGAGCCCTTGAGCTCTGGCGGCTTCCTCGGCCCGCTGGACGGCCCAGAGTTGGTCTTCGAGGGCGGAGCTGAGCAGCGTAGTCTTCCAGCGCGTTCGGCTCGAGGCTACGTCCCCGTCTGGAACCCCCCCTTGTTTGCACTCCCATAACATGTGTTCCAGGGTTGCCCTGGCCTCACAAAACTTGCATTGGTTGGACGAATAAAGCTCTGGGTAACAGAGATTCAAGATCACCGGGTTTACAAACGTTCTTGTCTGCAGCTGTCGCCATGCGACTGCCTGTCTCTTGTTCAGTTTCTGGTGTGGTGGCGGAAATTTGCACCTCGCCAGTCTGTAGTGTTGCGTTATTTCTCTGTAACTCGTCAGGCGATCCTCCCACTCCCACCCCTCACCAGACGTCGTGGCCGAGGCGGCGGTAGTGTGGTTGGCGGCTCGGTCCGTAAGCCCTCGAGCCGCCCCGTGCGCCGCCTCGTTGCCGGCGAGTGATATGGTGTGGGCGGGTGCCCATAGGATGTAAACTTCTTTATTCCCGGTTTTGCCCGCGAGTAGTATTCGTAACGCCTCGGGGGAGATGCGGCCGTTGGCGTAGTTGCGAATTGCCGTCTGGGAGTCGCTGATGATCACTTCGGCCTCGGTGGTGGCCACCGCTAGCGCAATGGTTACCTCCTCCGCTGTTTCCGCGTGCACCGTGCGTACCGTGACACTAGTTTTGCAAGTGTTCTCGTGATCTACCACTGCGGCCATGAAGGCGCGCCTGCGCGCGTACCTGGCCGCGTCCACGAACACCGCGTCTTCACATTTGCCGTACTTCCTCTGTACGTCCTGCGCTCTCTTTTCTCTTCTACCCCTGTGGTATTCCGGGTGCATGTTCTTTGGTAGCGGAGGGACGACCAACTTGTCCCTGAGGCTGCTGGGTGCGTCGACTTTGATGCCGTGTTGAGCGTGATGCCCGATGCCTAACTTTTCTAATATGTATCTGCCCGTCCTGCTCTTGGAAAGACGTTCGTATTGCGCTATGTTCTGTGTCTCTATCAATTCCCCCAGCATATATTATGTAGACCTAGATCCAGTAACCTGTTCGTGCTTGTGTTGATCGGTAGCCCTATTGCCTGTTTGTAAGCCTTTCTGATTAAGCGTTCCATCTTTGTCTTCTCCGCAACGTGCCAATTGAGGTATGGTGCCACGTACGTTATTCGGCTAATTACGAAGGCCTGAACTAGTCTGATCATGCTACCTTCTTTCATCCCGCTGTGTCTGTTGGATATGCGTCTGAGTAACCCGACGGTCTGTGCAACCGCGCCTTCCAGTCTCCTGATGGTCTCGCCATTATGTCCGTTGGCCGCGATGTGTAAGCCCAGAACCCGCATGCTATCTACCCTGGGTACGGGGCGCCCGTCGGACGTCGTTAGTCGTATGTCCCTACTGGGATCCTCGTCGTTCGTCTCGCCGTTTGGCTTGCGGCCTCTTCGCGTAGGTCTGTAAACTAACAGTTCATACTTTTCTGCGGAGCAGGTCAGTCCGGTGTTCTCCAAGTATTGTTCGACCGTCTCGATAGCACGTTGCAACGTGTGTTCTATCTGGCCGTCGCACCCCTCGGTAACCCACAACGTAATGTCGTCGGCGTAGAGGCTGTGATTGAGCCCTTCGATTTCGTTTAGCTTGGGCGGCAACCCCACGAGAGCTAGGTTGAAAAGCATGGGCGATATCACCGATCCCTGCGGGGTGCCGGCGCTACCCAACTCTATTTGTTCGGTAGTAAGCTCCCCGAGAGTAAGCTTGGCCTTTCTATTCGTCAGAA
This sequence comes from Dermacentor silvarum, assembly GCF_013339745.2. Classification (NCBI taxonomy): domain Eukaryota; kingdom Metazoa; phylum Arthropoda; class Arachnida; order Ixodida; family Ixodidae; genus Dermacentor; species Dermacentor silvarum. The sequence continues at coordinate 18,012,136 of NC_051154.1, read as the reverse complement.
AGTCTCGGAACGTAATTGTACGTTCGTTCGCCAAGGCCGAGTTCCTGCAGTTTGGCCAGTACGGTTGCGTGCATTACGTTGTCAAAGGCCTTCTTCAGGTCCAGGCCGAGTATGGCCTTAGTGGACCTGGTCGGGCTGTTTATGACCTGGTGTTTGATTTGCAGCATCGCGTCCTGCGTAGAGAGGTTTCTCCTGAGCCCCAACATAGTGTGGGGGAGCAGGTCGCGGTCCTCGAGGTAGTTGGTCAGCCTTGTGAGGTCCACGTGCTCCATTACCTTCCCCACGCACGAAGTCAGGGAGATCGGTCTGAGGTTCTCTAGCTGCAGTCGCTTGTCCGGCTTCGGTATCAGCACGACGTGCGGTCTTCCATTGCTGCGGTACGCGTCCGGTTTCCCAGCACGCATTGACGTATTCCGTCAGTTTCTTTATGGATTTATCATCTAAATTCCTGAGCGTTTTGTTTGTGATTCCGTCGGGCCCGGGCGCCGATTTAGTGTTGAGCTTATGTAACACGGCCCTGATCTCGGACTCGCCGATTGGTCTGTCTAGCTCTTCATTGATTGCGCCTTCGTATTCTGGATGCGTTACCGGTGGGACCGAACTAATGTACCGTTCCCTGATCTCCCGTAAGATCTCCTGTTCGGAGCCTTCATACGCATGTATGATTCTGTTGATGTTCTGTCTATACGCGGTTTTCGTCTCTTCTGGGTCAAGCATGTACCTAAGCAAGTTCCACGTCTTCGCGAGCCCTAGCTGATTCTCCATGTTACTGCAGGTGTTTTCCCACTGTTGCTTGCACAGCTGCTGTGTGTGACTCTCAATGTCCCTGTTTAGTTTCGCTATCTTTTTCCTAAGTGATCTGTTGTGTCTTTGCCTTTTCCATCGTTCCTGCAAACTTTGTTTGGCCTCCCACATGTGTAAAAGTCTGCTGTCTATGAGTTCGAGTTGCGCCTCTGGTGGGACCGTTTGTGTCGCCGCGGCAATGTCCCGCTTCACCGCATCGGTCCAATCGCCAATGTCCTGAATTGCTTCCTGCGAATCTTCCGTCTGCCTAATTTTTCTGAATTTGTCCCACTCGACCAATTTGAGCTGTTTACCTCTGATCTTGCGCGGTCCCGCCGTGACTCTAATCTCTATTATAAAGTGATCACTACCGACGTCCTGTTGCGTGTTCGTCCACTGCGAATCGCCAATGTTTTTCGTAAAAGTTAGGTCCGGTGTGGTGTCTACGCTAACGCTGTTACCTCTGCGCGTTGGCAAGGAGGGATTCGTAACGAGGGTGAGCCCCTCTTGCTGCGCGTCGAGCCACAGGTTCCTACCCTTGACGTTTTCGAATTTGTAACCCCACGCGGTGTGTTGAGCGTTGAAGTCCCCAGCAATCAGTACCGCCTGCCTGCTCGTGATAGCGATCGTTTTCCGAATGAGCGTGCGGAATCTGTGTTTGCATCGCGGACTGCTGTAGACGTTGAGAACGAAAAGGCTGCTAGGTACTTTCCGAGTCGGTATTATTTCTATTAAAGTGTGTTCAATTCCCTTAATGTCTGTGTCGTGTTGGACGGCCGTGAGATTTCGTCTGACCAGCGTGGTAACGGCCGATTTCTCCCCCGCGGCGCCACTGTAGGACTTGTAGCCCGATAATTTTCCCTTCCCGTTAGTTTCTTGTAATATTATGATGTCTGGATTTTCTTTGTTAATCAGGTATTGCTGTAAATGACATCTTTTCTTAGCGTAACCCCTGCAATTCCACTGCCAGATCGTGTATCTGTTGTGTTTAGCCATGGTGTTAAAGTTTTCCGGCGATCTCGCTTGTCTCTGTTACCGCAGGCCGACTGTACGGTTTGCCAGCCGTTTTAATGGGGCCGCAACTGCTTGCTTGCGAGGCTCTCATAGGTAGACTGACTGCCACCGATAATTTCGCTTCTAGCTCTCCCACGCGCGCTTGCATGGAGCCTAACTGCTCCTGTATCTGCTGCTGAATCGTGGCGAATTGCTGTTGCATTAATTTAGTGATCTGACCAATCATATCGTCCATTTTCTTTTCAAGTCCTTTCTTATCTTCCTCCATTCTTAGTTCTAACTCTTCCTGCAGTCTTTTGGTCTTACTCTCTCGCCTATATGTTATCCTTTCACTGCAGTCTGAATCTACTTCTATAGCCCTTCGTTTTGTGGGTACGGGCACTTCGTCCTCACCCTCGAATATTTCCGCCTAAATGAAATATTGTTTTCTCTCGATGAAATATTGTTCGATGGAATATTCTCTCGATGAAATATCGTCCTCACCCTCGAATATTTCCTCCTAAATGAAATATTGTTTTCTCTCGATGAAAAAATTAATTTCATCCTCTTATCCTTGCTGTTTTAGTCCAATTGCATTTCCTAATGTTCTGATTTAATCTGGAATTCCTTTCATGTTCAGTGATGTATACCAAAAATCATTGTCTAATTTGGAGCTGTTTTATCAGATGCATGTAATACCCCCCATTATGATAAGTGTTTGAAGTATTTTAGGAACCTTGAACCTTGTGATTACTATACTATTTTTTTTCTCCCGCTCATTGTATATGCTCTGTAATAAGTCATTGTTTTTGCTCTAATTCGTGTTTACTGATTCTTGTTGTTCTGATTCATGTCTTCTTGTTTAGTTATATATTTTGTGTATTTTGTGCCCCATTCATTGTAATGCTCCCTGTGTAATGCCCTCTGGGCTTTTAGGGTACCTGAATAAATAAATAATGAAGGGTTGATAAGAATCGGATCAATTGCAATAAGGTTGATACCAACCGATAAAAGTCAATAAGGCTTGGATCGACTCCGATAAGGTTGATAACCAATAAGGGTTGATAAGGGTCAGATCTAGTCCGATAAGGTAGATAACGACCGCTAAGGTTTGATAAGGGTTTATACTGGTTTGATGAAGTTTCATAAGGTTGATAATGATACCGGGCTGCGGGGAGATGAGCAAGTGGCACAATGCTTACGCATACGGAGACAACTCCCGGAGGAGTTTCTGCGTGAATATTTGCGATCAGGATATTAAAAATGTTGGAATAGAAAAGTTGCATGATGTATTTTGTTCTCCCTTTCTCTTCTCTCTCTCCCTCTGTCTATATATATATATATATATATATATATATATATATATATATACAGGGTGTCCCAACTATCATGCAGCACGATTTAAAAAAAGAGGAACGGCATTACGCGAAGCCAACCTAGTGCATATTGTTTTCAGTACAGTGGAGTAGCCGCCAGTAATTTTTTTGTCACTGGGATTTAATTAATTGTAAATAATTATCTAACTCGAGAAGTACTGTCTTAATTATCAAAGTGTCAATGAGAAATTTGTAGAGCAACATGAAAAACTCCCGATACAGCTTTCTACGTGCTACATAATACCTGCTACATAAATGTGTTTTTCCGAGTGTCAAAGAAGCCCGCGAATACACGCAGAATTGTCGCACGACTGGCCGCTCGAGGGACTTTGCGTGTATTCGCTGGCTTCTTTCATGCTCGGAAAAACACATTTATGTAGCACGTATTGAGCAACAGAAAGCTGTATCGGGAGTTTTTCATGTTGCTCTACAACTTTCTAATTGACACTTTGGTAATTAGGACAGTACTTCTCGAGTTAGATAATTAATTACAATTAATTAAATCTCAGTAACGAAAAAATACTGGCGGCTACTCCACTGTACTCGAAACAATACACACTAGGTTTGCTTCGCGTAACGCCGTTCCTCTTTTTTTAAATCGTGCTGAGTGATAGCTGGGACACCCTGTATATACTGGGTGGCCCAGCTATCACGCAGCACAATTTAAAAAAAGAGGAACGTCGTTACGCAAAGCAAACCCTGTTGCCTATTGTTTCCAGTGAAGTGGAGTAGCCGCCAGCATTTTTTTCGTTCCTGAGATTTAATTAGCTAATTGTAATCAATTATCTAACTCGAGAAGTAGTGTCCTAGTATATGGTTACTTCTATGATTTTTCATTTTTTTTTGTTAGTCAAAAGCTCAAGTATTAAGCTGTGCTTTATTATGGTACAGTTATACATTATGAATAGCACATATTAAACTCTTTAGGTGCTGGGTGTTTTTCTGAAGTGCAACAAATTTAATTTCTGTCTAAGTAACACATTAGCAGGCTGTGAATTCACATACTATTTATTGACAATATGTTGCTAACATTAAAAAAAGTTGTATGTACTAATTAAGACATGCTAATGCATTATTCTCATGATAATTAGTGTGTCTCAAGGGATGTTACCTCTTTGTCATTGCCATCGTTCCTTAAGTACACATCGTAATCAACACCAAAGTCTTCTGAATCAGAGTTCATACGAAGTTCTGGAATTTCTGTATCATTTTGCACTAGTCCACCATGTCAGAAAACGAGAGACGGGAGCAATGCCAACAGTCAATAAGCTTTACTGTGCTGTCCTACCATAAAATTTTAGTTTAACCAACTTCTCAACACATGGAACAACCAGTCTACAGATGTTTCATGTTCACGAATTATCTCTGGCATTACACTGGTGGCCAGACCAATATACTTGGGCACTGCACTTATGTGTTTGAACGAGAATATGAGAAGGCGCTGACTAAAATCACTGCTTTCTCAACAGTAAAATATATATATTGATAGTGCGCGTTTAATGGTAGATGCGCTCGGCGTTTTTATGAATGCGCCGAAACAGGCAACGGCCAAATGGAGCGAGCGCGAGCACCAACAACAAACGTCTTATTCTTCGTCTTCTGCTGGCGCCCGTATTTCTCACTACAATCACTCCCCGCGGCGAAAAAGGAGCCATCCTGGCGACCTATGGAACAGGTAGCACTGGTGGGTCGTAGTGCGGCTTCAGTCGATCGATATGAACAGTTTCGCGTCCGCGACGCCGTTGGTCCGTAGATGGGTGAATAGGCTCAATGACGTAGTTGACCGGGGATGTCTGTCGGCGAACTCGGTAAGGGCCGGCGTACTTTGAGCTGAACTTTGTTGAAAGGCCGGGAGTAGAGGAGGGAACACGGAGCCATACCAGTGTTCCAGGTGAATATGATGTAAAACACAAGCCTGCGTCGCGACTATGTTTCTGGCTGGCCTGAACTTGCGCGGTAAGTGAGCGGGCAATCTGACGACATTCTTCGGCATAAGTGGCGGCTTCGGATAGAGGAGTAGATTCTGAAGCGTCGGGGTGATACAAAAGAATCGTGTCCATAAACGAGGAAGGTTCGCGACCATAAAGAAGAAAGAAGAGAGAGAAGCCCGTGGTAGACTGAGTAGCGCTATTGTAAGCATACGTAACAAAGGGAAGGATGCGGTCCCAGTTAGTGTGGTTAGCGGAAACGTACATATCGAGCATGTCGCCGAGAGTACGATTAAAGCGTTCAGCCATACCATTCGTTTGCGGATGATATGCGCTTGTAGTTCTATGGACAATGTTGCATTCCCGGAAGAGGGCTTCTACAGCTTCGGGGAGGAATGAACGACCACGGTCACTCAGTAGCTCGCGAGGTGCACCATGTCAAAGAACAAGGTTGCAAAGGATGAACAAGCCGACTTCACGTGCTGAGGCCGCCGGAAGCGCTGAAGTTTCGGCGTAGCGCGTGAGATGGTCCACGGCGACGATAACCCAGCGGTTGCCATCTGGGGTGTACGGTAGAGGGCCGTACAAATCGATGCTGATACGGTCGAAAGGCCGGTAGGGACAAGGCAATGGTTGGAGCGGCCCTGTAATCTTGTTAGGTGGGCTCTTGCGGCGTTGGCACTTCGAGCACGAGTGGACGTACTGGCGAACGAAGCGGTACATTCCGCGCCAGTAGTATCGAAGCCGGAGGCATGCATACGTCTTTAGTACACTGGCATGGGCGCATTGCGGATCCGCATGAAAAGAGGCACATATGTCGGAACGTAAATGGCGAGGAATCACCAGCAACCATTTACGGCCGTCAGAAAGGTAGTTGCGGCGGTACAGAAGCCCATCGCGGATGGCAAAGTGACGAGCAGCGCGCCGAAGCGAGCGGTCGGTGGTGTGTGGTGACGGCTGAGATAAATACTCCAGAAGAGAGGCTATCCAAGGATCGTGGCGTTGCTCAGCTGGCATGTCGGTGTATGTAAGAGACGAAGAATCGTAGCTGGAGACAGACGCAGCACCATCCTCATCGGGCAGTGGCGAGCGCGAAAGAGCGTAGGCATCCGAATGCTTATGGCCGGACCGGTAGACAACACGGATGTCATAGTCCTGGAGACGAAGTGCCCAACGAGCTAGGTGACCAGAGGGGTCCTTTAACGACGACAACCAGCACAGGGCGTGATGATCAGTCACGACGTCAAATGGACGGCCATATACGTAAGGTCGAAATTTGGTGATTGCCTAAACAATTGCAAGGCATTCTGTTTCGGTGACTGAATAGTTCATTTCCGCTTTGGTGAGAGTTCGGCTGGCGCAAGAGACGACGTACTTTTCGAAGCCAGACTTACGCTGGGCAAGAATAGCGCCAAGGCCTACTCCACTAGCGTCCGTGTGGATTTCTGTGGGAGCGTCTGGGTCAAAGTGGCATAGGATAGGTGGGGATATCAAAAGACAGCATAATGTGGCGAACGCGTCTTTGCAAGCTGTAGACCATGCCGAGATGGCTGTCGGCAAGCAGCTGCGTTAAGGGGGCGATTATGGACACAAAATTACGAACGAATCGGCGAAAGTACGAACACAGCCCGATAAAGCTACCGAGTTCTTTCAGCGTAGACGGCCTGGGGAACTCGGCGATGGCGCGAAGCTTTGCAGGGTCGGGAAGGACACCGTCCTTGCTGACAACATGGCCTAAGATGGTAAGTCGGCGGGCGGCAAAGTGGCACTTCTTCAAATTAAGCTGCAATCCAGCGTCTGAAAGGCAAGTGAGGACGCTTGCGAGGCGACTCAAATGGGAGGCAAAGTCCTTTGAAAAGACTACGACGTCGTCCAGGTAGCACAGACACGTGTGCCATTTGAGGCCTCTAAGAATGTTGTCCATGAGACGTTCGAAGGTGGCAGGCGCATTACAAAGGCCGAATGGCATCACGTTAAACTCATATAGACCATCTGGGGCTACAAAAGCAGTCTTGGGACGGTCAGTCTTGTTACTGCCAGTACCCAGATCGAAGGTCTAAAGAGGAAAAGAACTCTGCTCCTTGCAAGCAATCGAGGGCGTCGTCGATTCTGGGCAGCGGATACACATCTTTTCATGTGATCTTGTTAAGGTGCCTATAATCAACGCAAAATCTAATGCTACCGTCCTTTTTCTTTACCAGCACAACTGGGGAAGCCCAAGGGCTGTGTGAGGGCTGTATTACGCCACGATGAAGCATGTCGTTGACTTGTTCATCAATGACACGGCGCTCAGCATGAGAAACTCGGTATGGACGCTGGCACAGGGGAGCATGGGTGCCAGTGTCAATGCGGTGAATGATGGCGGATGTGCGGCCCAAGGAAGACTGCTTATGATCGAACGATGTCCGAAAGCGGGCGAGCAGTTCCAAGAGTTGGGTACGCTGTGCAGGCGGGAGTGTGGAATCAGTTGACAGGAGTAATGCCTCTAAGGAGGACGAATCGGCGGAGGTAGCAGGAGTAATGCTGTCGACGAGAAGGCCTATCGCGTCGTCAGGCAGTTGAGTAGAGTAGGCAGAATCAATATCCTCAAGCCGGCCTATACATTCACCACGGTATAATGTGGCTGTGGAAGACAACCGGTTCGTGACGTAAATGGCGCTGCAAGAGTTTTTGACCGTGAGAACGGCAAAAGGGAGGAGGAAGTTCTTGCGAGAGGTGAAGGCGTCGGAGGGCGCAAACAGGGCGGTGGAATCGGAAGCAGAGTTGCAAGAAAGTGGCACAAAAACAGAAGACAAAGGAGGGATGTCAGTGTCCGCGGCGACGACCACTCGAGAAGGTGGCTTGTCAAAAGCGGCGGCACACATCGGCGACAACTCAAGTTCGACACGCGCACAGTCAACAACGGCATGGTTAGTAGCGAGAAAGTCCCAACCCAAAATAACGTCGTGAGAACATGGCGAAAAAAACAACAAATTCGACTGCGTACAAAATGTCCTGTATGACAAGACGAGCTGTGCATGCCACTGAAGGTTGAATGTGGTGCGCGGTCGCGGTACGCAGAGAGACATGGGAAAGCGGTATCGTTATCTTTTTTAACTTGTGGCACAGTTCTCCACTAAGCAGAGACACAGCAGCACCAGTATCGACGAGTGCTTGCACAGAAACACCTTCGATATTCACGGTTATTTCGTTCGCAGGTAGAAAACGAGGCCTTGAAGTTGTTGACACGAGCGCAGTTCTTGCCTCCGGAACTGCGAGGGCTAGTTTTCCGCTTGGACTGGTGGGGGGCGACGAACCATTGGGGAAAGTGAACGGCGACGTGGTGAGGGCGACCGACGTGTGTCGTAGCCACGGCGATTCGGTGAGCAGGTGCCCATCGTTGAATGGGAGGACATCGGGCGCGGTGGCTCAGAACGAAAGTAGTCCCGATTGTCTTCGCCTGCACTAGGACGGAAGTCACGACGATGGCAGAAACGTGCGACATGGCCAGGCAGACAACAGAAGTAGCAAATAGGCCTGTTGTCCGGGGTGCGCCAAGGATTAGTGGACGGCGGCGCGGGACGGCGAGAAGGTGGCGGGTTCGGGTGGACAGGCGCACGCGCAGCGAAGAAGGCATTTGCTGGTCGACCAGGATCCGGGCTGAGCGGTATTGCTGGTGACTGTCTGCGTGCGACTTCAGCGTAGGTCAGAGGAGCGGAAACAGGCGGATGCTGGAAGGTGGTTGGTAGCGTCTCAGAAATGTGCTCCTTTATGGCCTGTCGTATCGTCGGAGCAAGCCCCTGCGCTGAGGCTGGGACGCAGGGAACAAGGGACAATTGCCGTGCCACTTCCTCTCGGACGAACTGCTGGATCTGCTGCCATAACATTGTGGTGTCAGTAGAAACAGGATGAAATGGGAACCAGCACGCTCCACCAATTGATAGTGCGCGTTGAATAGTAGATGCGCTCGGCGTTTTTATGAATGCGCCGAAACAGGCAATGGCCAAACGGAGCGAGCGCGAGCACCAACAACAAACGTCTTATTCTTCGTCTTCTGCTGGCGCCCGTATTTCTCACTACAATCTATATGTATATATACACACACACACACACAAATAAAAGGGGGGGGGGGGGGAGAAAGCATCATGAGCCACAAATTATGTAAAGGGGAGCTTACAACTTGCAGTAAAAATTATGTGGCAACTTGCACAATTTCTTTGCCCGATAATCAGACTTGTTATTTTTCAGACTCGGACCAGCGGTTAGTCCTGATTCGACAAACAAGTCTTATAGGATCCCTGCCAGGAAACCACCAAGTCTTTAAGGTTAACAAGGTTGTCTTGGTGCCACTCTCAGTCCATGAAGCCCCGGAAATGGAGATGGAGGTAAGCCGAAGCTTCCAAAGGCAAAAACTGGAGAAAACAATTTTAGGCTTTTACTCTGCATATATGTAAAAAACTTCCAATGATTGTGTCTCTTGTCTTGTTTCTTACATTTAAAGTTTGTCATCTGTTAAAGTGACACTAATGAGCAATGCTAAATTGTGATTAGACTGGTATTCGTGTAAAACTCAATTTTCAATAATTTTGCAGAAAACAATGGAGAAATTAAGTTCCAAGCTTTCCTTTTCCAATTTTAGCACCAATACCTCACAATTTAAATAAGATCAAGAATTTTATGGTGTTTTTTTCTCATATTTGAACCATTTTGGCCCATGAACTGTTCTTGAAACTTGTTAAAATAAGTCTCTTTCTTCCTCAGAATGCAATTTCATCCTTCTTATCTCCCCCCTGCTCCTTTTTTTTTTTTTTTTTTCATATTGAGGAAGCGTAATTTACAGATAGTTTAATATTCCTCTCAAATATTTCTTTAAGGAGGGATGTGTCTCAGAAACCCATTTTTATTGCTAATGAAGTGAGAATGGTCAAGCTTGATGTGATGATTAGTATAATTTGCCCTTATTAATATTCCCAATAACGTTTATGTGGCTTCTCAACATGTTCTTTCATGTGGCCTAAAGGTGCAAAATTTTGCTTTTGTGGTGAAGGAAAGTCAGTAAATCCAACTAAAATCATGTATTGAATTTTCAGTATAAAATAAAATATTCCTAAATAGTGCCACTAGCGATTCAACCTTTATCACAGTGATGTGGTGTAACTAGGAGCCAGACACGCTAACCATAGAGCTTTTGCCCAATTTTCTTCCTATGACTACTATATTAGTAACTGTTTACAGTAGAGGTAGTCAACCCTAAACTTGGCAGACATGTTGAATACTAGTGGGTACAGAAAAAAAGGAGCAGAGAAAAAGTAAGGAAGAAAGAAAAAAAAGAAGTGTACAGGGGACTTCTACATTTATCTGTGCTTTACAAGCATGTATATATCCCTGCTTTACACTTGGAACTACTCTGTTGATAAATTTCCAGTTGTGCTTTGTTGGCTTCTGTGTTGTTTAAGAATTTGCCTCCATAGCAAACATGTTTGAACACCACCCCAGTAGAAATGAGAACAAGGATGGGGGAAGTGAAGCATCTGCAGGCTGAAGAGGCTGAAGAACACCAGGTGGTAGGGATGGTATAGGGCCTTGTGCGCTGCACCTTTGAGTCGAACATCCAGCGCCACCTGTCAACAGCGGCAGAAATCGGTTGGGGCCAATGTAGTATGGAGTATCGTTGCTAAAAGCTGAATCCTTCACATAAGAAAAAGAAAACGCAGATGTGCACTATTATATAGTGCTACAATAGCTCAAGAAGTGCAGTCGGGAAGATTTCGAATGCGGGTGAATGTTCTGTAGAGGCCGTAGAACAATGACACGTGGTAGCGCTTTGTCAAAGCTGATGGTCTTTTATACTCGGGAGGTGTTTACATATTGTCAAGCTGCTGCGAACAGCTTTTTCCAGGTATCTGTCCTCAAAACCTGTGCAAGTTTATGAACACACTCAACTACAAAAATTTCATAAACAAGCAGTCCATAAGCAAGCCAAAGCGACTTTTCCTGTTTATAAGGCGAACTTTTATGTTTGCATTGTGGAGGTTTGTGAAAGGCAACACCTCTTGATTAATCTTGTTTTAACACAAAAGTGTTTTATGCCGGGTTTCCCGACTGATTTCCGGCAACGGATGTAACGATGATGATATGATGATGATTTATTGGCATCCCCTTTGAAACGGGGCGGCAACAAATAGTCACCTAGCCTGCTTGATTTAATCAGGTATACTATACATGTTCTTTATCTTGCATTTTTGTATACCTATCATTATTTTTCTTTTTCAAAAATTTACCTTGTACCGCTGCCTATGATTTTAAGAGATCAGGTCGCATCCATCTTCTCCCTACTTTTTTTTCCACCAGTACTCTAATCGTCTCTTGCTGATCTCTACGGCTGATCTGTTTATGTTTCCTTCCACTTTAAACCCAAGCGCTTCTGGGAGTTGCACGTTACCTACGGTTCTCGCTGGGTGGATCCCGTCGCATTCCATTAGGATGTGCTGAGTGGTCTCTGGATCTTTACTGCAGCATACACATGTCTCATCTAATTCCGAATATTTGTTCCGATATGTTTTCGTCCTTAGGCAACCGGCTCGAGCCTCAAATAGCAAGGCACTGCCCTAACGTCGGACTCCGGCGCCGCCATCTAGGAGCTGGTGAAGCCAAGTACTGCATCGTGACATTAACGAGCGCCGACAGGGAGCACTTCAGTAGTCACAGTACAGCGGAGGCTCCGACGCGGTGTTGCCATAGAATAAACAACCAGGTGTAAACGGCTTCGTGACTTTGTAAACTCGTCATTTTCAATGAAGTACTGTGTAATAAATAATAAAATAAACATCATTAAAGTGTCTGATAGCAGGATTCGAACCCAGGACCTCTAGTACAGAGGCCCGACATTGAAACCATTACGCCACAGACGCATGCACCGCCACGTGGCTTAGAACGCCCTTATCAATTTCTCGCGGGCAAGTCGGCTCTTGAGGCGCCTGGCGTGTTTCAACACTGCTCGGCAACAGGACGCCGCGCACGAAGCAAACATGCAACACAGTCGTCGTTCCACAAATCGTGCGCCTTTCGCTGCAGCGGACCATGAGTTCATGAAGCAAGCATGCTACAGCGTCTCTGAAGACACGTTTCACTTTCGTGTTCTACCAATTCCTATGAGAGAGGGATCAACCATAATTTTTTCATTTGTCATTAAAATGGCCAATGTTTCTTAGTGGCGGTGAAATGGTTCTGTTTACGTGCATTACGCATTCTTTTTTAGTGACATTTTGATTTTGCTCTGCAGTGCAGACTCTGAGGCACTTAAGTGTATTGTGTCCTTCGTTAATTCAACTACGTTCATGTTGCAAAGACACATTTCAATAGGCTGTGAACATCTAAGAATAGACTATCAATGATTATTGACCGCCATGTTTACTTCCACGGACTGGTGCATGGTAAGGTGTTACGCATACATAGCATTATCATGCAATACATAACCTCTGGAAAGAAATATTCGCAGTTCCTATCCAAAAAATTAATTTTTGGTAGCTTACCTTGCATTCCTGTGCCACATGTTTTGCCTAACACTACCAAACAGATGGTGATCTTCTGCATGATATATGTGGTGGCGGCTAACACAAACTGGTGTCGCTGTGGCTCAATTGCATGATCTATAACATTCTGCGTTATGAGGAAGCTTAGCTGGGGACTTAATGTCTAAATATGCAGGAGCGAAGGAATCGTTTTTCTTCGCAACTACTGCACCTATTTCGATGAAGTTTGTTGCTTTAAAGGAAAAAGTTAGAACCTAGTGACTTTACAAAGTGTAATTAGAAAACAAAAATTGTTGGAAATTACAAAATCGAAAAAAACTCAAGTACCAGGTTTTCAACTCTGTAACTCAGTAATAAGTGATATCACACTTCTCTATACTGCACCTAATAGGACATATAAAGCAGACAAAAATGATGTATTATACACCACTCTGAAATATACCACTGCAGAACCCTCATAAATACTAGACAGTTTTAGTTTAGCGTACGCTATAGCATTGCGTACGCTATAAAATAGCGGGTCGTCAATGCGCATGCGCAGAACACTATATGACCCATAGCGTATAGCGTACGCACGCTATTTCTCAGATTTAACGTTACCGTCTTTGCGTGGCTTGCGTAGTTTAAGTAAAACATGGCGGTGGTCCCCGCTGCCCTCTTCAAATTTAATTTAGCGTGGCTTTTGTACAATTCGCTTTGTTCGTAGCAAATGACTGCATAAACAGCTTTCCCTTAGTCTCGGGCCGCTTCGACGACAGTGTATTATGTATAACCGTGTGGAGTTTTCGAGATCACTTCTAGTTTCAAACGACACGAAGCCTAACAAGGGAAACCTTCGAGATATGTCAGCACCAGCTATTGGGGAAGTGGAGAGATAGGCGCGACATTGACATATGGCCTCTGAGATCGGAACATCTCGCAAGCCAACTAAAACTGTAATAAATGTGCGCTGCTTAGCGTACGCTGTACTATAGCGTATAGCGTACGCTGTACTAAAACTGTCTATTGTAACAAATTCACGCAGGCTGGAAATTAATATATGAAATTTGTCCACATTAGATGCTCGAACGGATGCAGTTTACAGAACTGCAATATCTGTTTTTGGTGCAAGTTTACGGATTTATAAAGTTCGTGCTTCAAATTTTTTTCAACTTACCAATTTTAGGAAATTTTTTAAAAAACATTTCAGGCTATAAATTAAAATTTTTCCTTTCTATATTTTTCCTAGAGTCAGTAGAGCTTAATTTCTTCTCTCAAATGCAACAAATTTTATTCAAATTGGTCGACCAGTTCTGTGATAAAAGCGTTTCTGCCTTTTACATGTGGGTATTTGGGTAGGGAAATCCCAAGATAAAGCTTCCTATTATGTCTGCAGCTTGAATTAGTCCAGTTCTTTACAATGGTAACAAAAATATAGCAACAGCTAAAAAACCTGCATTTGAAATAATAATAGCAAAAATGGTGTTTACTTCAAAGTGCGTATCTGCTAATTATGTGTACCGCATATTTTTTGGTGACGTTAGATATTGCTACATAACAATATACATGCCGCATGATGCATTGGCCTTTTCATTTTCTTGTCATGGATGCTACTATAGTGCGCAGGCAACACACACATGGTTTAGACGTACCTGTTGCAGCACACAATGACGTTAAAGCAGCAGGTGCTGTTTCCGCTTCTCTGTCATTCAGTCTATGCTCCTGGAAGGCCCCAACCAAAATGTTCCAAAATGGAACATTTTCATTTGCACTTTGCATTTGCACTTTCCATTTGCGCTACCACTCCAAAGTGGAGAGGTAGCGCCATCATACCAGTGCATGAGGTTTATAGGAAAAAAGAAAAAAGAAAGAAATGACAACATGACACATATTTTGTCTGTTCGTTATGTGTGGGCTTATTACTTGATTGTGTGATCGTTACTGACTACTTTTTAGTTGTTGATTGAGACAGCATGCTTTATAGATAGGCTTTTGTGACTTCAATTTGAAGAGCGTTGGAGCATGCAAATCTCCCAATGGAGTCTTCATGGTGAAAGCATGCATAGAGAGGTTTTGTCTTCACTTATCTGGTTCCTCCTTGTCCAGAGTGTGGTCTGAAACTTGCATGACGTATAATTGTGCTTTCTTTCGAAGCAGACACATAAAAAGCAGCAGGAGGTGAAACAGAAACTTAGGTTGACTTAGTAAATAGTAGAGCAGATGCACTGACTGCTAGCACTCATCTTGACAGCCATGCAGCAAGCACCCATCAAGCTGGAGAAGACCTGAACGAAGTCCTGCGTCGGAGCTACAGCAGCGAGCTTTCCAGAAAACATGGCAAACCATCAAAACTGCCACAGGTCAAGTCAAGCCACGCAAGGTTTGCATGATGTCTATCACCATATTAGTATTAAGCTGTTGCCAAGTGACACTTTTGTCATTGGCGATACTGTAGACCTTTGAATGGCGGGCACAGTCTAATAGATTATGTATCAGGTTTCTAGCTGCTGCCCTGTAAGCGATTTATAGTACTATTTCTAGAGTCAGTAATGATGAAAGCTCTGTGGTGCTTAAATTTCTACTGCAGGGTATCATGTGCACATACTTACTGTGCATTGTGCATAAATGTTCATGTTACTTACATTCTGACCTCTGTAGTTTTGTAGGCAGGCAGTTGTCCTTTTGATTTCTATTAAGGTCATTCCATGCCAACTGTCCTGATGTTGGCATTCGGACCATCTCCGATTTCTTTTGAAAAGCTTTAGGCGCTTCAGTAAGACACAAACCATCATTTGATGAGATATTTTTTGTGAAAAAATATTTTCACCAGCTCAAGCATCCCTGGAACTTTTACTTATGGTAAGAAGGTATGTGTCATAGAAGGCTTTGCCAAAAATTATGTTTCTCCATGAAGTCTTCATAAATGAGTGTGAACGAGTGTTGCCTACAGGAGAAAAAAAAAAAGTTTGTTTCTTGCCGAGTTTTTCATTTGAGTTCAAAGTTTTTGGCTAAATTTCTTCCACCTATAGTGAATGATAAGTGGCAAGCATGATTTCTTGCATTAGAGCAGTAACAGAGGGTGAGGAAGAATAAGTTTAGCACGCGATTGCATTCTTTTACAAGCACGATCAGAGAAGAAAGACTAACTCAAAATCCCCATCTGTAATGGTATCGCACAGGTAATGTGGAGCAAATACAATGTAAACCACCATTTCACATCTGGCGAAAACTACTTGTACAAGTTTCACACAAAGCCACAGGCGGCTTGGGGTGAAGCTTGCTTTCAGTGTTTTGCCGCGTGTTGCCTACAGGCAATAAACTTATTGCTGAGGCACAGAGTGAGGCACACAGTGTGCCTCACTCGGTCCTTGTCTGCCAAGCACACCTTACCACAGCTCAAGCAAGGCTGTGTTGATTCATAAAATTAGTTATCTGAACAGGACTAACAACCGATTTTATTGCGATAGTAATTATATGGACCCTCCAAGCGGATTTCTGCCATCCGCATCGCCGTGAGGTTCCTTATTAAGTCCAAGGGACATAAAATCGTTGCCGCGCGCCGTATACTGTATGCGCGAGTGAAAGCGCACAAGGGATGCGCGCTTTCATGGAGAGCAAACGCGACGTTTCCATCGTGTGAAAAGCCGTGGGGGGATGGAAGCGAGGGAGGGGGGGGGCGCCGTTGTGCTCCGGAACCAACTGCACAGTTAGCAACCCGGCGCAAGGGGATCCGGCGAGTCAATCTCACGCATGAAAGGAGGAAAGTGGGAAGGCAGCGCGGGAGGGCAGGGGTGCGGCTTCTACTCTGTCAGTAACTGCATGCTTGTGCTTTGCGCGGCTGTGGACTGTTGCGCGCACCGTATCTTGAAAGCAATCTCCACATGGCTCTTATTTTGTATGTGCTGGGCTTTCGGCGCTCAGTTTCCGTTAAAGCAATAAACTGCACGAAACTTCGCTCACTGCTCCTGCCGTGCTTGCTCACACCAACGTTTTGACAGTGCTTGTCTGCGGTCTTCGAGTGGGATCTATTCATGTTTGCTTGTGCGCGCTGACACCATGCTTGTTAATTCAATGAGTAAGCAAATGTGTCCAAGTTTATGCAGTCAATAAAACTACTATCCTTACTCCGTTTAGCTCTCTACTACCGTATTTAATCGATTGTAACGCGACCGCAATTGTAGCGGAAGGGGTGACTTTTCATTGTGTCCATCAAGAAAAAATAAAACCGCGAAAGTAATGCGAGGGGTGACTTTTTGTTGCGTCCAGCAAAAAAAAAATGAGGAAGAAAACCGCTAAAGTAACACGAGACCACGGGATGCATGAAAAAGTCGCAGCTTCGCCCGAAAGGCGAAGCATCAATTGGGATAGCAAATTAGTAGAGAGCTATACGGAGTAAGGACAGTAGTTTTATCGGCTGCATAAACTTGGACATATTCGCTTACTAACTGAATTAAAAAGCATGGTGTCAACGCACACAAGCAAACATGAATATATCACACTAGATGACCGCAGACAACCACTGTCAAAACGCTGGTTGAGCAAGTGCGGCGACAGCAGCGAGCGAAGATTCGTGCAGTCTATCGCTTCAACGGAAACGGAGCGGTGAAAGCACAGCACATACAAAGGTCAAAGCCGTGTGGAGATCACTTTCAAGATATGGTGCGCGCGACAGCCCACAGCCGCGCAAAGTAGAAGCCGCACTCCCTCTCTCCCACGCTGCCTTCCTGCTTTCCTCCTTTCGCATGGGTGATTGAGTTGCCAGTTCCCTCTGCGCCCGGTCGTGAGATACGCATTTGGTGCCGCAGCTAAACGTTGCCTCTCCTCCCTCCCTCCCATTCTCCCATGGCCTTTCGCGCCATGGAGTCATGAAAGCGCACGTCCCTCGCACATTTCACTTGTTGAGTGGAATTGGGTGCATCATTGCACTTTTTAGACAACTTGAATTTCGGTATTCGATTGTAACGGGAGGATCGACTTCAGGTAGCAAAAATCTGGAACAAAACTCGCGTTACAATCGAGTAAATTAGGTAATTTGCTATCGTAATTGATGCTTCGCCTTGGCGAAACTGCGACTTTTTTAAAGACCTAGTTTTTTATGGTGCAATGAAAATCTCATCCTCGTAAGTGTTTATAAGTGCAGCGGTTACATCCAAAGGCGCGTGGCAATTTTGCAAGGAGTATTTTTTGATCTGAGCAGTCTCTAAAGAATAGGAGTCCCTGATGCCACTACTAACACTGAAAAGTGAGAGCGATGCCAATAGCCCGCCTGGCAAATTGGTAAAGCAGAACGATGGGCAAATTTCGCAGGTGTGAGTGCAACTTTCATTAACCATCCGCATTTTGACCTTTTCAACCACTTGTGAAAATAAAACACTGCTGCAATCAGTTGCTGCATTTGTGACTCCTGCAAATCCTAGTGGTAGCGGCAATATAGTGCCCTCTTTTGGCCATGAATGCAAGTTATCACAGTGCCATTATGGCCTCCGAGAACAGCTTGCGCTGCCCAATCTCGGAACCCATGGCACCACTTTGCCTGCTCATATAACAATAGAAGATTTAGCTGCGCATTGTAAGTTACAGAAAAACTTATGATAGAAGAAATGTATTGCGTTTAAATATTTGAAAAAGGCCCAGGAGCCGCATACGCTAATAGAAGGTCATGCAATAGGCCGTCTTGTTTGTTGTCATGCTTTTGCTGTGTGGGGGCGCCAAAAGTAATTTTTTATGACTTTTTGTGAAGATATAAAACTATAAATCTTTGTTTAATGAGGAAAACAGTGCTTGTTTCAGTCAATACTAGACACGATCTTCTATCAGGGGGGATATCTCAATACTTGTTCTGAACAGTTGTCTGTCCCTTTCAGGTGATGAATACTTTTTTAATTACTGCATCTTTGTCAACTTCACTGTTTTAGCGCAGGTAACCATATAAGTAAACACATCACTGCGAATGCATTTCTGGTGCTGCGTGAGAACTAGAAGCTGGTAAACAACAGACAGCAGTTGTAGTTTAGCTTGACTGAGGCTGCTCGTAGCTACCTAAGCAGAGAAGATAACAACTTGGAAGAAGTGTAGGCGCTGATAGACAAGCCATCTGTCAGCTCAGGAATGCTCGTGTCCATGCATTATATAAGCTCATATTTTCTGCGAAGAGGCTAGGTGGCAAAGATGAAACACAATGCAAATTTCAAGACCAGTACGTGATAGCTTCACAAATTTTTTTCTTGCTTAAAAAAAATGCCTAACCTGATAAAACTTCCTCAGTTTAGCAGCACTACAATGTGCCACCAGATGATCTATTTGGCGTAATTTTACTAGGACCACCTCCACATATGTCGAAAGTTAGTTTTTTGCATATTTATTATCACTTGTGCAGTGTTGTGTAATGCACTGTCCGAAAATATTTTTTCTGAACAAATTAAAGTTCCTGAACTTTAGTTTTTGTATAACTTTAGTTTTTATACAAAAACTTTAGTTTTTGTATAAAACCATGTTAAAGAAAGCCAAATATTATCATTTTTGTCCATTTAACGCCATATAAAAAATTGGAGGAGTGACTAATAATCAATGAATGCAATTTTAGGTGTAAGGCCATTCTTCATTCTCCTGACAAAAATTAGTATTGCTGTCTTTGAAGGAATGCAGTTTTTGGTTATGCCTTTTGTGAGAGATAATTTTGTGCTTTACGAAATACTTCTGGTGGTGCTTGAGCCATGAAATTAAATCTTTTTTTTTTTTTAAGTATTTCATGAAATGACATTTTGTGTTCTACTGCAGTGTGTGAAATTATAAAAGGAAATCGGAAATTGTCAAGCGTAAAGGTGGGGACAGTTGGCATGGCATGACCCATTGCAAAGCTGAATGTTTTATTCATAACTAGTGCAGATGCTTTGTGAGGCCGAACCTACATTTACAGATTTTCCTTCATACCTAGACTGTGCAGAATCGAGAGCGGGACAAATATGAACGGAGACTGCTGGATGTGAGTTTTTCTTTTGTTCTGCATATTATTGTTTGCTCTCAGGAGAACTGAATAATTGAGCTCAAAATGAGAACCTCTTTTATAGGAACTCTTGAAGATGTTTAATGATACAGACTCATTTTACTTCTCTCCAACTGGTGATCTGACCAACACAATGCAACGGCAAGTGGAACAGCCACCACTCCCTGCAGAATTGCCCCGCTGGAAAAGTCTGGATGAAAGATTTTTTTGGAACCTTGAAATGCTTCGTGACTTGACGGAAATTGAGGTCAGTTTTATCATTCTCAAATGTCTTGCTTCATCTTTTTAGTTTTTGAATATTATCAGCCAGTTAACCCTTTCAGTGTCCCTAATGTACCGGTACATTCCCACATTTCTGTCCTGCAATGTCACTGACCTACCTGTATATTCTCTACTCTCTCCCCTCGGATAGTAAGAGTGCATTTTTAATTAATGACAATTTTGATTCGCTAGCAATTATATGGACACTTCAGGCGCATTCCCGCCGAGATCGTCGCTGTCGCGGTGATGTTCCGTATAAAGTCCAAGTGCGATAACATTGCAGCCGTGTGCTGTAAGCTGTGGGTGTGAGGGAAAGCGTGGGAGGGTAAGCCGAGAAGGATGGTGGCTCGATCTTGCGTGCGCAAGGCAGCAGGGGAAAGGAAGGGGGGGGGGGGGGGGGTTCTACTTCAGCATGGTCAGGCGGGCCCTATCTTGAAAGCGATCTGCGGTGGGTGCAGAGTTTAGGTGCGCCGAGGGCTGATGCCTTGGTGTGTGCTGTGTCTCACCATTTAGTTTGCATTGAAGTGAGTGGCAGCGCAAAGGGCAATTCACTTGCTGCTGCTGCCGCTCTTCCTCGTGCCAGCGTTTGGACAGCGAGTATCCACGGTCATCGAGTGAGATGTGTTCATGTTTGCCTCTGCGCACATGACACCATGCTTGTTAATTTAGATAGTAAGTGAATCTTTACAGCACTCCATACAGCTAATAAATCTACCATTCTTACCGTGTATAGCTGTCTAATAATTTGCTATCGCAATCAGTGCTTCGCCTTTTGGATGAAACTGCATTCATGCATCCATGCTATTCTCCAATAAACAGTACAACATCTAGTACACTTTTTTACACCGACCTTCAGTGAGAGAGCCTTTCTCACTCCGTGTAAGGAAATTGAGTGAGGATGTAGGTGTTCTGCTCCTTACACATAAAATAGTGGCTCCAATGAATCTGCTTTTGCCATGGCGTTGGCAGGAGAAGAATAAACATGCTCCAAAGATACATATTCGTATGCACTTCCTTGAACTCCAGTGGAAGCACTTTTGCGCACAAGTTGCCCACAGATGCATTGAAGTCACATTCCGGCGTCTCGTATGCAGTTGCTGGCCCCATCTTTTTCAGAATCCGATGTCCTGCACCGCGAAACCAGCATCTTCACTGCAGTAGCCTATGCAGTGATAGTGGCGGTGAAACATAATAGGAAAACAAAGCTGCAAAAAGCCATTATGTTTACAGACTAAGTGTAGTGAAAGCTTTAAAAGCATTACACAAACATAAACATCTTATAAATAACGACCTTTATATATCTAACCAACATGACAACTTATATATCTTACCAACACTTTGTTATATGCTGGGTGCCTGAGCACAGAGGCACCGAGAGATAAAATGGCTAAATCCATAGCAGCGAAAGCTAGCAATCTGTCAATAGCAGTTCCTGCCACAGACTTGAAGCCATTCCTACATAAAAAACCAAGGAGCTATTGGCAACACTTGTGGGAGCCGAAACGTTGAATAAGCTCCACGTAATTAAACCCCACTTGGGGAATTGGCCGTCACTATCAAAGTCACGATAATGTGATGTGCTCTTTTGTCAACTGAGACTAGGGCACACATATAGCACCCATTCTTATCTTTTAGCTGGTGCTGAACCTCCCATCTGTGGTAGATGCGGCAAGAGGCTGACTGTCCTCCACACCTTGCTGGAGTGTCGGGAAGCAGAACCTGAATGGAAAAAGCACTTTCCCGTAGCATACCAATAACGTAGCCTCCTTCATCCCGCACTGTTTCTTGGTGCAGAATCGTTCTTCGAGACCAAAGCAGTGCTTAATTTTTTAAATGATGTTATGTTGCACGTTATCAGCCCAAGAGATTCGAAGCACGCCCTCTCTCTAGAGGGTACTGCTGTGATAGTAGTGTTGTAAGGCACATGATGCCTCTGGGCCCTTGCGCTCAAGGGCCCCGGTGAGGTGGTTGTGCTACTGGCAGTGACACATTTTATTGTATGATCTTCTTGTACAATATCTTTCATGGTCAGAGGCCATATCACTTGCCATTGTCATTATTTTAATGTCTATATATTTTACGCCATTTACAGCGAAGGTTTTTAGGCCTCTATACAGGCATGTTACATTTACCATTTGTCATTTACCACTTCATGGACTGCTTCATACCATTTTTCTTGGCACTCTTTGGCCATCCCTGGCGCTTGGGCCAATAAACCCCATAAATCGTCATCATTATTGATGTGTTGGCAATAGAGTGGGCGTACGTTTGTGTGCAAGTTGGAGTGGATGTGCATAGATAACGTGCGAGAAACTCACTAGGCCAGGAAGCGGCAGTACTCTATTTGTCACTGTGTAATGAGCAGTACTCACTCTTAATGATGTTCCGGAGTGTAAGTCCTTTCTTTGGAGGTTAGCGATACAACGGTGACGGATCAGTAAATTTTCTTCTCCTAGAGCAGGGGTTCTCAAGCATGTTCGTTCCAGGGAACCCTGCTAAGCTCCATGAAGCGCCAAGGAACCCCCCCCCCCCAAATTAAAATGTCCTAATTAACCGATTGTCGAATTATCGAGGCTATCAAGAAAACAATAAACAAATGCTTAACTACGTCGACACATTTTTATTTACTCAATGAATCAGCAAATCCTGTTTATATTTAGTACAAGACCAGTGCGGAACCTGAAATTCTCGTCATCTCACGACTGATTAGCGCTAGCAGCGGCGAAGGCCTCGTGCACGTGCATCCCGATTATTTTTTCGCCAGTCAGCTGCTCGCCAACAAATTGTCCATCCATCGCGATGTAGCCAGTGCTCTTAATCTTCGACAGCTTTGCACTGAGTCAAAGCAAAACTACTGCTTGCTGCAACCGCTGCGCACGAAACCGCGACCACTATCGACGCGATCATGGACGGCGACTTTGCGGTTCAGAAGGCAGGCGGCCAACGCATGCACAAAGTCAAAACGAAACTACCATTCGCTGCAAGAAGTGCGGACGAAACCGCAGTCGCTATCGACGCTACCATGGTTGGCGACTACGCAGTTGTGAAGGCATGCAGCCATGGCACGCAGTCGACGCAACCGCTGTGGACGAAACTGCGGTGGTTATCGACGCGATCATGGATGGCAACTACGCACTTATGAAGGCATGCGGCATGCCGCCAATGCTTTGTCACGGTAGCGGCAAAAAACGCACGTGTCATGCTGCGAGCGGCAAGTTACCGCACGGCAGCCCCTTGCCGCGAGGCCACCGTGGCAAGCGCGTCGCCGCGCGGCAGCGCGATAAGATCTCGCGCGCTCTCGAAACGCTGAGTCACTGTGAGCGGAAAGTGTACGATCGGACAGCGTCCACAAATCCCTCCATGGAACCATATGGAACCGCGAGAGACGATGATCATCGATTGGAAATCCGCTGCGGAGCGGCGGCAGTCCGGTTGCCAATGCTCCGTGACGTCAGCCTCGACGCCATTCACCTCGCGGCACTCAGCGCTTGCTGCAGAAATGGGTCTTGAACCCATTTCGCGCGGCATGCTACAAGACCCCTGATTCTTGCCGCTTTTGCCGCGCGCACTTTTGCTCCTAGCGTGGCCGTACCCTTACGCGCGACGATAAACGCAAGAATAAAGTCTTTAAGGGCACAATTAGGCACGAAGTGTTCCAGCATTGCTGTCAATCATGTGCTGCGCACGATTGCTGCTGAGGACCACGGCGATGCGGACTGCGCCGCTTCGTTTTGGTTGGACGCTAGCGCCGTTCTTGCTCTTCTGCGGCGCGTATTTGCGATGCTCCACACATTTTTTTTTCTTCATTTTTTTTTTATTCCTTCAAAGTACATTTCAGTGCGCACGCAATCGGCACCTACGCTATCTACAAACGAGAGAAATGCGCATGTTGTTAAATTACGGCCTTCGAGATTTAAGTACGAAAGCTAGGCGCGCTGCCCGTTTTCGGAGATTGGGCGGCTACAAGCTGCTTGCAAATTTATTGCGCAGTTCGCGCGTTGCCGTTACGCGCTGTGATGTGCTTTTTGACACTCGGGCATGAGTAATGGATGCTCTGGGGATCGAGCACACCTCCTTTTCGCCGTTTTAGCCACTTGGCGAGCACGGGACCACGGAAAATTTATCAGTGGCTCGCGGAACCCCGAGCAGGGGCCTGCGGAACCCACTTTGAGAACCCATGTCCTAGCGGAAAGCTGTGTATCGCAAAGGGCCAGCAATGCAGGCAGTCATTATGTAGCAGCGGTCCATAAACTTGGCCACACAGATTAATTTCATTCCTTAATATGCCAGTCACTATTTTTGCAGCCAACTACTGCACATATCTTCCCTCTGCCATTCGACAATTTGCAGCATGAATGGAGCACAGTCCATTAGCGAACACCAAGTTGCATTTCCGACAGCTCATCGCACAGTAGCAGGGCAGAAGCGGTAATGGCTTCGTATACGTGCGCTTTCGCTGAGGTAACTTAAGGCGCACCGTCGAAAGCATCATCGTTTCCATAGAGCAAACCGCTCCGCGAAAAAGGTCTATAAGCTTAAAATATTTCTCACGAAAGGGCTCATGCTACCTTGGTAACGTTCCTGGTCTGGTGTTGTGCATAACTGCACTGTATGGTTTCGTGTCACAGTGCACAGCACTGTGCTGTCAACCACATTTGTACAAACATTACTGTTGTACATGTATATTTGATGTATTGTATATCTCCCCTTTTTCACTTTTCTGTACGTCTATTATTTAATAATTTCTTTACCCTCATTTTTTCTCTACTCTTCCACCTTTCTCACGGCCGCAGGACAGTTCTGGCGTCCACTGAGGAGTTAGACAGTTACGAAGCCCGCGGCCACTCATTTCCTACCTCCTTCTTTTCCCCTTCTAATAAAACGAACAGTCAATCAATCAATAAGCCATAGGATGAAATTGGCTGACAGGGTAATCGCTGGGAGAGGCCATTGTTCTACAGTGTACTCAAGTAGGATATAGTACTGTCTTTCTAAGGTGCAGGCTGATTCATTCTCTCTTGCAGGGTGGCGACCACTGGGTCTTGCCTATTATTCAAGGCTTTGTGCAAGTTGAGCGCTGCCAGCTCGACCCCATCGATGACAACCAACCAGAAGCAGCACTTTGCCAGGATAGTTCGGGTGCCTGGTTTGATGTGCAAAGTGCTACACGACCATTGGCCAAGGAGTTCACCATGACCTTAGTGTCACGGCGAAGTCGTTACCGGGCAGGAACACGTTACAAGCGGCGAGGGGTGGATGAAATGGGCAAGTGCGCCAACTATGTGGAGACTGAGCAAATTTTTGAGCATGCTGCCCATGTGGTATCATTCGTACAAGTGCGTGGCTCAGTGCCCGTCTTCTGGAGTCAACCCGGCTATAAGTACCGTCCGCCTCCACGTCTTGACAGAGGTAGGCTTTTGTTTTCAAACATTGTAAGATGTTTAATGTACTCTACTTACCTGCTCATTTTATTCCTTCATGCAAGTGTTTATGAATTTGTCTGGCTTTACAGCATACATTTAAATATATACATGTAAAGAAGACAAGGTAGCATGCAAGTTCAAACAGGCATTCTACAGAAGAACGATGTGTTTGTGGAAATATAGGCTGGTAGATGCTGTAAAATCTCGGTGATACAACTCTCATTTGGTTGGATAAAATGTTCGTATGAGCTTAATTCGTATACAATCAAACCCACTTATAACAATATTCAAGTGCCACAAAAATTCCATTGTTACAACGAATAATTGTTATAACCGGGTTGCATAATAAAAAAAAAAGCGGGGGGGGGGGGGGGGGGGAATGGCACAGCTGTTGTGAGAAAACTACAATGACGGGGAAGGGCACTGACGTGGGAGGCCAGTGCCCCTCCCCACCACCTTCCTCCATCCGGCTGCAGATTGTGTTGACTCGTTTAACTGTTTAACTCTGCTTCCTGCGCGCTCTGATCGCGTGTAGCAAGTCGCGGCTGTCGGCGTTCAAGAATGGCACTGCTATAGTAAAACTTCGTCAAATTGGATTTCACGGGACCGAAAAATTGTCCGAATTAACTGAATGTCAAATTATCGAGGGTATCAAGAAAACAACCAAATGCTTTCTACGTCAACACGCTTTTATTTACCGAATGAATCAGCAGAATCCTGTTTCTATTTTGCACAAAAGCAGTGCGGAAGCTGCAATTCTTGTTAGCTCGTGACTCTCGTCCTCTCTCAACGCACTGCACTGAGTCAAATCGAAACTAAACCGTGGTCACTATCGACGCGATCATGGATGTCGACTACTCAGTCATGGAGGCACGCGGCCAATGCGGTGCTATGCGCGGCGGTAAACGCGAGAATAAAGGCTTTAAAGGCACAAATAGGCATGAAGCGTTCCGGTGTTGCTGTCATTCCGGTATGATTTTCACTGATGACTATAGTGATGCGAACTTTTGTTTTTGTTTTCGCTGACAAACACAACCTTTGTATGATGTAGCCTGCTACTGTTGCCACAATTGTATTAACCCCCATTTGTTTCCCGTTTAGGAGGTCCCCTCGACAGTTTTTACTTCGGGACCTCCGATTGTGCAATTATACTTCACCTGTTATATTTTTTTGTACTACTGATGAAAATAAATTCAACTTCAAATTCAACTTCAACTCCGTCGCTTCGTTTCGGTGGACGCTAACGCCGTTTTGGCTTATTGCGTCGCACATTTGCGGCGCTCTGCCAGCCCAGCACTATCAGCGCAGTTGGCGTGATTCATTCGTGTTTCAGAGGGTGGCGCGGCGCAGAGCTATGGGCACAGCCCATTCGTGTTCGGAGGGGTGGAAGGGCAACGAGACAGAGGCGTGCGAGGCTGGTGATGCGGAGAAGGATAGAAAACAGCGCGCGGCGGCGTGCAACGGCTCAAACTTATTTTTTTTCGTTTCAGGGAGTTCGCATTCCATTCCCTTTCGGCACGCACACCCAGTAGCCAGATTTCATCATTATAACCAATGTATTGTTAAAACCAGCATCGTTATAAGTGGGTTTGACTGTAGTGAACAAATGTGTGTGGAAGCAGCATAAATATGTTTATTAAATGTATACATGGCTGAAAAAGTCTGGCACAATTACAGACCAATATTTCAGACATGAATGTAACTGCAAAAATGTTGAAAAGGTATGGGGCAGAAACTTGGAGGTTAACAAAGAAGCTCGAGAACAAGTTAAGGACCGCACAAAGAGCGATGGAATGAAAAATGTTAGGCCTAACGTTAAGAGACAGGAAGAGAGCGGTGTGGATCAGAGAACAAACAGGGATAGCCGATATTCTAGTTGACATTAAGCGGAAAAAGTTGAGCTGGGCAAGCCATGTAATGCGTAGGATGGATAACCGGTGGACCATTAGGGTTACTGAATGAATACCAAGAGAAGGGAAGCGCAGTCGAGGATGACAGAAAATTAGGTGGAGTGATGAAGCTAAGAAATTCGCAGGCACAAGTTGGAATCAGCTAGCGCAAGACAGGGGTAATTGGAGATCGCAGGGAGAGGCCTTCGTCCTGCAGTGGACATAAATATAGACTGATGATAATGATGATCATTTTTGTGCTTAGTACAATAATATTTATTTGATGGTTGACGAGAAATGTGTGTTTCACATTCCTCTGACATGCAGTTGATTTGTGCTGTGCATTCTCACGAGGTGCGGATGCCATATGTGACTTTGACTGTGCATTGCTGGCAGCTTAGGTCTTCTTGTCTGGGGAATTCATTTTGCAGCCTACATGCGTTTTCTCTATTACGCCTAGTAAGCACACAAAATGACATGGTAAATGATAGGTACTCACAGAGGTTGCTAGCCAGTCACCTGTGGACCTGCAGACCACTTTTGAGTGGCTGTCAGTTGAACCCATGTGCATTATCTCCGACTTGATTGCCTATGATTGATTACTGCAGTGCCAAAAGTGTGGAATGGTGATATCTAGCATGGAGGCTCCCCCACAAAACTTGTGTTCACTCATCATACTCGAATGCAATATCCAGGAACTGCAGTGTGAAATGCAGCCCATGCACTTGAATTCATAATGATCCTGCATATAATTGCATATAATTTACAAGGACCAGATTTGAATTACACTATGAATCAGAGCTTACATTATGGCAAGCAGAGATGCTATAACAGTCTATTGATATGCTGACTGCTTTTTGTGCAATTGCCATTGCTCTATTATATGGTGTTGATGATGCCAGGCATGCTGGCAAGCAGATGAATACAAATAATTTTTTTTTAATGTTTATTTTGGTAGACTTGCGGCCACTAAAGAAAGACACAACTTGGTGGATTGATGCAACTTAAAATTTGCTTCTATATATAGAACATCCTCATGTGTTCTGGGTCAAGCATAGATCACCGAGGCAATTCCGCATCCATCTAATGGGCCCATCATGTTGAAAGTGGCTAGTGAAGCAGTAGCACGAGCAAAAGTGAAAGCATGATAACACTGATAACATGCAGAAGCAATTGATAACAAAGAAAATCTCTAGCGAAGATCCCATGGCAGTACCCCACTTCCATTCTTTGCCTTAAAAAAAAGCATTCTCCGGATGCTGTAAACTGAACGTAGAAGGAAAAATACAAAAATAAAGACGGAATCGAAAGTTAAACATAGTAAATCCAAATAAAGCCCAATAATCCATTGATGTGAATAGAAATGACTTTGAGCTGTACTACAAGTACACCATCTGGTCAAGCACTTTGTCACTGTTTATCACTCCATCGGGGGCCAGTAGTGCAGTGGCATTCTGCTGCTGCTGAGAACGAGTTGGTGGGTTCAATGCCCGGCTGCATTACAATAGAGGCTGAATGCAATAAACACTTGGATTTAGGTGCACGATAGGGAATCCCAGGTGGTCAACAGTGATACAAAGCCCTCCGCACTACGGCATCTCTATATACAGTGGAATCTCGATGATACGAATCTCACGGGGTCACGAAAAATATTCGTATTAGCCGAAATTCGTATCATCGAAACACAATTAAAACTAGCTAAATTGAAGAGTCGGAGGTGAACTCACTCAGGCACACGCACGTAATAAGCATTTACAGTATAGATCACTTATAGCGTAACTGTTTATAGTGCAGAACTGGCTACAACGCGGCCTTTTCCGACTCCTGTTTACCCTCCCATAGAACTCCATGTATACGCATACCGCTTACAGTGCAGCCGTGTGAGACGAAATACCGGTTATAATGCGGCTTCCGCTGGAAAATCTCGCCGACAAGGGCGGTAGCGAGCACGCTTCTCAACGAGGTGCGCCCACCGACGGGAGAGGAGATCAACGAGGGCGATGTGGAGAAGGAGCATGAGATGTGGAGCATGAGTCCAAGGGCGATAAAATCGTCGCCGCGCGCCGTATGTGCGAGTGAAAGCGCGCATTTCACGCGGGGGATGCGCGCCTTCACGCACGGAGAGCGAATGCACAGCGGAGAGCAAACGCGACTTCCGTCACGGCCGGGCGCGCCAGTCGAGCCCGGCCCTGCTTTCGTCGCGCGAAAGGCTGAAGGGAGGGGGCATGGAAGGGAGGGGAGGGGGTGACGCTGTGCTGCGGGGCACCAAATGCGTATCGTACAACCGGGCGCAAGGGTAACTGGCGACGCAATCTCCCACGCGAAAGGATCAAAGGGGGAAGGCAGCGTAGGTGGGAGGGAAGGGGGGGGGGGGGGGGCTTCTACTCTGCCAACAAATGCATTCTTGTACTTTGCGCCTGTGCCGGCTGTCGGGGTTGTCGCGCGCACCGTATCTTGAAATCGATCTCCACACGGCTCTGACCTTTGTATGCGCTGTGCTTGGCCGCTCAGTTTCCGGTGAAGCGATAGACCGCACGAACCTTCGCCCGCTGCGGCGGCCGCGCTTCCCCACGCCACGCCTGCGTGGGAAAAAGTGCAAAGGCAAGAAAAGCGCCTCCACGTCAAACTCTTTGCGCCCAGTCGCGGCCTCCGTGCTGTCTGGCGCCGCGTCCGTGCCTCCGCACCAAAAGAGAAAGGGAGAAAGCGCGTGACTGCGCGCTGTTCTCTTTCGCGGCCGTCGGATGGGGCGGCGTTTATTCGTATCAACCGCCGCAGGTCGAAAATCGATTCGTAACAACCGTTCTCTAGCACATTGCAAAGTAATGGCGCTCGGCCGGGACCACAGAAAAATTCGTATCATCCGGAAATTCGTATCATCCGGAAATTCGTATTAGCCGTGATCGTATCATCGAGATTTCACTGTAACTCCAGTGTTGCTTTTGCATGTTGAACCCCGCGAACCAACAATGTCGACAGTTTGGGTGAGTTGGTGACTAATCATCTTAACATGCGAAGCAGCGCGCAGAAACATGACATGAAGAAGCAGCAGTTGTTTTGTCTGTTCATTCTTCTTTTTGTCTTGTTTCTGTGTGCTGCTTCACATGTTAAAGGGACACTAAAGGCAAATATTAAGTCAAGTTAAAGTGATAGATTAGTGCTCGAGAATCTTTAAACCATCAATATTATCTCAATCAGAGCTTTAGTAATCAGAAATTGAGGTAAATGTAGGACATGATTACAGACTCCCTCGAGACATTCAAGTAGTTGCCTGATGACGAACGCACTCCTCATTTAAATTCTGTCACTAGTACTCAACCACTCATTATAAAAGCATCATTGTATTGCACTGGTGGCTTCGTGGGCACTTCTTTCCATGCGCCTAGTGTTCGAGGTCGCGTAACCTCAAATTTCGGAGCCAAATTGAAGCAAGAGGCAACACGAAGCAAGCAAGAGGCAGCACAAAGTGTGTGCTTCCTGCTGCTGGCACTCTTCATCATGCCAACATTGTAACAGCGAGCATTTGCGGTCGTTCAGTCAGCTCTGTTCATGTTTGCTTGTGCACGTGTAACACCATGCTTGTTAATTTAATTAGGAAGTGAATGTTTACTACAATTTATACAGTCAATAAAAACTGTGGACCTTACTTCGTGTAGTTGTCTAATAAGTGCAGACCGCTTATAACCTGAGTTGCTGGAGTCGTGAATATCCGCACTATAAGCAGTACCACACTATAACCAAAACGGCATTTTTGAAAAGCTACCCACATGCAAAACATGTCGACAAAGCAGCCGTGCGTATCCGAGAATCAAAGCATACGACCAAGATGTCTGCATCCGTTTAAATTGAGAAATGTTGAAAGGTTAGCATCCGAGGACCCGCGGCCTTCACACAAAGCAGGCAAAGTATAACGCACAAAAAGAAAGAGGAATGTAAGTCGTTGACTAATTTTTCAGATCTGCTCACTTATCTGCGGGCTTCCCCATGGCACCGCCACCAACTCCACAGAAACAATGTAAATTGGCGACCAAAATTTCGGACGTCGTATGGTGTCTTCCTTGATTTCTCAAAACGATTCACATGCGCACGATGGCAACCACAAACCAAGTTGCGCCCATTCAGGTGTTGCCTGTGCCACCTGTGCCCTCACTTTCGTTGCCAAGGTGGCTCCTCCGCTTTCCAAGTGCTGTACAGCCAGTGCAACGTTTTGATGGCTCGGCACCAAACCACAACTTTGGGTGTCGACTCCCGACAAGGCACGCTGGTTAGGCCTAGCCAGCCATGGTGTCCGGCGGCATGCCATCGCGAGAAGCTTGACCTTGATATTTGTACCTGTAGACAGTTACATAATAGAGATCGGGCACACAATATCTGTACTTCGTGACGACGTGCATCACGATGGGCAATTACAAGATGTACTCGTGGCCTCGACTGTCTCAAAATTTTTCCGACTCCGTCTGTGTCCGAAGAGATCAGTTAGCGACTGTATTTACTTCCTGCACTCAAACTGAAGAGTCAAAAAGTGACAGCGTGCACACGTTAAGTGTAGAGAGCGCGCTGCTGATGAACAGCTGGAGCAAATGTTTCTCCGTCACCTAGGCAACCCCTGTGTGCTTGCAGAGCAGATATACAGTAAAAGCTCGATGATACGAATCTCACGGGGTCACGAAAAATATTCGTATTAGCCGAAATTCGTATCATCGAAACACAATTAAAACTACTGTCGAATCTAGATAATTCGAACTCGAAGGGGCCCGAAAATTTGTTCGAATTAAAAGGACGTATTTTTGAAGTATTCGTGCACCATAGCACGATGCACGAACGGTGCAAGTCGTGAAATATCGCGGCGCGCAAGCGCATAGCAAGCGCGGGCCACGAAACTGCCCATAACGGTCGCTTCCCGATAACGACAGAAAATGAAGCTTCAGGGAGCGAGCGGGCGGCGCCGGCACACGGGTGCGCGCGGAGACCGTCGAAGGTGAGGGAGGAGGGTGGCAGGGAAGCGGATTTGGCCGCGTCAACTCCGCCGCTTCGGTGGCCCCCCTCGCCCTCCCTCTCAACTCCCTCGTAGCTCTCTCACCTTCCACTCCGTGCGCGCCCGCCGCCGTGCTGGCGCCAGCTTATTTTAGCCGCCCCCTGAAGTTTCGTTTTCTGCCGTTATCGGGAAGCGAGCGTTTGCGGGCTTGGCAGTTTCGTTGGCTCGACTGTGCCTCCGCCGCTGCTTCCCTCTGCGCTGCTGCCGCAGCGTGCAAGGTCAACATGTGACTAGAAAATAGAGGAGAAGGGTTCACTGCCATTTTATCCGCGTGGCTGAGACGTCGGCACTAGTGTGTGCTAGAATACGGTTGTCTAGAACACTCTAGTCGGCACGTACACGCTTGTTCCGGCGCGATGCAGAAACGGCGGCCTTGCAATTTGAGAGAGAAGGAAATTTCCGCCGCGGGTTCTTTTTTTTTTCGTTCCTTCGCGCGCGGCATTGAGGGGTCTCTCCTGAGCTTTTGCTCTATGGCGGTGTCGGAGCAATGCCGGTCGGAGGCGCCGCCGCGTGATTTGGCGCGCTGCTAAGAGCATTGTCGGTGCGCGGTATGTTCGAAATAAGCGTGTTCGAATTCGCGTTAAAGTTGAACGAAAGCACGTTTTTCATGATAGTCTCGCTGTGCAACAATTGTGCTCAGTGTTGACGTTGCGAGGCCTAGCTCCTTAGCCAACTCCGTCCACTTCCTCTTGGGATCCTCATCGACCTTTCGAAGAATGTCTAATTTCTCTTTAAAGGAGAGTGCTTTCCGCTTGCGAGACATAGCTCGCTGCGACTAGGCAAAATGGCGCAAACACGAAGAACGCGGCCCGAAGCGCAGCAGCCACTCTATCTGACGGCTCCCAGAAAAGGAGGAAAAGTACAAAAGCACCAAAAGCGCCACCGCTTCAAACTCTTCGCGCCCAGTCGCGGAGTCCGCGCTGTCCGGCGCCGCGCCTCCGCACCAAAAGAGGAGAGAAAGCGCGTGACTGCGCGCTGTTCTCTTTCGCGGCCGTCGGTGGGGCGGCGTTTATTCGTATCAACCGACGCAGGCTGAAAATCGATTCGTAACAACCGTTCTCTAGCACGTTGCAAAGTAATGGGGCTCGGCCGGGACCACAAAAAAATTCGTATCATCCAGAAATTCGTATTAGCCGTGATTGTATCATCGAGCTTTTACTGTACATATGATGCGCTGCCGCCACATTTTCTTGTATATAGTTTTTCTCAGTTTCTTGTTCGTTTGTTCCGCATCTCTCCTCCTCCACATCGCCCTTGTCTTGCTCCCCTCAACCATCGCGAACACTGTTTACCAAAAAACCCCATGCAATAACACCACTCCTTCTCTGCTTTGAAGAGAGATGCCAAGAATTAGACATAATGGACACATTGCCTCATATAGCCTGGAATCCCAACCCACTCCCGAGGCCTTGGTATTGCCTGCCCTCTGTGTACGACTTCACATTAACACATTTTCAGAAAAAACAAACACCGCATGAATATATATTACAAAAATATTTTGCACTAAACGAAAAATACACAGAATACACAGCGTTTTATATTGATGGTTCCAAAATAGCAGGCTACATTGGAAGTGCCGCGATACAAAACAAATGGGAAAAAACGGTGCACCTTGGTGCACCGTTTTGAATGCACCTTAGTGTGCATTTATTTTCACTGCGGAGTGTTATGCAGTCTCTGTGGCTGTAGAAAAAATAATAAATGAGAACATTGAGAACAGCATCATTTACACAGATTCACTAAGCGTACTCACAGCACTTCAGCCTATAAATGCAATTACACCGTTAATCGGCGACGTCCTACATAAGAAGAGCCACAAGCCAAGGACACAACATAAAATTTTGCTGGGTGCCGAGCCACGTCGAAATCAGTGGCAATGAGAAAGCAGATGAATGTGTAGCGAAAGCTCAGCATAAAGAAATCATAAATGTAAGAATTCCATACAAAGATTCCATGAAATCCATAAACTGTGAAATAAATGGCAGTCTGCATGGAAAAAAATGAAGTAAACAATAAACTACACCTAGTAAAACCTACCATAGAAGAATGGAAGTCATGCTTACACTAAGAACACTTCATCAAAGTCGTTTTATGTCACCTCCGCATTGGACACACGCACCTTACTCACAACTTCCTACTGACAAAGCAAGACAAGCCTGTTTGTGAAAAATGCGGAGATGAACTTACCATAAACCACATATTAATATCATGCATGAAACTCGAAACACTGAGAAAAAACTATTTTACTTCATTCTACAATCAACATATTCCTTTTCATTCATCATTGGTTTTAGGCAAAGATGCACTAGTCAATATGGCATACATTTTTAGCTTCTTAAGGGAAGAAGCTGTCCTTGAAAAACTATGAATTCTGACCCCGCGCTCCACTTCATATTATGGTACACTTCATCCACCTTGTCTGAGAAGAAGACTGAGGTCTTTAATTTGTTGGGATCCTCGGGGTCCTTGCCCAGACAAGGACTGTCGCTCAGGTTACCCAACTTTTGAAAATAAATTTTACCTTGTGTTTGGCACATGATAGCCTTAGTTGCTTATGCACCATTAAACACACAACACAACACATAACTTGAAGTAAAGCGCAAAAGAGCATGCAGGACGACACGAGGAAACGAAGACTGTGTCTTCGTTTCCTCTGTCGTTCTGCATGCTCTTTTGTGCTTTACCCCAAGTTAAGATATTAAGCTGTCATATGCCCCCACACTCTTTTTTTTTTCATCTGCAAGGGTGCAAAGCCAGGAACTTATCAGCACCGCCTCATATAACTGGTATTTTGTTTCGTACAGCTGCACTATAAACGGTATGCATAAAAATTGAATTCTATGGGAGGGTAAACAGGAGTCAGAAAAGACCTCATTATATCTGGTCTGGCACTATAAGTGGTTACGTTATAAGTGGTCTGTATTTACTTTGCTATCGCTATCAATGCTTCGCAGCTGCAAGTGCAGCTGCAACTTTTTATTTTACTTTCTAATTAGCCACCTCACACCTACGCATACTGTGCTTACAAGCTGAAATTGAACTTCGACATGGCTTTTATTATTTTTGCTGTTTCCATCTGCAGATGAAGAAGATACAAAACAAGCCTTTGAGAAACACTTTGCTGAACAGATAGCACTCTATGGCAGCCAGGTTATAATCAGCCTTGTGGAACAAACTGGAAAAGAAAAACTTCTTGCAGATGCATACCTGAATCATGTTCTTCACCTGGATTGCCCTGAACTGACATATGTCAGCTTTGACTTTCACGAATATTGGTATGTAAAGGAAGGTTACTTGGTGAAAAGTTATTCTGAAAATATGTTATTTGTTGCAGTAGAGGTATGCGTTTTGAGAATGTTTCAGTTCTCATCGACGGTATCAAGGACTTGATTCGTGACATGCGATACTGCTGGTAAGCATGCCTGCTCATTATCCACTTTTCACTTCTGAAACAGAATTTTTTTTTGTGTGTGTGTGCGTGCATGCATGTGTGTGTGCACTTGCAACTATGATCATTATGTCACATCTGTGTTGTGTCTCGCTGTTCGTAACCGAAAAGGCATACAGGCAATTTTAATATAGATGCTGCTTTTAATGAATGATGCATTTGTAAAATAAAAAATTTTATGGACTTAATTATCTAGTTTTGCGTGCACTAGTATGTTAAGACATCCTAATTTTACATGTCGAAGTGAAAATTTAGACAATAGAAAAAAATGCATCTAATGCAGACGTGGTGGCTCGAGAAACTTTAGATTTTGTGCTTCAGCTCTGACCATTTAGAACAGAGGTTATAGCTAAGCTTGCACTTCACTGGGGTAAAAATGTGACGTGAAGGTGGCAGAATGAAATGGAACGCAGGATAGTAAAGAGGAAGAAGCAAAAGCCATGGTTTTTAGGCGTGCAGGAATGGGATTGTTGCATCAGTACGCAGTTGTAGATGACAGACTGTAGGGAGAATTGCTGAAGGGCAACATGACGTCTTGTTGCTTTTGGTTTGGTTTTCTGCATTGCATATTTTTTCATGGGTTTGGGCTACCAGCTCTCCTCATTTTCAGGCTCTGGATGGTCCCTAACCAAATTCTCAGCTAACCTGATTGGTGGGCTGCATGCAAAGTTCTGTTCCAGGTGGATAGTAATACACAGGTTGTTTACTCTTCGCTACAAATGTTTACTGTTGCTTATACTATGTAAAACACAATAGCTGTGGCAATTACTGCTTGCACTTTGGGCAAAACTTTCGATTTTTTTCATGTTATCGTAATGTGCAGGCTGTCCCGGCTAACTTTAGCCAGTGCTCAAAAATATTTTAAAAAATTTTTAATTACCTTACAGGCCTCGATTGAGGCATTGAGTAAGAGGGGCAGTACATAGAAAATACATAGAAAATATGATATACATAAAACACAACCGGAAACGCAACCGAGGTACTAACGTGACATAGCGACATAATGGTACTAATGCAACAATAAGGTCCAAAACATGCAAATACTAGAATGCATGGTGTGACAACCATATAACACCTCACATTTTATTAGTCATATAGTCGGTCAAGGCATCACGAAATGAATCATAGTTGGACAGGCATGCGATGCTATCCGGGAGAGAATTCCAAAACCTGATGGCATGAGGAAGAGTAGAGTATTGGAATGCATGTGTAGAATCTTAAATGCGGGCATAGCTGAAATTATTATAAATCCTGTGTGATGTGAAGTAGGGTCATTCAAGCATGCCGGTGTTCAAGTGGAGTGAATGAATTTGGGAACAGTATTAACAAGGCAATATCTCGGTGAGAGTGTTCAAGGATTGTAATGAAAGTGTAGGTTTTATTTGTGTTACACTGGACTGGTAGCTGTAATCGTTTAAGATAAAGCGGCTTGCCTTTTTCTGAATCCGTTCTAGTGATTCAATTATTTCTGGTGAGGGGACCAAATGGGAGACGCATACTCGAGCTGGGGACGAACGAGTGTTAGGTAAGCTAGCTTTTGAACATTAGAAGGGAGATTTCTTAAGTTGCGTCACAAGTATCCTAACGATTGGGAGGCGTTAACTGAAATGGATGTGATGTGTTCTGACCAAGAAAGATTCGATGTGAATAGAACTCCTAGATACAGTTGAGTCCCGCTACAACGAAATTCACGGGTCACACGAAAAATTTTGCTGTGGCGGAACTTCGTTGACGCGAAATTAGTATGTATATACTTACGCCTAACAGCAAAGCTGTAAACGAAACCGAAACCATCGTCCGCGAAATCTTCTCAATGGCGAGGCAGCAAAAGTTGACACGTACCGAAGGCGGTCAATAAAGTGTCAACTTCACAAGAGAATGCATTTCGCGCCGCTGTTACAGCATTTTTCGTACATTGCAGCCGACACCTAACTCAACGTACGTGCCCGGCCGATCGCGAAACACTTATTTTGCGGCACATTCACCGTCGCAATGAAGCGGTTTGAATTATCACAATTTCATTGCATATTTATGACAAAGTCGGCAAAACTTGGCCGCTTACCGGAAGTTTTATTTCCAGAAGTCAGTCAGCCTGGATTTCTTACGCTTCACGGCAAGCAAAGGCGTTACGCAAGTCTCACAGTCCGTTAAAAGAGCTGTCGCAATGTCATTTTCATGGGCTCTGAAACTTTTAAGATGAGGTCAAAAGGATCCATTACTTTCAAAGCAGTCGCCGGAGTCAATGTGTCTAGTGGGTTGTTATTTTCCCCAGACGACGAGACGTTGGCATCATGTTGGCAACAGCGACTGCGGTGCGGCCGCTGTTTCTTGAAAGCAATCTGTGACATGCACAAAGTGCGCGCCCGCACGGGCCTCATCTTCAAAGTGATCTGCGATGTAGGCAAAGTGCAACTAGTGCCGATAGAGTCGTCTGCACTGTACTTTCGACGCTTAGTTCGTGTTGAAGCGAGAGATGGCATGGAGGTCAATTCGCTCGCTGCTATTGCCGCGCCTTCTCACTCCAGCATGTTGACATGTCAACACAGAGTTTCCGTGGTCATCGAGCGAGATGTGTTCATGTTTACCTGTGCACATGTGACACTGTGCTTGGTAATTTAGTTGGTACTTAGTGGTAACCGAATGTTTACAAGTTTATACCGCCGATACAACTACTATCCTTAGTTCGTATAGCTGTCTATTAATCTGCTATCGCAATCGGGCGAAACTGCGAAATTTTTCCCTTCCGCTTTCTGCCTCGGCGATCGTATGTGCCCTCTCCTCGCGAGAGAGAAATTTACGCTTCTTTGCGTAGCCATTTCAACCGGACACACACCACAGAAAACGGCAGCGATTTTAGTGATCCCGTGTAATCTTGCGCAGGCGCGTGATGACCATGCGTGGCTATGGATTGCAGCGGCGTAAATTGGTACTTTGAATTTGATTTCGTTCGCAAAAACCTCATTCAAGCGTACATACGATCGTCACAGGGCCTTCTATAATTTGACTGCTCGGCAGTTCCAATTTCAATTCAGTCCCAGTTCATTGAAGCGGAAATATCAATTAAAATGCCTTCGTTATGAAGAGACTTTTTTTTGTATTACTTTCTATGGGCAGCTGATGGGAAATTGGAAAATCTTCGTTGTGGTGGAAATTTCGTTGTAGCGGCGTTATTCAACTGTACTTATATTGTGTAGCCATTGCAACAGGGTAATTATCAATAGGGTAAGGATACATTGAAGTTGTCAGCTTCCGAGTAAACAACATTTCTTTGCACTTTGACGTATTTAAAGTCATTAGCAATTTATTGCACCAGCTAATAATTTGTTCAAGGTCTTTCTGAAAAACGAGAAAATCATCTGAACTTTTACTTGGGCGATAAATTATGCAGTTGTTGGCGAATATTCTATAGTGGAGGACACATTGTGTGGTAGGTCGTTAATAAAGATTAGAAAAAGCAGGGAACCGAGGACACTGCCCTGTGGTACACCAGAAGAAACCTCTGTTATGGAGGAAGAGTAGTTATTTGCAACACTAAGCTGCTGATGATTTGACGGAAAGTTACGGAGCCATGAGAAGGTAAGACAGTCCAATTGGAGTGCGGACAGTTTTGATATTAGGTGACATTGTGCAACACGGTCAAATGCCTTCGAGAAGTCAAGAAAAAAACAATCAATTTGTAAATTATAATTCAAGTTGGTGTGTAGATCTGTTGCAAATTCAAGTAGCTGTCTCGCACGGGAGGCCCTTCCTAAAACCATGCTTTTTATGAAAAAGGAATTTGTTAGTCTCAAGGTGTCTGTAAATCTGTGATGCGATAGTATGTTCGAGCAACTTGCAGGAAATACATGTCAAGGAGATGGGATGAGAATTTTCACAGGAGTTTCTGTTGCCATTTTCAACTACCAGTATAACTTTTGCTATTTTTCAATCTGTGGGAAGGTGACCAGTCGCAAGTGACTGTCTGAATATGTGAAGGAGAATTTTGCTTGATACTGCTACGATATTTTTGAAACCTTTGAGTTTATACCGTCTACGCCGCATGAAGAAGACATCTTAAGGTTATTTATCAGAGAAGAAAGGCCTCCAACAGGACTTCAGTAGGTTCCATGTATTGGTAGCTGAACTCGTGAAACACAAGGTATAATTGAAGTCTCCTCCTGTGTAAATACAGAGCTGAAGAATGAATTAAAAGCCTATGAACATTCGCTGTCTGGAATTGGAATATTGCTGCTGTTTTGTAAGGACACCTGATCTGATTCGTTGTTGGGCTTTATTATTTTCCAAAACTTGGCTGAATGGTTCTTAAGTAGCTCAGGAAGATCATTAGAAGAATATTTCTCCTTAGCTTCGCCTAAAGCTGAGCAGTGCGATTTAAGGTGAATTTTTGAATTCTGCCACGCAGCTGATGTGCGAGCTCGCTTAGCAATACTATACAAGCGTTTTTTCTTATTCCTTATGCGCTGAAGCTTTTTAGTAAACCAATGGTTTAACTTATCATTTGTTATATACTACTTGTTAATATATACTTGTTATCATTTGTTATATACTTGTCTACTAACACGCAGTGTATTTTTAAGCAGTAACCAGTTTTCTTCAACAGATCTATTGTAAAATGAAGGCCACATCGTGTTTACAAAAAAAGTTTCAAGTTCTGAGATTATTATTTTATAATTTCCCTTATTGTAATTACGAATTGGCTTTCTCGTTACACCGGTAACCGGTGGCATTATGTTTATTGCTATTTGGAGCCAATGGTGTTCGCTGAAACAATCCAAGTATTCTAAATGACTTATAGTTTAAGGTCCAGTAAGAAGGTCAAGAACATTGGCACCACATGTAGGTTTTGTAACAGCTTGAAATAGATTGAAATCTAAAGACAATTGATGCATTCAGACGATATATGACAAGGAGATGATAATTGCACCCAATCAATTAGTGGATAATTGAAATCCCCAAGAAGATAAACTAAGTCAGCTGGGAAGAGTTCAATGGCTTTGTTGATTGTGTCGCGCAGAGCAATTGATGAAAGAACTGTTCGAATCCGGTGCATGGTAGCAATTACCAGTTGGTATCCGAGAAAAAGAGATTGTGTAGGCCAACCCAATAATCTCGAGGTCGCAATTAGTGTTGACCAAAAATGACGTAATGGCTTTCTTTACCCTAATCAAGACACTACCCTCTCTTTTAAGAGGGGTCACACCTATATATGTCATACATTTTTGAAAATGAAAAGATTTCATCATCCTTTATTGCAGAATGTAGCCAGCTTTCCGTGAAAGCAATAATGTTGGATTTACTGTTTTCCAAGAAAGAAGAGATGTGATTGGACTTTGATAATATTGTAACGTAGGCTGAAGACGGCGGCTTGAAAAAAATAGACGCGTCCCTTTAATGGTGGGCCAGAAGAAGAACGAGCAGGTTACGCGCTTCATCGTCTTTCATGGCGCCGACCTTTGCGCGCGCCGTCCCGCGGTGCGGAAGCCCCACCGCTGTGTCAACTGCCCCCCATGTGAAAAGCAACCGTCTCGGTCGCGTCAAAAAGTCCTGTCAGCGAAGTCGACGGCAAGAAATAGAGCTTCTGAGGTGCATCTGGACGTTCACGTACGCGCATGGTATGGTTTCATGCGCACTACATGAACAACTTCAGCGCGGGGACGACGACGGAGTGAACCGGGGTCAGAACTGCAGGGGACGACTTCGTAGGTTACAATATGCTTTGTATGTTGGCGTACGATACTGATAGCGAGGGTGAGATCAGGGATAGCTTTGATGCTTGGCGACTTTGTGTGCATGCTCTCAACCGTAACTATCTATTCAGTGGGACAACTGTGCTTACAGAGGCATCGTTGATATAAATTCTTGAATCAATACACAGCTTGTCTACTGAAAGCTTAAAAGTTTTGTTCTGGGATTTCGCAAATTCAATTAGCTTTTGTCTAGCGCGTCGAGTTTCCGGTGAAAAGTCTTCGCGAATAGAAAATGACGTTCCCTGCAGTTTGTGCTCGGAAGAGAGAATGCGATCTTTGTACAGTTAAACCTGCTTATAACGAACCTCCATATAACGAATTCCTGGATATCATGGAAGTTTTTCTATTCCCCACCGTTTCTCCATAGAAGCACATGTATTTGAGACCTCTACGTAACGAAGTGGCAGCGGGAGACCCCCTCGAAATAACGAATTTTCCCCGCCGACAACATAGAGATTTCGCCCCAAATTTTGTCACTTTTGCGCAAGCAACAACCGGAAGCGCCTTCTCCGCCGCGACGATATGCGAAGCGGCGGCGGCGCGCTTGGCGCGCTCGAATTGACGGCGACTGTGAGGCGAGAGCGAGAGCACGTGTGCGTGCGTGCGAGCATGCGCGAGGCGGGCCTGCATCCCTCGACCCGGCGATCTTGCCGCCGCGGGCATGACCTTTCCCCCTCTCTTCATTCAAACCTGATCCCGCCGCTTGCTGCAGCTGGCCTAGCCCGCCAAGCCGGCACTCCAATTTTCCAGTTGATGTTGCCGATGTTTTGGCCTATGACGTGCCAAATTCAGGCTTACAGTTGAGTTCACAGTGTCTCATAGATAGCTCTGTGTGGTTGCATTTTTTCGGACTGAGTGGCATGAGTAGCACATTACCTTTTGCACTTATCTCTACGGCAAATCACACAATTTCTGAGGCTCGAACGAAACGTCGTCTTTATGTTCGCTTATGCAAGTACGTTGGCAGCATGCATCAGCTCAGCAATTGATGCCGCACTCCGGACTCTTATTGAAAGGATTCCTAATGTTATAGCTTCGACCATGATGGCGACACACCCCTAAGGTGTGCAACTCGGGAAGCAGACGACCTGTTCCAGTCAGTTGTTGGCGCTAGGGCTGGCTGGGTCTGCACCTGGAGCCCCCTTACTCACAAAGGCTAAGCAGAGCACACGGTTATCCTCAGCGTCTCAATGGAGCTCGCGGTAGCCGCAGTATCTACGCTACACAGCAGATGCAGCTACATGCAACTGTAGTTAACTGTAGTGTGTATAGCCAGCAGTGTTGTACACGCTCCTCAAAAATGGGAATGAAGGCTTGTTCCTCGTTCCTTTGCAATATTGAAACGAGTTCCCGTTACAAGTTCGTTTAATGCGAAAGGAACGCGTTCCAGTTACACTTCAAACATTGGAACGTGTCGTTACATTAACGTTACATTTGATTTTTGAAAATTAAAATATAGGGTCGGATAATCTTGAGGCGAAATAAAGTGAGCAATTTAGAACTCACATTGAAATACGTATATTATATGAATTTGAACATCACCGACAGCAGATTATCTGGAGATTAAAAGAATATGAAGGAATGCTCCTAGACGAATTTGTTCAGGGAGCATTGGACATACTCCAGGCATGTCTAACTGCAACGTTGGTGCTCGTCTATTACAATGCAACATATATGGCACCTTCCACTTCGGTCTTCAAATGCGCAGTCAGGATACTGCGCTTCAGATGTGTGAATAGAAAGTTACTCACATGCGTCAAAATAATTAAATTTTTTGCACAAGAAACCGCATCGAAAGGAACAATACATAGGCGTTTAATGAATGCTGATTCAATATTGCACTATGAGCGGAAGAAAAATGTACACTATAAATATTCGCAACTTAGTAAAGTCCTTGTTTGAACTCGGCAAGAGTTGCATCTCGATGTTGGTGTCCGACAGACCAACCCATTTCTTCGTCAGCACTTCGATGGCAATGTTGAAGAGCCGTTCCACCGAAGTTCTTGAGGGTAATTGCCGTGCTGTACTTGAGGAAAAGTTGGTTCAATCCCTTGAAGTTCTTCATCTGTGACAGCGGGTAGTCAACTGGTACCAGCAGGTACCGCGACAGCTCATCCTGTTCCTCGGCTGGAAGGGTTTGGTGCCCGAACTAGAAGAAATCTTTGGGCGTGGACGAGATGGCAACATTTGCGCTGGCTGGTTTAGTCACCACAGCCAACTCTGTCGTTATGTTGATGGTCTTACAGGAGGGAACGTCACGTGACAATCTTGAACCCTAGTCATAAAAAAAATAGCGGAGAACTCACAGAAAAAATGCACTATAGTCACGTGACAGGCAAGCGCTAGTTCCTTGCGCCTCACGCGGTTGCCCATCTGCCCTGCATGATGTGCTGCGTATGTGCGTGCGTTTGTTCAATGCCGTGGAACGTTTACAGAAGGAATGCCGTTCCCTTTGCCGTTCCTTCGTAAACCTAACGAGTTACCATTACAGTTCCAATTCAGTTCAGTTACAGTTCCAATGGAACAGTGGCGTTCCTCCTTTCCTCCCAAAAGGAGCTACTAGTTCCAGGAACGTCGTTCCGTACAACACTGATAGCCAGTAAGCGCAACATTTGCTGTGTGCCCAACAGGGCTAGAGCGTGCACTTGAGCTTATGTGCTTCAGTTTGGCCGTACCATGTGGTGTGAACTGGCTTTGTCCTGCACCAGCTTGACCGACGGATAGTAACCACATTCAAATTAGGCATTTTTAAGCAT
Organism: Dermacentor silvarum; assembly: GCF_013339745.2. Taxonomy (NCBI): domain Eukaryota; kingdom Metazoa; phylum Arthropoda; class Arachnida; order Ixodida; family Ixodidae; genus Dermacentor; species Dermacentor silvarum. The sequence continues at coordinate 17,968,007 of NC_051154.1, read as the reverse complement.
TTGCAGTAGCTCATTGTGAAGCAATGCCTGCCAAGACCGCCTAGCCAGGAGTGGCTAGGAGTGAGGATGTGCTGGTGTGATGGGTGGTGTGTGTGTCAGGGTACGTGTGGGCTGACCTTAAGTGTTAAAAACTCATAAAAATCATCAAGACCCGACGGCTACAACACCGATAAGCAGTGTGGCCAAAGTTAAATTCCTACATGGGTGGGTGTGGCTGAGCGTGAGCAGACAATATAGTTGGCTTTTTCTGGAAGTATGCAATTGTTATCAAAATTCGAAATGCAGATTTTTGGTTACTTCAGCCTGTTTAGTAAACTGTGTTAATAAATATATGCAGTAACACTAGGAAGAAGCGCACTGATGCAAATATGGTTGCAGGGGTAGGGCTTAACTGACACAGGACAAAAGAAAGATACAGAATGATGGACAAAGTGCTGACTTTCAACTGACAAATTGTTTTAGGAATACGTTTGCTTATCCAGGGCTTTGTCTGTCATTTTGTGTCTTTCATCCCTTGTCAATTCATCACTACCCCTGTAATCATGAACAGCTATCAACTCAGCCAGTTTACTTTTCTGCTTGATCCAAACCCTTCTTGATTGATGTCAGCTATCGGCGAAGAGCGGCAGTCTATGGGAATCAGTTAAATGACGAAATATGGCAGCTGCCGGCAACTTCTAAACGGGTGAGAAGAAGGCTTTGTCTGAAAGGAGAGTGTGTGAGAAAAAAAACTTTGCGCTGCACTAATGAGCTCCACGTGCTGTACACGACTGCAAAATTTGGTTGAGATGTTCGCAGCAGTGTATGCTATCTGCGGACTGTATTTTTTTTCATCAGGCCCGAAGAGTGGTTCAGGACCCCTTTAAGCGGCACTTACAAGGGAGCAAAGCACACCATCCTCCGTAGCACGTAGGAAATGCACATGAGAAACAAGAGCCCCCAGCAAGAAGTCCCCAGATGTCGCAGAAATCTCCAACCAAAATCCCCAGATATCTCTCTCGCAACTCTAGCATGTGCATGATCGTTTGAGTAATTACGAGAAAGAAGCTCTCGTGTAGACTGTGACTACCATGCGTCACAGGTCTGCGCAGTCGTATCGGGAAGCGTTGCGCGTACAAACGGACAAACACAGGAAAAAGACGTGAACGGATAGAGCGCAAACTTTCAACTGGTTTTTTTATTTGTGTAGAAGCCACATTATGTAGACTGCTTTGACACGTGCCCGAAAAAGGAAGGGGGGAAGGGAGAAGGAGGGGGAGGGTTGCAAATCACGCCCACCTCAATTCAACAGCAGCTGCGCAGAAAATTATTTTCCGCTCGATACAGGGTAACAGAAGTGTCACTTATGCAAGTATCGCCTTTTTTCTTGATATAGAAGGCTTCTAAAAGTTCTCGGGAAGTTTTGTCGTTACTCCTGCCTAAAACCTTAATGCTATGGAACATAGGCACACAACCTTTGCATGCAATGCAATGAGCGGGCAAGTGCGCTCCTTCTCTTTTTTTTTTGATTGACAAGGCATGCTCCCCCGCGCGTTCATTCACGCAGCGCCCTGTTTGGCCCACATATACCCGTCCACATTTGAGCGGGATTTGGTAAACAACGCCCGTGGCACACTTCACGTACGGTTCGGCATGCTTCACTCCGCAACCGCTTCCCCGAAGTCCTCCATTGATCCTCGGGCATAACCCAGATAGCTTTTTTGGAGCGGAAAAAACCACCGGGACGCCATGTCTGTTGGCCACTTTTTTTATGTTGTGGGCAACTTTGTGCATTGTGGTTTTTTCCGCTCCAACTTTGGGCAACTTTGTGTCCCGGTGGTTTTTTCCGCTCCAAAAAAGCTATCTGGGTTATGCCCGAGGATCAATGGAGGACTTCGGGGAAGCAGTTGCGGAGTGAAGCATGCCGAACCGTACGTGAAGTGTGCCACGGGCGTTGTTTACCAAATCCCGCTCAAATGTGGACGGGTATATGTGGGCCAAACAGGGCGCTGCGTGAATGAACGCGCGGGGGAGCATGCCTTGTCAATCAAAAAAAAGAGAAGGAGCGCACTTGCCCGCTCATTGCATTGCATGCAAAGGTTGTGTGCCTATGTTCCATAGCATTAAGGTTTTAGGCAGGAGTAACGACAAAACTTCCCGAGAACTTTTAGAAGCCTTCTATATCAAGAAAAAAGGCGATACTTGCATAAGTGACACTTCTGTTACCCTGTATCGAGCGGAAAATAATTTTCTGCGCAGCTGCTGTTGAATTGAGGTGGGCGTGATTTGCAACCCTCCCCCTCCTTCTCCCTTCCCCCCTTCCTTTTTCGGGCACGTGTCAAAGCAGTCTACATAATGTGGCTTCTACACAAATAAAAAACCAGTTGAAAGTTTGCGCTCTATCCGTTCACGTCTTTTTCCTGTGTTTGTCCGTTTGTACGCGCAACGCTTCCCGATACAGCTATGCACCAACTCGCCCAGCAAGAAGTTCTTCTAAACTATCTGCGCAGTCACAGCATCATTGCTGTATACAAGCATGCCTTTCACATTATGGGGCATGAAGTGCTCTTCAAAATTGAAACTTGACTGGTCATAAGATGCGAGCATATAACGAAACATTTGTCACACACTGGAGCAGATGAGTTTCTTCAGCATGATTACTAGGTCAGTAGCTACTAAGTGCAAAAAACAAAGCCCAAAGAATTTTGTGTCAGTACTCCTTTAACTTCTGTTTGGGCTTAGAAATGCAGCGCTCTACTTATAATTTTAATGGTTGCTATAGTATCTTTGTTGCAATCAAAATTTAACATTCCTCGCAGAAAAATTATACTTAAAGGAGCCTCCACCAGGTTTGAGCATTGCAGACACTCAAGCACGGTGCATAATCACGTGATGATTTTGCCTGTAAAGTACTGTACCAATGTTCACCTGCAAATGGAGCTGAAAATTCATATGAAAGCCTACGCGCTCTTGGAGGAGCCATTCTTTCCATCGGCAGAGATATAGAAAAAGTATACATCGCACAAATAGCCAGCAGCAGCGCAAATTATTTAGGGATTCTTGTAACATGCAGCGTGGGCAAAATCGTATCTGGAAATTAGCCGTGCAATGAGAAAAGGAGGGAGAAAAAAAAAGGGGGATGGGGGGGTTGTGACATCATGTGGCTTGGGAGAAGTCTGGACAGGTTTTCAGGCCTTGGTCAGGGCAACGGGAGAGATCCGGTAAGGGTAGCTCTCTTCCTTGTACAATAGCCTTGCAATGTTTAATTTGCTTCGATCTCACCTACTAATAAACTCTTTAAAAATTCTTGTGGTAGAACACTTTCTTCTAGTGTATAACAAATATTTTTGATGGGGCCTGGTGAGGAGCCCTTTAAACGAAGATAAGAAAAAAACACCTGGTAAAAACATACATATACATCAAACAAAACGTCCACATGCCAGAACTTGCAGATCAAATCACCAAATTAGCAGAATACTGTCAGCTGGTTTTCAGTGGCATTTTGTCAAGCCCTTCTGTAGTACATCATTTGGCAACATATAAATAATGTTAATTTGCTTCACTAAGAAAAAAATTATTGCCCTACAACATTTGTTATTGTGAACATGCGGTGTATATGTTTCTGGTGGAACTTCATTCAGGATTGAGACATTTCTGGGGCAGTGTTAGCAAACAGTGCAAATGCATTTTGTAATATACCGGACAAAGGAGTCTCATCATTCGTTAACGTTTTCTGTGGTTTTAATACTTAATCTTTTTCAACTGTTAATGATATTTTTAAATGTCTGAAGAAATTGATGGCTACATTTGTTCCAAACTTTTTCTTTCAAAGGTTGGACCAGCAGGGACTTATATGTGGTCAAAGAGGTGTCTTTCGAGTAAACTGCATCGACTGCTTGGATAGAACAAATATTGTGCAAACAGCCATTGCCAAGACTGCCATGGACACTCAGGTTAGTACTATGAACTGCTGAGCCTCCTAACGGCTGTGGTAGCTCTTCTGCTGAACAAGGTTCAATTCCTAGCTGCACTCTAAAGGAAATACAGAAGCGCTCCTTTCAGTGCATCTCAACTCTTTCATTACCACGTCTATACAAATCAATCACTGGTCTAGGATATTGACCTGCAATTTCAGCAGATTTCTCTGTTTCTCGGATACTTAGCGCTATCCAGTAGTTCGCTCAGGAAAAAGCCTTTTTGGAATCGGTTTGTATTTTGTTACTGCAGTAGAACCATAATTTTTTATGCAACTTTGGTAAACTGAAGTGCATGCATTGTGGCAAAAATTTGTAGTTTACATTGTAGTTTTTGAAAGTGTGTGTCTAGTGATTTTGATGCATCAGCATCAAATTGTTGTGATCAGTACATCAGGAATAAGTTGGAGGACAACATTACATCGTCAAACTTACAATCCCATAGTGCTGAAGGCCGATTGAAAGAAAAGGCCTGTAAGTTAAGATTAGGTTTCAACTCTGAGCAGTTTTATTCCTCTCAAGCATACCTATAAAGGTTTGGTGCACATCTCGCATGCAGAATTGGGTGTTTTTACAATGTTTAGAACAGTTTTAGAAAAGTGCTAACTTTCCAAATGTTCAAAATTGAGCTTGTCTGACAGCTGCTGCTGGTACTCCACAGTGAAAATCATGAAGACATTTCTGCTCAAAAACCAGTACCAGAACCTAAACACCAACCCAGGATGATGCATATGAGGCAGAACTTCAGAGTGTGCTATCTGGAGTGCTAAGCCAAACAACAAACGAAAGGGTGAACCAACTGTCGACGCTAAAAAATATAAGGTCGATGTACATGGTGGTACAGATGATTCTATCATTAAATGTTGAATATATCTCTCTGCAGTAGAACCCCGTAGATATGCTTTGTCAAGGAACTGCAAAAAAAAAAAGTAACAGCCGGGAAAATCCAACTGAGGAATACCACCAATTGCCACAGCTATGTCAGAAACAATTCTAAATGGCTGCCAGTACAGTTATTAGACGTCTCAGTGCTAGTACTCTGACCGAGGACGGTGTGTGCGTGCATGTACAATGTTTCGCGACAATGGCCCCTTTTAACTCTTAATATGCTTGACTGCTATAGTTTGCTTATGCTTCACCGCATTACACGGCTCTATTGCGGCGAAGCTGACTTAAGAGAACCAGCAAATCGCTGGTTATGCTACCCCCAAAATAAATGTAATGCTGCACTCATTGGATCTGGCCCAGTGTGTGGTTCCCGGTAAGCTTTAACTGATTCACACTTTGCCTCAGGTGCTTCGCCAACTGCTCTGTGCACATGTGCAGCGCCTGGCTGTGCAACTTTGGTTGCTTACCGCAAACTGTAGTCGCTTACTGCAAACTGTGGTCACTTACTGAAGACTGTGGTCGCTTGCTGCAAACTTCGGTTGCTTGTTGCAACGTGCCAGTCGCTTGTTGCAATGCACCGGTTGCTTGTTGCAACGTGCAAGCTGGCTGTATCGCTAAATTTACGTTACCACCACATTCAAACGTAGCGTAAGATGCAGGAACATTATAGATTGGCAACGTATCAAGGGGAACATAATACATGGAAGTCAACGTGATTTATGTCGGGACCGCGAAAAAGCGACTTAGCAGCTGGGAAAACGCAGCAACGAGAAATGTATCGGCGGGGTTCCACTGTATTCTGTTTCTTTCTGTCTCTTTTTCATGTTCATTATTCACTCATTTCATATCTTATTCGTATTGTATTTCATGTGCAATTACGTCGATTTTGTCTTGTTTAGCAGAGACTTGGTTTACCTTTTCTTTTTTCAGCATTTGACACTCATATGCCCCTCACTAAGTTTTCTTGTTCCTCTTTCACGCAACCACGAGGCATAGGGCCTATTTGCCTCAAGTGTTTGCAGCTTATTCAAGTACACCAAGGCTCAGGCGACGCATTCGCGAGGCCGGTGGCTTTCTGCTCTACCTGCTTCTCCGATCCAGCTCTCCTCCATTCCGAGCTAGGACACTTCACGCCATCTAGTGGAGGGCACAGCAATTAAGTTAGATGGCACTTGGCAGCAGCACGGCAGAAAGCAGCAGCAATACAGGCACACACATCCCACCCCATTTCGGTTAATTATACGCATTTTTGATTATATCCTTAGTTGCTAACTATTGCTACGTGTTCCTGGCATGGAGAAGTATCATTTGATACCATATTCAAATTCATACATCTACAAGTCACCTAACCAACTATTTTTTCTGGAAGTGGTGAAAAAGTAATAAGGTCACAGATATACCAACCCCGTGTGAAGTCAACTAAGAAGACCTTGTCTTCAAACGTAACGTTTGCTGCCAGAAATAGTCTACATCAAGAAGTCAAGTAACTGTTTCACTGCATGACACAAGCTCCGGAAAGACTCATCTTTTTATGCTTTGTACCCTAACAACAGTTGTGTGCCGATTACATTTTTTAGAAGAGTGATCCTCGAACATTTACCCAATTTTTTTTGACATTTATCTTCTATAAATATACCAATTTTTTACAGTCTTTTCTTTTCCAAGTGGCCATAAAAATGTAAGCTTCACAAATTAAAAAAAAATTATTTATTAAAGAGTTGTTTCTTGCTACTTAAGTGTTTGAAAACACCAGCTAGTTCTCTGCAATTTATAATGCTGCATTACATGCTTAAGTGTTGTTTAATTTTCTTTTTTTAATTGAGACCCCTCAAAATGGGAAATTGATGCATTCCTTGCGTTAATGTGTTCCTTACAGCATGAAATGTGTTCATTTCTAGTGCTCTTATATTTGTAATTTTATTTCAAGAAATATTACTCCTAACATATACTATGATGGGTACCCGCCGTGATGGCATGGTGGCTTTGGCGTTGCGCTGCTAAGCCTGAAGTCACGAGGTCAAATCCCCGCCACGGTGGCCGCATTTCGATGGGGGTGAAATGCAAAAACACCCATGTTCTGTGCATTGGGTGCGAATTAAAAAATCCCAGGTTGTAGAAATTAATACGTAGCCCCCACTATGGCCTGCCTCATAATCGTATCTTGGTTTTGGTGCATAAAACCTCAGAATTTAACTTAATTACTATGATGTGTAAAATCACCATTGTTTTGAATGAGACCAAAGCAATTTCACTTAGAACATTCCTGAAAGTTCAGTAACTTCAAAGGAGCAATCAAAAAAGCGTAAAGAAAAACTGGTTGGGATTTTACTGGAAAGTACTGAGAGTAAAAAAAAATGGAAATAAATTGTACAAAATTTTTGCCTTTCCCATGGTTTCCAGTTTCTCTAAGTTAGACCATGGCAAAGCAATTAGGGCAGGTTTTGATGTTGTAGCATACACCACTCATAACGCAAGTCGCTGGAGTCGCTAATTTTCGCACTATAAGCGGTACCGCACTATAACCAAAACATTTTAAAAAGGCTGTTGTACTCAAGGAGCTGCATGTGTCTGGTAATCTAAGTATACGACCGGGATGTCTACTCACTTGCATTGGCAAGGAGGTTCCTTCACTTTCCAAGTGCTGTACAGCCATTGTGAAACATTTCATTGGCTCTGCACCAAACCACAACTTCGCCTGCTGACTCCCGACGAAACGGAGCTGGTTAGGCCTAGCTGGCGGTGGTGTAGGGCGGCATGCCGTCTTGGGAAGCTTGCCCTTGATATATGTTCGTACCCATAAATGAATGCACGTTGATCTGGCATGAGATCGTGCGCACAGGCTGCACTGATGGCAGCACGCATGGCAGCACGTATGAAGATCAGCCAGCAACTACCGCGAATGCATATCGCGAAAGTTTATATGTGCGTGTACTGGTAGGAACGGCAAAAGCTCATGTGTGGACAATGTTCCGAACTGATGAATTTGCGAATGAGTCACTGTCCCGAAGTCAAGGTCGTACGTGCAATACAGTCAAACCTCAATATAACGAACCTCGATTTGATGAAATTCGCGATGTAACGTACTATCTTTATTTCCCCATCTTAGTTCTATTGAATTAATGAAACCTCGATATAACGAAATTCTCGATATAACAAAGTTTTTCGCTGCAAGTACAACTTCGTTATATCGAGGTTTGACTGTATGTGCACTTCACGACGACATGCATCACAATGGGCGACGCGAAATGCATTTGCAGCCTTGGCTGATTTTTCTATGGTACTGGAGTTGTAAAAACAACTAATTGATTTTGGCACCACAATTCATTTTTCCGACCTGCTCGATAATTCAGAGATTTTAGCTACCTCGTCCATGCTAAAAAAAAGTCAGTCTGCAACTGTTATTTTCTGTGCATTCCGCACACAAACCAAAAATCTAAAGAGCAACAATGTATACGCGTTCCGTGTGGACTGCGTGCCGCTGACACACGACCGTGACAAAAGGATTCTCCATTGCCTAGGCAACCCCCACGCACCCGCTGAGGCCGCACGCTACCGCCGTGCTTTCTCCCCCCCCCCCGTTCCTTGTTCACTCGCTCGTTCTGTCTCCTCCTGCTCCTTAGCATTGCCCTCGTCGCTCTCCACTCGGCCGCCGCACCTCGTTGAGAAGCACGCTCGCTGCCTCGCTTGTCTGTGGGATTTTTCAGAAACTGCATTATAACCGGTATTCCATCTCGCACGACTGCACTATAAGCGGTGTGCGTATGCATTGAGTTCTGTGAGAAGATAAATGGGAGTCAGAAAAGACCGCAGTACTATAAGCGGTTACGTTATAAGTGGTCTAAGCTGTATTGATAATGTCTGAATGATGCCCATGCTATGCAGAAGGCTGGTGTTGCATAATTGTGAACAGGTGCATGTCATTAATTAGGCAGAAAAGAGATTTTTTTTTAATCTTTGTACCCAGCTTATGGTTCTTTTCTCTGTACACTCTTCCCAGTTTTTTCTGCGGTAATTGGCACAGAAGGGAACATTCTCTACCCTACTTGTACTTAATATAATATGCTCCTCCAGCTATTCTAGAGAAAAGCTGATTGAGCACCTCGCCATGCACTTTGAACTAGCACTGAACCTGTGCATATTGTGCCCAGTATTCCTAGCTAAGCTTCTATGTAATGTTCAGCCGATATCGACAGTATATTCTGTGTGTGAAACACGACGGTTAGCTTTTCTCATAGTGTGTTGTACATAACACTGTTGAAGCTACAAAAGCGACCCAGAGGAGGGAGAAATGGAAATGCTTTTGATATTACTGGAATATAATCTAAACAATATGCACTCCAAAGCATGTGCCAAAGCTTGAGTCGTTGTTGAAGCAACATATATGTCAAAGTGGAAAATCATGCAACCTGACAAAATTTGTTAAGTTTTTACTGCTGTTAGCATTTAAAAAAAATGAAGTCCTGAGTTCAAAATAGTGCATGGCAGTGTTTGTAGAAGTATTCGAAAGTTGGTGTTCGGCAGTGTATCGAATAACTATCGACAAAATCAGTAAATTTCTTAGGGCATGTTAAGGAAAGACTCAAAGAACTCCGGGTTGTCAAGATTAATCGGTTGCCCTCCACTACTACAGTAACTTTCATAGCCACTGTATTGCTTCGGGATGTTGAATCAATCAGTCGCTCAACAGAAACTTGTCCACCTTGGTGGAACTTGCAGTGGTGAGAACTGCTCAAGGCAGGACAAGTTTGGTTTCCTCATCAAGGAGTGGGGAACAACCCATTGTGTTGGGCAAAAGGTGACTTAGTGTGCTCGGATTTTGCTGATATGGCATCACCTGAGACCACTACAGTTTTGCAACTTGGACATTGATGTTTTGCGATACGTGGTCACCAGCTGCGATTACCACTATGTTGCTTTAATCTACAATGCCATGCTGCTTGTAGCATGTTTAGAAGAACTTGCTGGGCGAGTTGGTGCATAGCTGTATCGAGAAGCATTGCGTGTACAAACGGACAAACACAGGAAAAAAGACGTAAATGGAAAGAGCGCAATTCCGTTTACGCTCTTACGCTCGGATTGCGCTCTTTCCGTTTACGTCTTTTTTCCTGTGTTTGTCCGTTTGTACGCGCAACTCTTCCCGATTGTAGCATGTGTTGTGAACTGGCCACATTAAAAAATATGATTGTTTATTGTGTGCTGAAGCAGCTAAAACTTCATACTGTGATTACTGTGTCGACAGCTACCTATCAAAGCAGACAAATAGGAAGACACACAAATTTTGTATTATGCAGTGGAATCTCGATAATTCGAACTCAAAGAGGCCTGAAAGTTTGTTCGAATTAAAGGAAGTTCAAATTAAAAAAAGAACTTACCGTAAAAACCGGAATATAGGTCGAACTTTTTTTCAAAACACCATTGCGAAAAGTCGACCCTCGTCTTATATACCGGACATTGGTGGAAAAACTACGGAAGTCTTGCAACAATGGGCAGATGAAGTAAACAGCTGCCTTCGCCATCGCATTCAGGCTGCTTTTTCGCATTTTCTTTCAAAATGAGCGGAAGCCGACGGCAATTCACCGTCGCCTTCAAGAAAAAGGCGATTGAGTACGCGGAAGCCGCCAGGTTGCCGTGGGCTTCGTATCGTGCGACCATCGACCCGCGTGTTTGTCAGCACCTTATCACGGCACGGAGCAGCATTTAAATAAATACTGTCACCATTGTGCAACCGACTGAATCGCATTTGTTTAAAGGTAAGGGTGTCTTTCGGTACTTTTGCCATTGAAAAATATATATATATTTTTTTCATTTTTAGAATCGGTTAGTTGGGGGGTCGACCTATATTCCGGTTCGACTTATAGTCCGGTTTTTACGCTATTCTTAAAGTATTCGTGCACCATAGCGCGATGCACAAACGGTGAGCGAGGACCACAACCCGGCCCACGCCGGCCAACGCTCACTTCCCGATAACGGCAAAAAACGAAACTTCAGGGAGCGAGCTAAGCCGCCGGCTCAGCGGCGCTGGCACGGCAGCGTCGTGGAGACCGTTGAAGGTGAGGGGGGAAGGCGGGAGGGAAGCAGATTTGGCCTCGGTAACTCCGCCGCTTCGGTGGCAGTGGATTCGGTGGCTCCCCTCGCCTTCCCTCTCAACTCCCTCACCTTCGACTGTCTCCGTGCACGCCCACCGCCGGCCCAGTCGTCCCGGCGCCAGCTTAGCCTGCTCCCTGAAGTTTCGTTTTCTGCCGTTATTAGGAAGCGAGTGTTGACTGGCGTGGGCAGTTTCGTTGGCCGAACTGGGCCTCCGCCACTGCTTCCCTCTGCACCGCAGCTGCAGCATTCAAGCGATGCCATTTTCTCAACGTGGCTGAGACGTAGGCATGTACACACATGTTCCAGCACAACGCAGAAACGGCGAGCTTGCTATTTGAGATAGGGTGAAATTTCCGCCACATTTTTTTTTTTTTTTTTTCCGCACATGGTATTGAGGGATCTCTCCTAAGCTGCCACTGCATGATTTGGTGCACTGCTGAGAGCATTGCCAGGGCGCGGTATGTTTGAATTAACTGTCGTAAATGCTTGTGTGTTCGAAAAACCGGCCGTTTTCGCCCATTGGGATACACCTAACTTTGACAGGACCACAGCGTCAGTTCGAATAAACCAGAAGTTTGAATTAAGTGTGTTCAAATTAATGAGATTCGACTGTAGTTATTTCACTATTAGTACCCACACTTGGGGTGTTGTCTCAAGCAGTTCATGTTTCAATGTGTGCATGCAGCACTTGAGATTTTTCAATGTCAATAAGACAGTTATTGGTAATTTAGATCACTTCATGCTTGCTTGTTTGTCTATGTGGTTATGCTGGTTATTATGCTATATTCTATGACCTAGATCAGGGTCTACCAAACTACCCAGCTTCAGAGGATGCAACCAAGCTTCACAAAGTGCAGAGGAACCCTGAACTCCCGTATGGCCTCTTGAGAAATGAATGTAGCAACAAATGAATCATTACATTTAGAGTTCAGTGTTCTCAGTTTAAACCAAAAAATGCAAAATACGCTAAATTTTACCCCTTTAAAATTTGGCTTAAACCAAAATAGGTCAGAGAAAGCAAATGTATAGAAAAGCTAGATTGACTGGCTTAACTGGTTAACATGTGCATAAAACCAAGAGGAAAAACATTTGCTGAATTTTCAAAAAATACAGAAATTCCTAACTTTAATTATGTTCTATGGAAACGAGAATCAAACCAATTTTTTGCAGGAAATTGATATGTGGCTCAGTGCCACATAGGATCAGTCTCAACTTGACTGTGTGTTTATGGACATCATACTTCGAGTGGGAAATGCTATAAACAAAAATTTTGTTAAATTGCGTTTTGCCTGTTTTAACAATGAAAATAATGCTGCCTATAGTGAACTAGAAAGACTAGGCTAGTGGTGCAAGCAGGAAGGAATGCACATTCTCATTTGGGTTGAAAACACCAGGTTCCGCCACAGCGACTATTTCCAGTAGTTTCCCGCTGCCATAATTGCTGATTGATGTAGTCACTAGCGTTTCTTTGCTAGTTTTGTTATTTGCAGTAATAAGGGTTTGTTACAAAACAGTATGTGCTATAATTAACTTAACCGGCCAGCTTCTTTTTCACTTTTCCTTATTTGGACATCTTCAGCCATTTGACGATTATTTAGAATTGTGTGGTTCAGCGTCGTCTGCTAAAGCTAAAAGACTGTGTTAGCTCATGCGGTACCTTTACTATAAATGCCTGTTGCTGGTAAATATTTCTTACTGGCCTCGCTTTTTTACTGCGATTGCATTTAGGAGCTTTAAACTAAGCTTTCTCCGTCTATTCATTCTGTTACACTGTGGCCTGTGGCGTCTTCATGCCGCCGCCATCATCATCATCTCTGTCGTGCCGTTCTTTTCGCTGCATACAGTGGGGGAGCTTGCAAAGGATTGCAGAATTTTTGCGCTACGCCGTGGACATTTGGAGTAATATCTGCTGTTGTAGTAAATAAGCTAATGTTTATTGCCCAGAAATCGCGGAAATGTGTGCGTGTGCATGCATGCGTGCATGTGTGTGTCCTTTTACTCGTGATTAGATCAATGCGCATACAGTCGATTTGCTTCTATGGAAACTTGTTTGACTGTTTTGCGTACGTTTATGAGCAGCGATAAAATTTCAGTGGACATTTTCCTTAAACCACGTAATACTAACTATGCCTGCTTTAATTCACTAACTACTTTAAATGTTTATCCCCTCGTATTCTGCTTAATTTTCTGGCAGTATCTGCTAATTAATATCGCCACCAGTATGACGCGAGATACAAAAAAGTTAACTTTTTTTCGTCATTATTAGTGCTAAGTTTGTAGCAATTCAGAAGAATAAGTAAATCAAATTTAGACTGGACAAGTGGCACATTCGTGATCTATTTTGGAGTTAAATATCCATGCCAGCTTAGTAAATTAGTGCCAAATACAAGCTTATTATAGAAAGAGGTCCCAGAGTGAAGCCACCATAATATGATTTCTTAGACTAAATATAGAAATGCAGGAAGCAAGAATGAAGAGAGTGAATAGTAGCAAAATATTTAGTGTGTGAAATGTAAGAAAACACAAAAGCAAGAAAAAATAATGTAATTGTCCCGGAAAAGATTTCATCCATGTCATTCATCAATGTGCTCATTTGATCGGTACATGTTATTGAGAATTCATCACGCAAACTAGTGAAAATATAACAAAATATGGAGCATACCAGTGACAGCTAGTGGAAGATGAGTTCGATAGAAACCATAGAAGTAAAAACAATGCATTGTGCATTAATAAGTGCAATAACTTATCTATAAGAATTAGAATTCGCGTAGGCAGATACACTGCAGATAAGAAATGATTGACAGATTGTGACCGAAGCAAAGAAATAGGAATGCAGGAAGATGAAATAATTGTACTAGCAAATCTAAACATATCTGTAGGCAACCTCATAAACAGTTATTACAAATTAGCCAAAATACAAAAGAGTAATGGTGCAAAAATGGCATTGAAGGACTGAGAGAAGTAAGCAGGAAAAAATGTATCATGCATATCTAGGTGCACCGATTAAAATTAAGAAACTTCGAAGCCTGGCATTTTTTGTCATTGTTCTTATTGACACTCTTCATAAAGAGGTGCAGCCAAGTCATCACTTAGAAAGCAGTGAGCGCAGCTGTTACATTTTCACTGTGATCAAGGCAGCCAAATTGACGTTGCTGCCTTGCCTTAGTGACTTAGACAAAGCTTTCGCCTGGAGCAATACAATGGGAGTCCATCTTGTTTTTCAGCATTGTCCTGTCAGCACTGCCTTCATAGGAATATTTGAGATGTTAGTCAAAATCCTGTATCAACAGCACCTAGAGAAGCTACCAACATTCACAAAAGTCATGAGCTTCATTGCTGGAAAGCCTCATCATGCCCTATAGAGCACGCCAGTACCTAGAAAAAGGTGCAACAACACCACTCGACGGCGGCTATCGTATTTTGCTTCAGCCAATGTGCTGGTTTGCTCTCCCGCTCGCGCCACTAGAGTATATTCTAGTTCACTGTAATGCTGCCAAAGCAGTTCTCTCGTAATTTTATTTTAAGAAATATTAGTCACAGCATATACTCTGATGTGTCGAATTGTAGTTAATCGTTCATGTTTTGAATGGAAGCAAAGCAACCATAATTGTTCAAGCGTTCCTGAAAATGTTTGGGTAGTTCCGAAAGAGCATTAAAAAAGTATGAACAAAAGAAACTGGTTGTGATGCCTAACCTAACCACATTCATACTGCAGTACGAAAATTGTTCACTAAATTGAGAAAGTGTGTAAGTAAAGAGGAACGGGAGTGGGGTGTTGAACTCAATTTGGCCACTTGCAGAACCCAAAAGTGCCACCCACAAGAACCCTGAAACCACTTTGGAAACACTTTTGAGTCCCAGATTGCAGTTATGCTTTTTGTTCAACACAATGTTCAGGTTCCCCCACCCAAAAAGTGTTGTTTTGCATTGACTCAGTCTGGATGAACGTATGTATGTTTTTCAGTTTGTTCGTCTGGGCTTGCTGCCACCTGAGGGAGTGCTGCCTACAGCTTGCCGGCGTATTTTCCAAATGTTATGGGCCAACAACGGAGACATTATCAGCCGCCAGTATGCAGGCACTGTAGCTCTCAAGGTCTGTACTTTATGGCTACTGGAATGTGCATTTGATTTTATTGGTGCCTTGGTTGAAATGATGAGCAACTTGTGTTAGCCATTGCAATTTGAAATGTGCAGCACCATTGTAGGTAATCACATTATTTCTTGAGCTGAAACTTTCTGGTTGCAGAGGCATTATTGCTGCTCAATGACCTGACTTCCTTAGCCTCCTTACCATAGTTTGGCCCTTTCTCTGCCTTGTCTGGTCAGTAGTACATAAACCATTTAATTCTGAACCAAAATGCATTACACACTGGTGAGAACTGTGGGGGGGTCATTCAGCTGGACTTTTGATTGGACGGGGCATCGACTTTTGGACAAACACACATGCAGTGCTGCCACTTTCGACAGTACACAACATACAATTAAAGTGCATTTGTTGGACCTCCTGCGACTAATGACCAGGACTCTAGGCAGCCTCAGTTACTTGGACCCTTTGGTACTGCTTGAAGTGAAAGCAGGTGGCACAGTGAAATGGTAAACAACAATACCACAGTAATAGCAATAGGCATGCACTTTTCAAACTAAGATGCTCTGTGTTCAAATGTTTGCCTGGGGTGAAAATTACAGGAGTTTAAGAAAAGTTTGTGTAGATACTAGTGGCAGGGCATGATAAAAATGCTTTGGTTAAAATGTAAGAGCCAATAGTAATTGCTAAGAATCAAGAAATTGCACAACACTTTCCACAGGTAGCGACAGTGTTTCCAAAACCTGTAAGCAATTGCTGGGAGAAAATAGGAGGAGCTAGCTAATTGGGTAATTAAAAAAAATTTGAGGTCGCTGAAAACCCTTGCGGTGTCTTGGATGTTACGGGTAAAGAAGCAGAGGAAGTGCTAGCAACAACATATTTCAAAAGATCTTGAAGAAAGCTTTTAATCCAAGACAGAATCTTTTGGTCATGGTTAAAGGGAACTCTGGCAATTTTTCAAGGTCAATGGAACTCAATTAAATTTGCTGGGTTCATTCCTCTGCACATTTTGTCATTTTTTTTCAAAACAGCAGGCTTGAGAGAGAAAGATGTTTATTAAATTAAAAAAAAAATTGTACATGTATTAAAGGCAACCCCAGTGTTTTTCTGGTGAGGTGCCTAGATTAGTTTAATGGTTTTCCTTCTTATAAGGTAGATGAGCAATCTGTCATATATAGCTTTGCGGTGTTGAGAAGTCTCTCTTGGAAGGATCCAGTTATTGAGTGTGACAACTGAGTTCTGCAGCCCAGCAAGACAGATTCTTCGCAGTGAGGATAGGCCAGGACATGCTCCCTCTTTTCAAAAGTGTCTCGTCGCTCATACCAGCGTGGCTCATAGTGATGCGACGTTGCTTACATGCACTAAATCTGCATGTTTTGCTATGTTCTGGCATGATTCAGTCAATCTGCGCATCAGTGACATGTCATGTCACTGATGTGCAGCTTGCATTGTATTTCAAGCGAACGGCAAGCAGTCGCTGTACCATGCCAATGTAAACAAGTGCACCGTCGGTGCTTTGGACTGTCAGCGGTGTTCTTTCGATGAAATTGTGTGTTCTATAAGTCGACATACAAATGCGGAAAGCAGCACTTCACAATGTCTTGTCGTGAGTATGTGCAACGCTTACTTGAGTGTGGAGATCGAGGTGCCTTCCCGCGCCTCGTCCCCCACTCGCGCGTGTGGCGCTTAGCTCGATCTCCGGGAACCGCCGCCATACCGGCAACATGGCGGACATGGCTAGCACGCTGGAGCTACTTTCCCGCGCAAACCGTGCTTCTTCCCCCCGGGATTGGACTTGCCCCCCGAAAACACGTCACCGGGACGCGCCCTGATTGGCCTCCCGGGTGGCACTCCCCAGACACCCTCTCCACCCGAGCTCTCGTCCGTTGAGCGCTTCCTCGCCGCGGCAGATGCTCACAGGCCCGCAACGAGGTGGTTACATGAGACCTTTGGTTCTCGATGAGAACATGTTCCTTCCTTCAACAACGTCTTCAGCGTGGATGAGGCGGACGACGGCATGGGCCAGCTACCACTTTGGATATGCCCGACTCCAACTCTTACCACTGGCGAGGCCACGACTCCCAACTCCTACAACTGGTGGGCAGCGGTGAGATTGACCTCACGGATCTTGGGATGGACGTGGTGACCCACCGGTATCCTGATCAAGTTGGAGGCGACTTGGGAATGACCACCTCTTGCAACTGACTGAATATGGCGGAGAAGGACTGGTGATATGGTGCTGCTTCTGTGGGCAAGCGTTTGGCTTTGGCTGTAAGATTTACCAGGCTTTTATTTCTCTGTGTTTGTCGAATTGAATCGCTGGGGATCTATTACATGTATTCTGATTTGCGTGGGTATCACAGCAAGTATTCTGTGACAGCAGAGCCAAATCTTAAAAGTAGCGACCATGGTCCTGTTGAGTTTGACGAGAGCTAGCCTGTTGTGGTTGTGTGAAGAGCTCACGGTAGACGTGGAGGAGAACTTAGCGGAAGCAGAGATTCGTAAAACCATTCTCCAAAGTGACAATGATTTGTATATCATTGAACATCTCAGCAACAAAATTCTAAGCAAAATACAGAAACAGGAAGCAATTAGGCAGGAACAGGGAAAAATTAAACAAGAACAGGAAGAAAATAGGCAGAAGTTGAAAAGAATTTAGCAGGAGAAATGCAGTCCGGAAGAAAGGGAAATAAGCCGGAAGTATGTAGCATCGTTGGATAGATACATTGGATGTTTGGAGCAGTCAATCAAAGACAGACAACGGATGCTTGAAAAATCTGTAGGTTGGAGGCAGCGAAAGTGGGAGGAAGTTGCTAGCAGGGTTTTGTCGAGAGACGAAGAGGTTAGTACCTGTGAGGTTAGCAGCGAGTTCAAAGATGAACTCAAAGTGTTAGCTGCTAACGATGCCTTATGGCGACAAAGGCCGTTGAAGGCCTTAGTGAGAGTGACGAGGTGCTGTGCCAACAGAGCACTGTAGAAACAGCTAGGCCAGCTGTGAATGAATTGGCACAGTCACCGTGTGTGGGCGTCGCAGGAATTGTTAGCGAGGTCGTTAACGAGGAACAGGGCACTGCTGACCCGACAGACACGAGCACCCAGGTTGAGTCAGGGCTGCGTGCTGATGCGCAGTGTGAGCTGGATGATGCAGTTGTGGGCAGTTCGCAGGATTGTGAGCTGCGTAGCTCAAAGGAAAACAGCTGCATGGTTCAGGGATCGGTAAAGCTGTCCGCCAGTCTAGGTTGCCAAAAGAGGGATGATTTAGGTACAAATCATTCAGACTGTGCGGGTGAGACAGCGATTGAGACTGACGAGCTGTGTGCCGATGCACAGCGTGAGCTGGAGAATGTAGTAGAGGGCAGTTCGCAGGAGTGCGAGTTGCGTAGCTCGAGTAAAGACTGCTGCATTGTTCCAGAGTCGGTCGAGTTGTCCACCAGTCGGGGCAAAGAGGGAGATGATTTAATAATAAATCACTCAGACTGTGCGGGTAAGACAGTGATCCGGACCGAGAAGATACATAACGGTCAGCACGAGGCATGGGCAGATGACTCAAAAGTGAGTTTGAAGAAAAGACATCATAGAAGGAAGCATTGTAAGGATTGGAATGCGGTAGAGAGTCCGACGCAGCCTAGCAAAGCGATAGGCGCAAAGATGCATGAACGGGGCGCCAAGAAAAGAAAGGTGCGATCGGCGTTTTCGATTAAAGCGTGTCCGAGCCGCCGGCTTAAAAGCGTCAAAGGAGCATGCTCTGCACGAACGCGGACAAAGGGCACGGAGCAATTATGTTCCCTGTCGTTCCGTCGTTTTTTTCGGGGTGCAGCATGCAGTGCGAAGGGGGCGCAAAGTGGCAGGACGAGGTGAATTGATAGGGAGACGCGACGCGGTCAACCGAGGTTGTTTTGAAAGCATGTCACCAGGGCACAAATTGGCAGGGGACTGTGACGTCTCTAATGAGCTCACGGACTGTCAGGCCTTTTGTTGTTCCTGGATGGCCAGAATAGCTTTCAGGGTGCGACCACCTCGAGTACGGCTCAAAATTATGAGTCCGTCATAAGCAATCAGAACGAGCGGAAGAAAGTAAAGGTTCCGCAGAGACAAACTTTGTTTTGTTTGCTTATTATTGAGCATTTAAAAGTTTCGCGATTTGGGATTAGAATTTCTTTCAATTAGTAATTTTTGAACTTTGTTAATTTTATCGTTTGACAAGCTCCGGGTTTGAACGATTTGATTTCAGTAAAGCTTTAGTTTCGCGAAGTAGTCAGTAATGAGTAGTTAGGCTTTCTTTTTGTGAATGACTTGAAAAGTCGAGGTCATTTGTTGAAAGTCTATAATAACGCAGGTTTGTATCAATTAGTTAACCTTTGATAAAAGTGTAAGTTTTCTGTCAAGGATAAGCGTGTTGTGTTTGCAGTGAGTGCACAATTTGCACTGAGAAGCATACGTTCCATTAGCGCGTGTCCTGTGCGGACAGACGGAAACAGAATATTTGCGACTGGTCTGGCTCATGTGTGTTGAGGGCGGCAGTGTTCTGTGTTTTCTATTAAGCGGGCGTGGAAGCAGTTATTGGCAGACGCGTTTTCTTCTAAAATTCTTGTGAGTGCGTAAGTTATGCCTGTTTAGTTTTTTGTTCTTTTAAGGCGTTTCCTGCAAAGACAAAAGGGAAAGAAAACATCTGCGTGAGACGCAAGTATGCGTTGTGATTAGGGATCTCAAAATTGGGATTTTGTATCCTTAGAGTTCACGAGGCTGTGCAGTGGCGCCAGTAGGTGCGATAAGTAGTCCACTGTGATAAGGGTAGGAACAGGCTGCTCGTGAAGTTAGGCTGCTGAAGGTATGTGGAAGTGTAGGTTATTTAGAGCCTCTGGTTCAGCTCTACGTGTGCCTTTGCTCTCGTGCAGCGCGACAGTCGGGTTTCGTTGAACTCAAAGGAACGTGAGCGCTCGCTTTGGCGGCACAAAATTTTGGGGGTCGAAATTTGCAGTCCCCAGTTGAGCAGCTTATTTTGAAATTGTGGTATGAGGCCTGGTGAATTAAACAGCTGATTCCAGGCGTTTGCACGCTGAGTGGTACTGTGTTGCCGGGATCGACTCTTCCGTGCCGGTTGTTGCGAGATGGTTGGGGGCATTCTGAGTGTGCAGTTGTTGCAGAATGCCAAGCCATCTTCTTGGTCACCAGCCATTCTCTTCCTGACCAGTGGTTGTCAGCGCTGGCCGGTCGAGATTTTCCGGGCCGTGGAAGAGCTGTTACGTTCGGCAACCAGCGGGGGCAGCGATCTTGGAAGTATCTCCTGATTGCCTGTGACGAATCGCTTCGGTAGGCTGAAAAACGTCCCGCCGGGAAAAATCAGCGGTGACACCATGCCTCTACACCTTTCAAAGAGTACATGTCACGACGCTATAGGAAGAGGAGACTCTTGGAAAAGGGCCGCTACTACGACACTTTCTCACGGCCGCTCGACAGACCAGCTGGCTGCCAAGGCCGTTCTCCAAACAAACCCGTCGATGGCTGGCCATTCCAGGAACAACCGATGCGTCAGTTCAAGTCTGGCGCGAAACCACCTGTCTACGAGTGTCCCCTCCTTTCTGTGGGGGAGTGAGCAGTGTGTGCCCAAGGGCACTTCTCCGAATGTGTTCGGGAAACGAAGGCGACGGGGGATTATGCGCACTCTCGCCCTCAAGGCGGACTCTTCGGTGACTCTCGACGCTCCGATTGGAGGATGGTGGGACCGCAGCTTGAACAGAGGGGTTTTAAGAGACCTTTGGGGGCCATCGGGAGTGCTCTCCCGTCTGCCCTGAGATGTAGGAAGATGCTTCGATCCAGTGTGCCTCGACCCAGTCATGCTAGACTGATGAGACGTAACGTCTCGTTCTCCTACTTCTCATGTAAATAATGTAAATAAACCCGGTACTCTTCTCATCGACATGTTCTCATCGAGAACATGTTCTCAATGAGAACATGTTCCTCCCTTCAACAACGTCTTCAGCGTGGATGAGGCGGACGACGGCATGGGCCAGCTACCACTTTGGATATGCCCGACTCCAACTCTTACCACTGGCAAGGCCACGACTCCCAACTCCTACAACTGGTGGGCAGCGGTGAGATTGAGCTCACGGAACTCGGATAGACGACGACTCCCAACTCCAACAGCGCTCACGGATGGACGCGGCCCTTGACCTGGCCCGTTCCAACCTGGCAAAAGCGCGAGCTGGACAAAAAGCCCAATACGACCTGTCACGTTGGGACGTGCACTACGGTATCGGCGATCTCGTCCTCAGATGCAACCACATTTTGAGTGACTCCGCCGAAGGCATCTCTGCCTCCCTGTCGGCCAAATGGTTGGGTCCGTACCGAGTGGAGACCAAAATGTCCCCTCTGGTATACAAGCTGGCTCACTCCGAAGGGAGACTAGTCGGCGGTCCAGTTCACGTCTCGGACCTCAAACCTTTCAATGCCCGTAGCAACGACTGGGGAGAGGGGGAAGTGGTTAACGAACCGCAGGCAAACCGTGACACGGCTGGCCCCAGGCCACGCCACCGGTACAACCTGCGGAAACGCGCCTAGGCAGGCTTTCTCCCATCAGCTGGTAGCCAGACTTTATTCCCTACCACGCCGGTGAACGGAGAGACACAGCTACGGTGCGAGGGCGCAAGTTGAAGCGGTGACAGGCCTTTTGGCCTAATATACCCTCTCGTACTCACCCGCCTTCTGACGCCCCTAGTCAGCTTTCTCCCACTAGCAGGTAGCTGGACTTCATTCCCTACCATGCCGGTGAATGGAGAAATGTAGCTATGGTGCGAGGGTGCACATCAAAGCGGTGACAGGCCCATGTGGTCTAGTATATCCTCATATGTGTTGCCCAAGCCTCAGCCTGGCAAACACCCCTTTTTGGGCAGTCAGCCAGGTGGGCAACTTTCTTGGCACACCGGCTATGCCGGGCGGCTTTCCTGTCCTTACCCGTGTGTCGTCAAGTCTTCTCCCTGTGCCTGGCTCCACTGTGCCACCAGTCGTCCTGACCACGAGGCCAGCTGTCCCTGGTCCTACCATGCCAGTCTGTTGCTGACCTCAACGCCTACAGCTCCTGGTGCTTCCGCCATGACTGACTCCCGCCTTGGGGGTCACAAACTCGTGCTAGCCTTGCCTCCTGCTGCCTTGGCTGCCGCTAACTGCGGCTTGTCTGCCCAGTCAAACGCTGACCCCTGGCTGAGGATGGTCACTACGGCTTCCGCTGCTATCCTGGCTACCGGTCATCACAGCCTGCTGTTCCTGCTAGCACACAATCTGCAGAGCTCTGTGACCTCCGTGGTGGCTGCTGCTCCAAAATGGCAGCCATGCCGCGCGCGTTCCTGCCAGCTTCTGCTCGACAGACCTCAGGCATTGCTGGCTGTCCCTTAGTGCTGCCCCGCCCCGTCCTTCCTGGGCGGCCGACCCCTTCCTCCTGGCAGTGAGCCCTTCCTGTGTGCGGAACTTTGGTAGCCAAGGTAGGCCTCTGGCCTCGCATTAATAGAAGCGACGTGTTCCCTTTTTAGACTGCTGGGACCCCTTCTGCCAGCCCTGGCCCTGAGGAAGACGATGACACCCTCTTGGACTTTGCCCCGTTGGCTTAGCCCTCTTTGGCTGAGTCAACCTTGCCACTTGGCCTCGGTCAGCCACCTTTGGAAGCTGGCCTCGGTCTTTAGGAGGGGGGAATGTGGGAACCGAGGTGCCTTCCTGCACCTCGTCCCCCAGCTCGCACGTGGCGCTTAGCTCGATCTCTGGAAACCGCCACCGTACCGGCAATATGGCGGACACGGCTAGCACTCTGGAGCTACTTTCCTGCGCAGACCGTGCTTCTCCCCCTCGGGATTGGACTTTCCCCGCGAGAACACGTCACCGAGACGCGCCCTGATTGGCCTCCCGGGTGGCGGCCCCGGGGCACCCTCTCCACCCGAGTTCTCGTCCGCTGAGTGCTTCGCTTCCTTGCCGCGGCAGATGCTCACAGGCCCGCAACGAGATGGTTACATGATACCTTTGTTCTCCCGACTCCTCGTTCTCGCCCTTGGCGGACCGCTACCTGGTTAGCCCTAGCACAGCGGGCGCACGTACTTGATCGGTCTTGCGGGTGAGCCTTGGCTCGTAAGCGCCATGACTGTCGCACTGTGCTGTATCTTGGGTGAATAAACCCATGTTTTTTGGCGATCTGACTCCGGAGCCTTCTCTGCGCCGTGTCGGAGAGTCGACGAACCCTGCCGTAGCGCCTTTGTGCATTGCGGCGTGGAGGAGTGTCGTGCCCTTTCCAGACCATCGCTTGTAGGGTAAGTCTTGTGCAAACCCATCTGCACAAGAGGTAAAACACCAAAAATAGCAAGCAGCATGTATCAAATCGGTGGTTAGGGCTTTCCTTGGTCTTCATTTTGCAGCGCAATCTGTTGCTCTGGGCGCTGGCTCTTGTGGTGGTGGGTTCAATGCGAATGGCAATTCATGACTATTGAATTCATTGGAATTGCAGCTCTCTCTGTTTGACAGCTCCAAGGAGCTGGTGCAGCTGACATTATCACCTGAAGACTTTGTGCCATTGGTCCGGCTCGATCACGAATCAACTGAGTGTTTGCTCTTCGCCGCTTTCGTCCTCTGCACTGGCGAGACCAGCATTCCTTGCACGTCTGCTGCACTGACAGGCCGCCATTTACATCACACAAAGGGTTTACTCAACTACTTGGCGAGGTTTTGGTTTAGTTCTTGCCCTTTATGTTCCTGAGGAGGGTTTCAGGAACATAAAATTGTTGTTACTTTGACTTGATCAAAAAAGTGCAGAAGTTGCCCTTTAAGCCTGGGCAGCATACTAACTTGCCCACCATTTGGTTATGGTTTAAGTTTTTCAAGGTTAAATATGAGTTACTGATGAGAAACGGTGTCAAAGGCTTTGGTGAAATCAAGAAAAATGCAGTCCAACATCTTGGTAACAACATGGCAACACCAAACTGCTGGCTTGACTGCATAGCTACACACATAACTGCTGCTTTCACCCGCATTCTGTGGCGTACTACCTCTGCCGTTCGCTGCTTTTAAACGAAGCAAGCGATGCATGGCAGCATCGACAATAATCTAGGGTTGTTTGTTTTAATTAGTGGACGCAAGAAAATTAGCCAATATAATCAAATCGGCATGCTAAACAGTGGTATGCCAACGCAGACATTGTTGCAGACCAGGTGTGGCCGTTAGCAGGTAAGACTAGCATTTAGCATACATCTTGTTCCCTTCTGTTTTTACTGCTACTAGTAAAATAGTATGCCACCCACCCTTCTTCTGAAAAAAAAAAAATCATTTTTGTTGTATTTTTAGCCACCTCAAGCTTTGTTGAAATTTGCGCTCAAAGGCAACGACTAGCTTCCGAATGAAAAATTGTTTTAAAAATGTCTTTACGACCAGCATACGACCATGACTTTTTTTTTCGCGTGGATGGCACTGCTCTTTTATAGCAACACGTTTCTAAATTTTTTGGCATTTTAGCTAATAAAGCACATGGCTAGGCTATAGTGGGCCGAGCAATGCGCTTGCAAGGTTGCTCAATAGTGCACTGTGCTTGCAGCCGGAGCATCTGTGATCAGTAAAGTCCTTAACTTACAGGCACAAAACCACTGCAAGAATTAAGCATTGCGCAGAACAGAAGAAAGAGAAAACACGCGCAATGCTCTATTGGGCAAAAACTTATTACGTGCTGAGACGAACGGAAGAAAGAAGTGCACGAAACCAAATAACGACATTCAATTTTCTGATTACGTTTGTCCTTTGTTTTCACAGGACATGCTTTTGCGACCTGACTTGCACAATTTCAGCTAGCACATTCGGTGCAAGAATACAATGCGAACAGAGCAACCACAGTTCTCATTAGTTGCGTGCAAGTAGCTTTATTAATCAGATTTGACGAACAGTGCATAGTACCAGAGCGGCGATTTTTCACGTGTGACGCTGTTTCTTGCAACGAAACAGGCATTTATTGCAATACAATGTGTTTTAGAGGCTTGATGCGAAAATGTGAGTGTGAATGAATAATTTTTCAGGACACTTAGCTCAGGTTCAAAGCGCAAGTCGTTGCAATAGAGGCTCGGCGCAAGTTTCGTTTTCAAACCATTACGCTTCTTGCGAATGTCGTCAGGACAGATATTCAATAGTGCAAAAACCTGCTGACATGGCTTCCTTGATTTCTAGCAGCACAGAGAATTTCGCTTTTTTTTTTTTTAGTCAGTGGACGATTAAGGCAATCGTTGCATTTTAAAGTCCTGAATAATAGCAACACGGCAATGAACGGTGAACCTGACAACATACATCTGCCTCGCAACTACATCGTTGCCAAGATGGCGGGCAAAGCCACTGTTGCCAGATCACTCTGCATTTTGAATATAGATGATGGTGACGGTTCGCTGCATATCGGATGTAACGATCGAAATTTTGCTTCTGGGCGGCGTTTTTTATGCAGAATAATCGTGAAATTTGCGTTACTGAGTTGTGCTTAACCGATACGGGGCGAAAAGCTTGCCTACGCGAGTTCGTATCTGCAGCCATTACCGCGCGGCGCATCCCGCCAGCGCGTCGATTGTCAAAGCCACGAAAAACATCGCAAGTTGGCGCAGCGTGCACAAGATGGCGCAAGCTGCTTCTCGTCGCTAGCGGTCGTGCGAGCGTCCATAGAAGAGGAGGGGAGGGAAAAAAACAAGCTGTCTGTCTCTCTCTTGGAGAGCGCGGAAATGCGCCGTGGAAGCGCAGCAGGAGGTGCCCCGACAAAGCGCAAAGCTGCATCTCTCTAGACGAAACTGCAAATTTTGCAAGACTAGAAGCAGTACGAGCTCGATGATATCGAAGCAGTTTGATGATATCGACGATTATGAAAACCGGGAACGCCACGATAATGAAGGCTAGAAGCAGTGGCAAATGCTGATCAAAGGAAAAGGCAAGCTTTGTTCGTCAGGACGAAACCCCCATGGGCAAAACCAGCGCCTCCTCTATTTTAGGAGGCGCTGGCGAAACCAACATGGTGGAAGCCGCTGACATTACCAAACTCTGGGAGCACGCCTCTACTGATGATGAAATAGGTGGTGCTTCGATGGAAGCACCTTTCTGAGTTGTGGAGATGGGTTTGCACAAGGCTTACCCTACGAGCGACGGTCAGGAAAGGGCACGACGCTCCTCCACTCCGTAACGCACAAAGGCGCTACGGCAGGGTTCGTCGACTCTCCGACACGGCCCAGAGAAGGCTCCGGAGTCAGATCGCCAACAAACACAGGTTTATTCACCCAAGATACAGCACAGTGCGACAGTCACGGCGCTTACGGGCCAAGATGATGAAATACTGATGATGAAATAGGTGGTGCTTCGATGGAAGCACCTTTCTGAGTTGTGGAGATGGGTTTGCACAAGGCTTACCCTACGAGCGACGGTCAGGAAAGGGCACGACGCTCCTCCACTCCGTAACGCACAAAGGCGCTACGGCAGGGTTCGTCGACTCTCCGACACGGCCCAGAGAAGGCTCCGGAGTCAGATCGCCAACAAACACAGGTTTATTCACCCAAGATACAGCACAGTGCGACAGTCACAGCGCTTACGGGCCAAGGCCCACCGCAAGACCGATCAAGTACGCGCGCCCGCTGCGCTAGGGCTAACCGGGTAGCGGTCCGCCAAGCGCGAGAACGAGGAGTCGCAAGAACAAAGGTCTCACGTAACCACCTCGTTGCGAGCCTGTGAGCATCTGCCGCGGCGAAGAAGCGCTCAGCGGACGAGAGCTCGGGTGGAGAGGGTGCCCGGGGGCCGCCGTGTGGGAGGCCAATCAGGGCACGTCCCGGTGACGTGTTCTCGCGGGGCAAGTCCAATCCCGGGTTGGAGAAGCACGGTTTGCGCGCGAAAGTAGGTCCGGCGCGCTAGCCGTGTCTGCCATGTTGCCTTTATGGCGGTGGTTCCCGGAGATTGAGCTAAGCGCAAGACCGATCAAGTACGCGCGCCCGCTGCGCTAGGGCTAACCGGGTAGCGGTCCGCCAAGCGCGAGAACGAGGAGTCGCAAGAACAAAGGTCTCACGTAACCACCTCGTTGCGAGCCTGTGAGCATCTGCCGCGGCGAGGAAGCGCTCAGTGGACGAGAGCTCGGGTGGAGAGGGTGCCCGGGGGCCGCCGCGTGGGAGGCCAATCAGGGCACGTCCCGGTGACGTGTTCTCGCGGGGCAAGTCCAATCCCGGGTTGGAGAAGCAGGGTTTGCGCGCGAAAGTAAGTCCGGCGCGCTAGCCGTGTCCGCCATGTTGCCATTATGGCGGTGGTTCCCGGAGATTGAGCTAAGCGCCACGCGCGAGCTGGGGGACGAGGCACGCGGGAAGGCACCTCGATCCCCACAGAGTGCACCTTTCTGAGTGCAGACAATGCTACCTCGTTCTGGGAAGAGATCTATGACGAGGCGATCGTTGTCGTGACAGACGGCGGCGGCCGTGATGACAAGATGACACCGACCCCAATGTTCAACCAAAGTGCAATTTCGTCGATCGAGTCACTCATTGATTTCACGCACGCTAAATTATTGCCACCAGAGTTCGCGCAGCAGCTGGACGCGATGCACACGGCGTTGTGAATCCGAAACTTTTGCGAAAGCAAGTGCAGATTTCTATTTCAGCGCGCCGAACGATTGAGGTGCTATTTAGAGGTACAGTTAAACCTGGATATAACGAAACTTACAATGTCCCGAAAAACTTCGTTATAAAGAGGGTTTCGTTATATGCAGGTTCGGCACAAGAATTAAAAAAAAAAACGCTTACAGTATTTGCTCGATTGTAACGTGCCCTCGATTGTAACGTGTCCCGTTTTCCTTGCGTTTCTTGTGTTTCTTCATCAAAGAACTCATCCTTGCAATGTCAAACCAGGTACTGAATGCGTGGACGCATGTCGTTTCACACAAGCGCGAGGAGTCGGAAACGAAGAGCGAGTGACACGACGGCATTGTAGCGTCGTATAGTGGCACCTAGTGTCAGGTTAGTGAAGTGAAGCGCAGAGACTTGCGCAGTAACCAAAGAGTGGCACTGCCAGTGCGTTGAAAAAAAAAAAAAAACTTCGGCAACATCAACTGGAAAAGGAGGGTGCCGGCTTGGCGAGTTAGGCCAGCTGCAGCAAGCGGCGGGATCAGGTTTGGATGAAGAGAGAGGGAAAGGTCAAGCCCGCAGCGGCAAGATCGCCAGATCGAGGTATGCAGGTCCGCCTCGTGCACGCTTGCACGCAAGCACACGTGCTCTCGCCTCGCAGTCGCCGCGAATTCGAGCGCGCCAAGCACGACGCCGCCGTTTCGCATTCTGTCGTGGCGGAGAAGGTGCTTCCGGTTGCTGCTCGCGTAAAAATGACAAAATCTGGGGCGGAATCTCTAGGGCGGCAACGGGGAAAATTCGTTATTACGAGGGGGTCTCCCGCTGCCACTTCGTTACGTAGAGGTCTCAAATACACGTCTTTCTATGGAATAACGGTGGGGAATAGAAAAACTTCGTTATATCCAGGAATTCGTTATATGGAGGTTCGTTATAAGCAGGTTTGACTGTATAAACGTTTCATTCTTCACAGCCTACTTTCTACAATGTCGATATCTTATCACAAGTGGCAAATTTGGTTTCAGGTCTACAAAGGTATATTCGGCAGGTTTTTTTTTTATGCAGTCCAGATATAGCGATGTTCAGTTATAACGATAGGATTTTTCATTCTTCTTGATATCGTTATAAGTGGACTGCACTGTACATGTATCTTAGATACTATCTTAGATACTCTTTGGGCATCTTGTAGCTGTATTATGGTACGTCTGGCAAGGCGTGTATCAGTATCTGTATTTCCGATACATGAAAGAATGTATCGTGTACCTTAAGATAAAAGATATTGCTATTGCAACATCACTGTGAGGAACTATAAACGTTGGCTGAACACCTCTTGTCAAGCTGATACTGCTGCCACTAAGCCACCTGAATAAAACAAAAAGCAGCAACATTCTTTTATTTTTTCGCCAGAGCCCTCTAGCAAGAGCAGGCTGTGAGGTCTGCACGTCCCTATTGGTGGAGCAGAGTCACATGGTGGCGCTCGCGCCGTCTTGACAAAAACAAGCGCGCTAACGTCTGAGCGCAGCCAACCTTTTCTTTTCTTGATAGTTTTTTGTTTTTTAGTTGCGGCAGTGCCATGACACTTGCTCGTAGCCACCGTACTGTGCTCTATACACCAATGCATGGGTGTCTTTTGCGCAAATTCTGATGCCGCTATAATGTCATTATCGAAGTTTCTCTTGTGTGGTGCTTTGTTACAAAGTCTGAAGAATGTAAGAACGGAGTTGCCTTGCGTCTAGTGGCCTTCACACAACAGCGGTTTGAAGGATCTCGTGGATGTAAGTTTGACTGTTGTAAACTAAAGCGTGGATGGCGCTGCTTCCGGGAGGTTTCCGGCAGCTATTTTGTGTATGTGATTGTCGCTCGCAAGCACCAAAAGCAGTTTTTGGACAACTTTACAGGGTAAAAATTCTACGAAATATGAATAAGCGACTGCACATTTCGGACGGACTAGTGCTTGTTTATACGTTGTGAAAGTTTGATCTGCTCTATCTTTAGTCAGCGCGTTCTAAACATAAGGCTAATTTTTTGGCACTCAGAGTGACAAAATTAGGCAAACAATGCTAAGAGATCAAGTATTAAAACCATCAACTTGGGCCCAAACAAGCCATGTGCTGACCGCATTACATTAAGGATCGGTGCGAGTGCATTCTAACGATTCTGCCAACGCTGCTTATATTGGACCTACCCACTCAAATAACTAAGCTAGCACTTGCTCTCTGAAATAGTCGTGGCCAACAGGTGAAAAATATTGTTCACTTCATACCATTACAAGCCTTTCGCTTGCCTGCTTCAACACATTTGTGCGATCCTTTTGTGGCAAAAATTGAATCAGTTACACCTCTGGCCCGCCTAAAAGCCAACGTCCATGGAGCTATCTTTCGCAACGAATTTCACGTGAAGAAAAATCTAGCACGAAGCGCCACTGTGTATCCGTCACACCACACTCCCATGCAACTAAGAGTGAGCGTATGCCACCGACAGGCGGTGTACGCTGGTGTAGCGCGCCGACTTATCACGCGAGGAGTCATTGTGGCCAGATGAGCCAGGCTACAAAAGCGACATTGGCGAATGGAAGCAGAAGGCAAAAATGCGCCTAAACCACTATTTTTACACATAAAATAAGGCAACTGACCTGAAAAAGTACATACATAAGTGTTACCTATTTAGGTTGCAACTTTTTTAAAAATATATATGTGACGCGTCGGTGTTTTGCCGATGCTATCCCTCATCTGTGACCCTGTGTATGTTTACGGCTCGCTCCGCTCGTGCGCAGCTGAATTTTTTTCCCATCAGCTTCCGCCTTCGAGCCTGCCCTGCAGTCGAGGAAACACAGAAAGCTATTTATGTGACCACGGACATGGCAATCGTTCGTCGAAACTATCTTCTCCAGCTGAAAAAGAACTTGCTACTTTTAAAAAAACAGAAGCAAGAAGAGAAAGGAGCGAGGCATCGATAGTGGCCATAGTCGTCACTGCAACACTTATAGTCAACAGACTTTTCCAGAAAAAAGATCCCGCCAAACCCAGCACGCACCACCTGACGGTCACGCCCTGTCGTCGCGTCGTAATTGTCGCCACATGGAAAAGGTGTAGCCCCCCGCGAGGTGCCACACAGATGGCACCTATTTTGACTGTGTCGTTCCGCTGCGTCGCGAGAGCTGGGCAAAGGATATACAAAAGGCGCACGCCAAAATGAGGGGTCCCGTACGTTGCTTGTGAGAAGGCTCTCTTCTTTTGTCTTAAAGTAGCGAGCCGCCCGTATGCCGCGATGCTTCAGCTCGCATTTTTCTCGGATGTGCCAGTGATCTACACCCTGCAAACATCAATCAAATGTCTCTCCAAAACACAATGGTACGCAAGGCATCATGTTGCCGGTATGCATGGAAAAAGCATCATCGATAAGCGAAGCCTCTTACTACATAGTGTAAACAAAACAAGCAGTGGCCACATATTATTTGCTAGAACATTGAGGCAGAACAACCAACAAGGAGGAGAAACGGCGCTGGAAACAAGCGTTTGAAGCGAAGGTAGGAAATAGCTAAACAGTAGCCAAGCGTCAACAACCAAAACTCCTGCCAACGGGTGACCGACGGAAGGCAACCTCTGTGCTATGGTCCGATTGGTCCACGCTCTCCGCTGCGCTCAATGACTTCTGGTGGCGGCGGTTTGCTGGGCGGCAATTATTTGGAATATCTGAAATATCTGGAAGGCGGCAAATATTCTTCGAGCACGGCTTATGTCTGGATGTCTTCACAAACAGAATTTACACTTGACAAGGTTCTGGTGTCCAGAATGGACACCCCTGCTTTCTGAAACTCTTCAATTGTACTCCTGCCGCAGAGCAGTGCTCCTTGACAGCTACAACGATTAAAGTGCTGCTTACGAGCATCGACCCCAACTGTATGCTCTCTGTCGACTTGCCGACAGCGAGCAATGGCCTTGTTACGATGGGCCTGAAATTCATTGTAGCAAGTTCGAGCAATGTTCCAGCTCGCTGTCCTTTGTCGAGCTAAGCACCCTTCTTGAGTTCTTGAGTGAACGTCATTTAGTGCACCCACGCCCACTCTATTGAGGATGGACAGGCTTCTGGTGTGTCTTGCCCTGGCTATAATTCGCACTCAAGGCCGCACCCTGAGATGACGCGGTTGTACAACAACAAGCCACGAGAGGGAAACCGGCATCCCACTGAATTCTCCGACGATTGTCTCAGCTATACATCTACCAACCACGACAAGGAGACCAGCCTCCTGCAGAATTCATTAATTGTCTCAGCTTTACAGCGATAGACCACAAGAGGGTAACCAACCTCCCGCGGAATTCTCCGCTGATTGTGTCGGCTGTACAGCTAGTGTTATTTAAGGCCGTCAAGACCCCACTGTTAGCAGAACCGCTCGATACTCTGGTAGAATCAATACCTTGTACATATCATATAAATGCATTTTCTTCTCATTTTCATCATCATGATGCCCGCCTTAATCATCATCTCCTGATTTCTGTGGTGAAGCCCACTTTGCCTTGTCCTGGTCGTATCAGTATAGAAAACACGATAGTCAAAGCGGAGTTTTTTCCAGAGCCAGCCACCACTTGCAGTGCTTCTTGAATACATTCTTTGGTATCACACTAACTGGAGTTTGCATGTCGACGTTGATACGCAGCTCCCTCCATTCCCGTGTCAAATCTTGTTCGAGGGGCCGCAATATGGCTCAGATGGCTGTGGTGTGCATGACCAGGGCAGGAACGTTTCTTCTTCACTCTGACTTCCATCTTCTTCCATGAAAAATGCACCTGCTGTGCGGGAATGCCCCCTGTTGCACACACTGGCCAGGTGTCCTTTTCAGCTGCACTGGTGGCACGTGGTGTTTCGAGGTCCACATGTATTGACAGCGTGCAGGCCGAAGACGTTACTCAGTGTCGATGGTC
This sequence comes from Dermacentor silvarum, assembly GCF_013339745.2. NCBI lineage: Eukaryota > Metazoa > Arthropoda > Arachnida > Ixodida > Ixodidae > Dermacentor > Dermacentor silvarum. Next base: position 17,935,495 of record NC_051154.1, on the reverse strand, counting down.
TCTGGTGCCACTGTGAATGTAGAATGTTAACGCTGCCACCTCCGTTCCCTTGGTCAGTTTCTCGCATGCCTCAAATGCCTTCTTGTGCCTTCTCAGAAGCCATGGTGAATTCGGTCTCTTCCAAAGTTAGCTTCCTGCGTGCCAACAGGCATCGCCTTGTGTCATCATCCAAGATTCTGCAAATTACGCAGTCCCACAGCTATGGTCCAGTGTGCTGCCGAAGTTGCAGCTTTCAGCAAGTCTCCTGAGGTTGGGAGTGTAGTCTCAGACGCTCTCCCCTTCTCCTTGCTTGCACAGAAAAAAAGGAATAGCTGGCTAATATTTCGTTAGCTTGCGAGTTATTGTGTTCTTCTAAATACAGTTAAACCTCGATATAACGAAGTCAGTAAAATAGGCAATTTGCTTCGTTATATCGAAATTTTGTTGTACTGAAACACAACCTTTTATGCAAATAAGTACAGTCACCGATAGATTTTTCTTGCATGGAAAGTGGCCGCAATATTTTCTGAATTAACGGGCAGTTGAAAAAGGCAAATTTGAATTAGAGAACAAGTCATTTTGTTGAATTTGGGAGTCGGCGACTTATGATACGGTTTCATGCCACGTCAACGATATCTTCACATCGGCAGTACGAATTAAGCGAAGCCAACCACGCTTTCGCATCCGCTCCTCCCCATGGCTGATAGCATGGCCCGCAGTGGGACGACGCTATCATGAAAACACCGTAAGCGGGGAGCGAATGCTCTGCCTGCCTCTCGCTTCAACGGGTCTCTGAAACTCAAGATGACGCAATCTCCAATACTAAACGCGTGGGAAAATAGCTTATATGATGCCACTCCGTCTCGGCATGCCCACTCTTTGCACACCCAACAGATTGCCTCTAAAGCAGGGTGCGGGGCCATGTGCAGGCACTTACAGCCATGTGCAGGCACAGCCAAGACGCGCAACTTACCCCGTCCCCCATCCCCGCCACCCCCTCGCGCGTTACTGCGAGATCGCTTCCCTCCCCTAGTTTCCCCTTGATCTTGTGGGAAGGTGGCACTCGTGAAGCCACCATCTTTCTTGTCTCACCCTCGCACGCTTTCACTCGCACCTAAAGCTACGGTGCAGGGGGCGCAATAAGATCTTATTGCACTTGAACTTTATACTGAACATGACGCTGCTCCACTTCAGCGGTTGCTTTTGTTGCTCAGCGAGCGGTTTGAGAGGTGCATTAGCAAGCAGCCCTATGTAATTCAATCATTTGACCATCTGCGTTCGCGTAAGTTTCCATTTATTTTCTTGGTATTCCTTTGCGGTGGCAGTAGATTTTCTTAAATCTTTGCGCAAAATGAATCTGTTCCAACCAGGCCGACTCGCAGTTATGCTTCAGTAGATTTTCGTTATTTTGAGGTCGTGGTGTTCTATAGACAAGAGGTTATGAAAATTGAAATACTTCGTTATATCGGGAATTTCATTATATTGAAATTTGTTATATCGAGGTTTAACTGTATCTCACGGAATCGTCATAGCTTAGACTGTTGACCAAGGCGACTGGATGGCATCCTTGCAACTCGTGTCGCTCAACAAAGATAGCAGCAAAGCACAGCGTCTTGCAGGACCTATTCATTTTCCTCCAGGTAGGCTTCCAGGCATACACGGTACGTACTCCAACTACCCGCAGTCTCGTCGAAAACCATTGGGTTAGAGATTATTCTTTAGTGTAGTCGGCAAAAGGCTACGCTCGAAGGGGATTCCATCCTCGTCGCCACTAAAGTAGCACCCCAAACGACACATTTGATGGTCTTCAAAAGAGTAAGAAAGGTGTGGTTATTCAAGATAAGGTGCATGCTTTTATTTCGTATGAATCTTTGGGTGCATACGCCATGCTTGCCATGAAGCGAGCTGTATTGAACGCGATGCAGCAGAAACCTAAGATGCACTTTAAGGATCCAGCCGCTGCTAGTAGTAAGTAATTAATAGGGTTTTGCATACCAAAGCTGCACTGTGGGCTATAAAGGGCCCCATAGTGGAGGGCTGCAGACTAACAAGAATGTTCGCATGAGTGTTCTTGCAACCAGGCATCAGACCTGTGTTCTTGCACTCAGCAGTGGAAACACCAATACACTGGACCATCACAGCAGGTATCAGACCATAAGACCCTTGCAAAACGTTGCGATCTGCTTTTGCAAAGGTTTTGTTGTAGCCATTCTTTTTTTAGTACATAAACCAAAATCAGCGCGATCACACTGTCGCATCTCTTGAAAGTATTGCTGAATTGCTTACCAGTGACTTGTATTTCTTGTTTTGATAACTAATTGGTGCAGTATGGCAAATTAGATTAATTATTGAGTGTGTGTGCTGTTCTGCTAAGTGTCAGGTCATGCAAAAAGTGATTCAACTGAGCTTGAAGATAAAATCATTGTACTTCATGTGGCATTTTTGGCATAGTTTACTACACCTTTTGTATGGAAGAAGTCCGTTTTTGTTAATGCTGATATGACTACAAAATTGGATCTGTGCAGGCGTTCTTGCCTAGCTTTTACACATTTTTGTGACCAGTCTTTCCAGTAACAGTATGTTCCTCTGTCATGCAGGGAGACTTCACAAGGACTGGTTCCAGACGCCTGGCAGGAATGATGAAAGATGGGTACAACTCTGCCAACAGGTGCGTGCCTTATTTCCTCCCAGAGTGCAAGCAGTTCAAGAGTGGTAAAAGGAAGAGCAGTTTCAATGGCTTTGTTGGGTTTGTAGACAAACTAACTTTATCAGCACAAGTGAAGCTTATTGTCATTGCCGACTCTGGTCGAGGTTCACCAACTTTCCAATTGCACCTGAATTCAGTTGGAAAATATATTGGTCTGATGATAAAGCCGCAATCTTAAAGAGTCCCTGAAACGGTTCGGCCAAATTTTGTAGACGTATAGGGTACAGCTACAGTAAAACATTTGTGTCACAATTTAAGTGAAGCATCTCATATTAAGAGAGCTAAGGGCAATTACAAGTTAACCTCCTCCTTAGCCATGCTTTTCCTCCTCAACTAGTTCGCTGAGTGACCGGGGCTAAGCTCGGCCTTCACTGGCTCTGTGTCATGATGTGACTTCGTGTCGTCTACTTCCGGTTGTCTTGGAGAAAGCGCGCAAAGCCTCTCCAACCTCTCTGCTAGCCACCTGGCCGTCGATCCCCCGCGAGAGCTATCCAAGCGGCGTGCATTGCGAGTGCTCTGTTGGTAACCACAGGCGAGCTGGGCATTTTGGCAGATGGGCGGAGGCGTAAACTAAAACCCCTCCATATACTACCACCGCTGCGATGAAGGATCTTTAGCATAAATGTGAGCGGCCTGTACGGTGTAGCCACCTGGTGGCGCAGAGCTTAACCAGCCAAACACACAGCTACTATTGCTGTAACCAAGTGTAAAACATTATAAAGATTTAAAAAGACAATGTGTTCACGATTACGCTCCTGTCGAAAATTTGCACCAGCAGCAAAGTAGAATACACTTGGTTACTGCTATATTAGCTCTGTGTTTGGTTGTGCTTTGTGCCACCAGATGGCTGCACTGTGCAAGCAGTTCACGTTCGCGCCTCCGTTCATCCCGTAAAATGCCCAGTACACTTGTGCTTGCGTTTACCCGAATACCGGACACGCTAAACTCTATTGAGGTAGTAATCCTTCGGCGTGAAGTGATGGCCGCAAACGCGTAGATGCTGGCGCCATTTGGATACTGACAGTCCGATGCGCTGCAGCCACTCCACTCGTCTGCTGCCTTGCAGAGGGACACGATGTCACCGCTTGACATGTCGCCGATCGCTACGTTTGCAGCCCACAACACAAGGGCAGACCATGGTGCTCACGAAAAGAAAGAGCGAGGCCAACACTGACCGCGCAGCTCTCGTCAACACGGAGCACGTTGTAATACAAGCAGACGACACTTGCTGCGGGCTGGAAGTGCTTTTAGTGTAGTGATACATGTCCTTGTGTTACTCTTTCTGTTACTTCCTTTTTATAAAAACAAATAACTAACATTTAAACTATTACAAACAACATTTGTTAACCATAATGTTGGAAAAATAATCGATGACGCGCCCTGGGCATCCAATCTGATAGCTCGCCCTACTGGCGTCATATGGTCAAATCGCGTCACTTGGTCATGGGCAGCTGAAAACTTGACCGATTGGCGTGCTGGGATCGGTGGCGATGTACCTTTTTAAAACCTTATAATAAATTACACGCTTTACGTGGAGTGCTTAGATGCGTCAATTAATGATCAGAAGGACCTACTCGTAACTACTCAGTATGTTTGTACAATATCGTCAAAATCATTTCAGGGTCCCTTTAAAGGAGAATTGACACAAAAATCTTGTTTTGAGGCTTTCTCTTTCTTTTCTCTCTTTTTTGCAATATTAGATAGTTATTAGCAGCATAATTATAGTATGCTGTGATGTATCCTGTCTCTTTGTCCCGATGCCTGTTACTAAATAGTGTGTATTTGTTTGTATGTGTGTAATGATCCACTTGCAAAGGGTTATAGAAATGAGAGAATCAAAAGAAATACTGTGCAGTGTTGTATTCTAAAGTTGTAGTACTACAGTAAAACCTTGTTAATTCGGATTTCAAGGGACCGAAAAAAATGTCCAAATTAACTGAATGTCGAATTATCGAAGGTATCAAGAAAACAATAAACAAATGCTTACTACGTCAACATGCTTTTATTTACTGACCGAATCATCAAATCCTCTTTCTATTTTGCACAAAAGCAGTGCGGATGCTGCAATGCTCGTCATCTCGTGACTAATTAGCGCTCGCAGCAGCGAAGGCCTCGCGACTTCCTTCACAACGCGGCCACGGCGCGCATCTGAAACGCTTTTCACTACCGCGCGCACATCCCGATTATTTATTCGGCAGTGTCGCCAGGTAGCCGCCCATCGTGATGTAGACCGTGCTCTTCATCCTTAAAAGCTTTGCACTCAGTAAAAACGAAACTACTGTTTGCCGCAACCGATGCAGACGAAGCCGCAGCCACTGTCGACGCGATCATGGACAGTGACCTTGTGGTTCTGAAGGCGCGCGGCCGACGCACAAACTGAGTCAAAACGAGACTACTGTTTGCGCGACCGCTATTGATGCAATCGTGGATGGCAACCAAGCAGTTGCAAATTAAGGCACGCGGCCGATGCACACGCCAGGTCAAAGTGGAACTACTGCCGCAACCACTGCGGACGGTACCACTGCCGCTATCGGCGTAATCATGGATAGCAACTACACAGCCATGAAGGCATGCAGCTGACGCGGTGCTATGAGCGGTGGTAAACACAAGAATAAACTCTTTTAATGGAACAAATAGGCACGAAGCGTTCGGTGTTGCTGTCATTCACGTACGATTTCCGCTGATGACTATGGCGGTGCAGACTCTGCCGCTTCGTTTCGCTTGGACGTTAGCACCGTTGTTGCTCTTTTGAGTCACTCATTTGCGGCGCTTCTTGCTCGCCGAGCTCTGAAAGTTGTCCAAAATAACCGATGTGCAGCCAAGTACGTCCGAATTAACGAGAGTTTGATTGCATTGAATAATGCATATGCCAGCCGGGACCAGAGTACGAGTCCGAATTATCCGATTTTCAGAATGAATGAGGGTTGAAATAATGAGGTTTTACTGTAGTAGCTTTACACTCCTCTCATTCTTGATTTATACGGTATGGCGTATGAGCAGAGAGAATATTTTGAACAAATTGTTCAATGGCAGACTAAGCAGGAGCGTCTGCATCAGCAAATGTTTGGTGTGTTGCGACACCACAGACACGAGCACAAGGGGGTTGGCCCCTCCCTCATATAACCTTACGGGGCTTAGCCATGTCCGAGGAAAAGGGGATCCTGGGGGTTAAGCCAATGCTGAGTGTTTGGACTTTTAAGGTCCCTTAGACGGAGGCAACACACCCCTTTGGCTTCAGCTTCGCATAGACAGCACCCCCAGACTGATCTACCTCGCTGAAATCGGTAGTTGCCTTTTCCTATCTTCTCTCCAATGTTCATCTTTCTCGCCCGCTTTCAATCTTTCCTGTTTATTACTCTCTTCTGTATTACTTCCGATCTTATAGGCAGCGAGGGTTAACTCTTTGTGAATAGCTAACCTAGGTTATGTCATATTCGGTTGTAGTGGTAACGTACAGCTGGCATTTGCAGAACCTGTTTTTACAGGTCCTGCAGCGTGCCCTTGTAGGGCTCCATGGTTGATGGCTGGCGTTACTGCCGAAAAGTACACGTTCACTTATGCCTAGTTCCTTCCCCCCACTCCCTGATCACCCCAGAAAAGGGGGCACACCGAAGAAGTTTTCAATTTTTTTGGTAACCAAAAATTTTCCCCTGCTATTAGGTAATTCACAGTGAAAAACCGGAAAAACAGTGAGAATAATCTCACCATTCCTTGTGGCAAAATGTCTTACAATTGCTATAGGCCCAGGTTTTAAAGCTGTGAAATTGGCCAGCAGTGACCTCCTCTTGGAACTCCGCAATGAGAAGCAGCACGGCAAGCTGCCCAATCTATAGTCTTCTTTGGAGACATTCCACTGACTGTCACCCCACACAGCACACTGAACACCACCTGCAGTGTCATTTCTAACCATCACTTGCTGGAACTGACCTAGACAGAACTTCTAGAATGATGGAGTGACCAGAATGTTACCAATTTCAAGCGAATCAAGTTGAGGCGTGATGGCAAAAAAATCCAAACAATGCACCTTCGGCTCAAGTTTGTTGCCCGAAAGTATCAAAGCAGGCTATGTAAAGATCCGTGTCAGGCCATATGTGGCAAACCCTCTCAGATACATATTCTTGGTATAAGCGCGAAGAAGACACGGACGGTGGCATAAGAAGACAGGACGAGCGCTAACTCACAACTAAATCTTTATTGGAAATAACAAACATATATAAGTGATTGCGAAAACCATAGCAAAGAAAACATCACATGGTCGAAAGCATAACAGTTATCAGAAAATGGTGAAGCCGCTAAAATATAAACAAGAAAAAAACACTACTTCGCACTGACGTACGTGCTGAGCAAATATTGAAATTCATCTTCTGACAATGATAATGATGCCTGGCTAACACAAGTTTCTCCTAGTCTTTTTGTGTGAAATGCCTCAATTATTTTGCGTGTAGTTTGGCATTTGTGTCTAGAAAGGACTTTTGTGTCCTCAAACAATGTCCTACAACCGCACGTAAAACAATGCGAGGCTAGATGAGAAGCATTGGGATTGTTAAGAGAATGCTGATGTTCATTTAGTCTAATATTGAGGCACCTGCCGCTGTGTCCAATATAAGCTTTACCGCACTTGAGTGGAATGTGATAGACTATGCCTGTGTCACACTGTGCTGAAAAGGACACGCCACAATCATTTTTTCTTTTTACTCCACCCCGCTCAAGTTTTCTTTTTATGATAGGGCACATCCTTTGCAACTTACAGGGAGCCGAAAAAACCGTATTGATGTCGTATCTACTGGCTACATTCCGTAAACCATGTGACAACTTGTGCACATAGGGCACAACCGCAAACCGTTCTTTTTTCTGTTTTTCTGGCTGTTTTTTTGCAGCACTCTTGACCAATTTTGAAAGCTTTTCGCAGGTTAGTGGTAACAAATGTGCTGGATATCCAGCCTTCTTTAGCCTATCTAGCTGTTGCGAAAAACTTTGTTGCATACAGTGTGTACATGACTTAGCGATAGCGGACCTAAGTGCTGAATAAACTGTCCCCTGTTTTACAAGTTTGGTATGGCATGAAGAAAAATCAAGTAGTGTTTTTTTTTTCCCCCTTGGCGAATAGCACCAACAGACATGTTCCTGTTGGAACGTAAGGCATAGATCTAAAAACTGCAATGTATTATTCTGGATAAGCTCAAGAGGGAAACCCAGGCCCCCACCACATTCTTTAAACACTTTTAAAATATCGTTAGCTTTTTTGGTGTAGTTATCACTTGAACAAAACACGAGGTAATCATCTACGTATCGAAATGTACATACTGTCAAGTCCTTTAGATTGTTCTGTAGCTTTCTATTGATGTGACTTAGGTACAGATCACTCAAAACTGCTGCAACTTTTGAGCCAATGCAAACTCCGGATTTTTGTACATACATAGAACTACCCCATTTTATCATAGTATTGTCTAGGTAAAACAACAAAAGCTTCAAAAAAGATTCTATCGGTATACCAGATCGCTGTGTAAACAGGAACTCATCATTGAAGAGCATCACCGCTTCTTTAACACTACACATAAGTTCTTTTTGCGGAAGCGAATAAAATTCGTTTATTGCGGAAGCGAATAAAGCTTACATTTATTCCCCATATTAAATACCTGAAGACGAAATGTCCGAATACACTGAACCTCTTAAAGCTTCTGTCATGCACAACATGGGGTAGTGAGCGAAAATGCCTCCTGGTTTTCTACAGGAGCCTTGTCCACTCTCACCTTGACTATGGTGCTTTGATCTATAATTCTGCAATGCCAAGTGCACTAAAAATCCTAGACCCTGTTCACCATTTAGGTATCCACCTCGCAACTGGTGCTTTCAGGATAAGCCCTGTAGAAAGCCTCTACATAGAATAAAATGAGTGGTCACTCCGTCTACAGAGGTCATATTCCAGCTTCACATAGTATCTGAAAGTGCATTCGAATCCTGAACATCCTTGTTACAAAACTGTAAACAATGTTTCCTGTGCCTTACTTTTTAATAATTGGCCCACAGCGAGGGAGCTGTTCTCAGTGCGTGTGAGGAAGCTCAGTGAAGAAATGTGTGTCCCACTTCTAGAACATTGTGTAATGCCTCCAGTAAAGGTGCTACTGCCATGGCAGTGGCAGCTGGTAGAATGTGATGCGTCACTTATCAAAGTCATAAAGCACGCCCCAGAGGCACACATTCAAATGCAATTCCTTGAACTTCAGGTGATGTACTCATGCCCGGAGTATTACACTGACGCATCAAATGTTCACCGAGTCCTTTGCAGCACTCATCCTTTTCTGAATCCGATGTGCAGCACATGGAAACGAGTATCTTTATGGCTGAAGCATATGCAGTACTGCCGTCTGTGAACCATACCAGGAGCACAAATATACAAAAATCCATTATATTCACCGACTCTAAGTGTTGTAAGATCTTTAAAGTTGTTCTGTAAAAGTAAAAATGCTGTACTAAGTTCTCTTTGTTCACTTCAGTGTAGAGTATACATGTCTAGCCAGCGTGTCACAATATGCTGGGTTCCTAGGCAAAGAGGCATCGAGGGCAATATACTGGCAGACAAAACTGCCATATCAGTAGCAACAAAAGCCACCAACTCTGTAGCTGTCCCTGCCATAGACTTGAAGCCTTTCTTACGGAAAAAGCTTAGGAGCAACTTGATGGGCTCATGGGACACTGAAACATCTAATAAGCTGCATGTTATTAAGCTACAGTTAGGGCATTGACCACCCATAACAAAAACACAACAAACCGAGGTCATCATGCGTTGACTAAGAATCAGGCACACATATAGCAGACACTCATAACTGTTGACCGGCGATGACCCACCTATCTGTGGTAAAGTGGCGAGGCGTTAACTGTCCTGCACATATTGCTGGAATGTTGTTCAATAGAAGCACAAAGAAAAAAACACTTTCGTTTACCCTACTGTCAGCAAATTCCACTTCATCCAGCAATGTTCCTCGGTAATGACTCGCTTTTTGATAGCAGATCAGTTTTAGCTTTTTTAAATGTTTGTTTACTGCATGTTATGCACACACAAGTGATCCTCTTATCAGAGGCTGCTGCTGCGATTGTAACATTTAGAACACATGCTTCCCTGCCCTTGTGTACAAGGGCCTGGGTGAGGCATTAGTGCTACCTGAATATTCTTACATTTTAATCTTACTATCACTTCGCAACATATATTTTATGTTCATAGCTCACCCCACGTCATAGTTTTAATACATATACACTATATTTTACGCATTTTACAGTGCATATTTTAGGCCACTGTACAGCCAAGTTCTAACCATTTGTCATTGAACACACCATCGAATACATAATCCTCTTTATCAGACTAAGGCACTGTGCGGGTATCAGTATCTCGAGTACCACAATGAGGAAGAGCAGCTGAAATGGAATTCTGTACTGAAATTGCCGATGTTCGTCGTTCAGCTGTTATACAAATGCTTTTAGTGAGCCCTCAAATAAAAAGAGTTTATAACGAAGTATGTGATAATTAACCTGTTTTTACCCACGCAATTTCATATAAAGGCACCAGAAGAAGGATTGTATGTGTGCGTGTGTGAGGTTTCTTTCATGTAGTCACTAATTCCTTTTACTGCATCAACATGTTACTTAACACTTTAGGGTAATGTTTTTTTAAGGAAAATATGGTATCTGTGTTGAAATGCTAGCAGTACAAAAAGATTTAATACATGGATTCACTGTGTTCATTGTATAACTCTGGAATCTTGGGATCACTTGTTAAAAATTTCTGGCTTTGCCTTCCAAGATACAAGATACCATGCGTCGTGCTGACAGAGAGAAGGTAAAAGTTGGTGATGAGCAACAATAACAGCACAAGAGGCTAGCTAGTACATAATTTATAAGCTGTACACTTCCCAGGTAGACATATGTGCTTCACTGCTTTACCTTAATTTGCTGTGTTCATTGTAGAACTCGGGAATCTTGGGATCATTACATTAAAGAATTCTGGCTTTGCCTTCATTATGCCATGCGTCGTGCTGGCAGAGAGAGGATAAAAACTGTTCATGAGCAGCAGTAACAGCACAAGATACAGGAGGCTAGCTAGTATGTAATTTACAAGCTGTACACTTCCCAGGTAGACATATGTGCTTCACTGCTTTTCCTTCACTTGCTATGTTCATTGTAGAACTCGGGAATCTTGGCATCATTACATTAAAGAATTCTGGCTTTGCCTTCATAATGCCATGCGTCGTGCTGGCAGAGAGAGGATAAAAACTGTTCATGAGCAACAGTAACAGCACAAGATACATGAGGCTAGCTAGTATGTAATTTACAAGCTGTACACTTCCCAGGTAGACATATGTGCTTCACTGCTTTACTTTCACTTGCTATGTTCATTGTAGAACTCGGGAATCTTGGGATCATTACATTAAAGAATTCTGGCTTTGCCTTCATTATGCCATGCGTCGTGCTGGCAGAGAGAGGATAAAAACTGTTCATGAGCAGCAGTAACAGCACAAGATACATGAGGCTAGCTAGTATGTAATTTACAAGCTGTACACTTCCCAGGTAGACATATGTGCTTCACTGCTTTACCTTCACTTGCTATGTTCATTGTAGAACTCGGGAATCTTGGGATCATTACATTAAAGAATTCTGGCTTTGCCTTCATTATGCCATGCATCGTGCTGGCAGAGAGAGGATAAAAACTGTTCATGAGCAGCAGTAACAGCACAAAATACAGAATAGCTAGTACGTAATTTGCAAGCTGTACACTTCCCAGGTCAGACATGCGTGCTTCACTGCTTTTTGCTTTCATGAACAGCTTGCAACTAGAGAAAGACCCACCGGTGGTATGGGAATAAACATTGCTGACGACTTGTTTGCTTTTTATCTTGTCCAATACTTAACCCAACTGACTACAAGCGACAGTGCTTACCGAGCTTTCATTGGTGAACGGCATTTAGCAGGTCACTTGCCTGTTATAGCGCTGCATATGTCTATACTATACAGTCCCATCTTTTGTGCTGTTCGGTTTCCTTCCAACAGATCGCTCAATTTTGGGAACTCATCACTAAGATTTTGAAAAAGTGCTGCCACTACCACCTTACACAGAGCTACCATAGCAAGTGTACCATGCTTTCCTGAGCATGGTGGAATATGACAGCGCACTTCAAAACAAGGATGTAACGCAGTGAGCAAACACAAACGCTGTTACGTCCTTGTGTTATGTCACTGTGTTATGTCCTTGTTTTGAAGTGCGCTGCCATATTCCATCATGATTAACCAACTAGCCCACCAGTATGTCTTAAGCAAGGTGAGCATGGTGGCCACAGATAAAAGTTGTAGAAGGCACATTATCACCTGTACATCCATTGTGGTTATTGCAAGAAGTAGTGTAATCTGTTTATATATAGGGCTACTTCACGGCATGTGGCTGCTCTTTCTGTCCTCTTCCTGGACTGAATCCCCTGACTTCCTTACACAGAAACCTAAATCTGGTGACACATGCCTTTAAAGCTCAAAAGGTAATTTGTTGTACGAAACATGTTTATTTTCACTGAGCACAGGCATGTTTAGCTGACCTACTTCATTGCAGGTACTATGTGAACCGGTTCAAGGATGCTTACCGACAAGCCACTATTGACCTGATGCTGGGCAATCCGATCACAGAAGACTTTATGGCAGTCAGCCCAGAGCAGGATGATGAACCTGTACTGGAAATGCAAGACCAGGAGCACCAAGAGCATGTGAAGCAGTTGATAGAGCACTGCAAGAAGATGCTGATTCCTGAGAGTGAGGTGGTGCTAGGAGGATGGGCTCTCATCGATGCAGACCCTGTGTAAGTGGCCGTGCCTTTTTCTGTGTCTGACTGATCTTGGCTGCTGCTTTTCTGCTATAATTAGGCATTCTCCAATAGGTCCCCATAGCCTTACACAGCTGTGACTGAATTCTTGCCAACCCTTAAGTTTGGCATTTTTTCTAGCCACTGCAGCAGCAGTAGAATAGTAATAAAACTCAGTTAGTGTAGTACATTCAACATTCGACCAAGACAGAACCAATGAAATAGATTGAATTATCGAGATTGTCAAGCTTAGTCATGCAGGTCATGCGGCTTTCACATCGCAAAAAATGGCCAGAAAATAGATTTCTTGAAATTGACATTTTCAGTTTCTATAAGCCTTTCTTTTTTATTTTTTAATCCGATTCCGAAATATCATCACTGAAAACCACATGCAAGTGCTCTAAAAAATTTGTATTGGCAAACTTAGGGAAAAATTTCGCGGAAATCGCAAAGGAACTGCGTTTTTCAAGCCACAATATCTCTGAAATGGCGCAAACGGCCGCCGCCATCTTGGTCTCGTCGGAAAGCGCATTTCTCCATCTTAAAATTTCCCACTTCAGCTATCCCCTCCATACAGAAACAAGCGCACAAAAGCAAATGATTGAAGGTCGTTCCGGAGTCTCTGATTGGCCATGCCCCCCACGTGACTCCAGCGCATTTCGCCATTGGTCCGACATTTGCTCCATAGGGGCATTGTCTGGTCTTTGCACCTGACAATCTCTCGACGTCTCGACCACCGTGATCTCGACAAGTGTCGAAACAGGCACGCTGCAAACATCTCAGAAGCGTGGTTGATGCCTCCGTTACTGGACGTCTCAGGCCTATGGCTAAGCACTCTAAAGAAAGCCAGCGTCTGTAGCAGCGAAACAGCACCTAAATTCCCATTGGCTGTGGCGCCACGTCACAAGCGCATCTTAACGGAGTTCCGATTGGCTGCGACGCCACGGCACGAGCGTGCCTCGACGGAGCAGACCGAGCGAAAGGGAACACCTGCTGCCGCATTGGCGCGCCAGGTGTTGTGTCAAAGGAGAGGGCATAGCCGCAACACCACGTCACCTCCGCTCTCGCTCTCCGAAACCGGTGCTATCCGCGTGTTCCTTGTCCACGCAAGCTCTCGCCTGCGTTTTAACTGTGCCTCGGTAAGACGAAATCAAAGCACGCCAAACATCTCAACACGCTCGCTTGCCTGCGAGGAATTTATAACTCAAAGGACTCAGCGGCGCGAGCGGAAAAGGACAGGTGTAGGGACACCAGAACAGGTGAATACCCACACAAAGGCGCCGGGGCATACCTCAATCCCCACAAGCTGCATTGCTGCCTATGTACCAGTGCCTTTCTAATGTGCAGCTTCCTCAGCATTTGTCTAGGAAACAAAATTCAAAATTCTGCTTAATACCTTCATTTAGCCGGCTGGTCATTGCTACAAAAAGACAAAAATGTGCCATTAAATGCGACAGAGATATTATGTCAGTGATGCTAAGGGGTAAGCCTCTCTGCTTTACTAGAGACAGCCATCAACAAGGCAGTATGCAAATACAGTTCTGGAACCTGCTGTTCTTTTGTGAGATATTGTGCAACATTTGGTCTGCAACCTTTCCGACATGCTCTTCACAGAGCAGTGGATAAGGATGTCTTGGGGAATAAAAGGCAAGCAAAGCCCATCAAACTAATGGCAAAACAATCCAGAAGCCCCGCATTTGATGGGACATGTATGACTACATCCCTGGTGCTTTTTGATAACTTAAATTTTAAGGTAGAACTTTGAAAGCCATTTTCTTAAAACTGTTTTTCTTGCCTCCTGCTCAGCTTGTCCCACTGATTTTTTTGCGACTGCTAGGTCTATTTCAGTTCTGTTTTTTTTACTATGTTCTTTAAAGTGCAGTTCAGGGCAAGAAATTCTTCCTTTTCCAGTGCGACTTTCTGAAATAATGATTCAACTATTTGCTCACAGTCTAAGTGCCTGTTGTACAGTCACCTCATAAAAAATTAGAACTAAAAAAATCATGTTTTAAATTAAAAAAATCTAGGAATGTCACGCCTTCAACCCTTCATTTTGGAACACACAGTGCTTCGAACAGGTCTTCTATTACATTTTGTAAGTTGTTCAGGCTAGGGACAAGCCCAAAAGGAGAAAATACTTGTAAATAAAGAAGTTGGTGAAATATTTCTATGATAACATCACAGAAACATTACCACTACCTCTGCCAATTTTCATCAAAACCCATGAAGAAATATAAAAATTAATTTCGAATGTTGTGTCCCCCTTAAAGGGACACCAAAGGCAAGTATTAAGTCAAGCTAAAGTGATATATTAGTGCTTGAGAATCTCTAAGGTGTCAATTATATCATGAACAGAGCCTTAGTAAATGAGAAATTGAGGTAAATGCAGGACACGATTAGAGATTCCTCCAGAACATTCAAGTACTTGCCTGATGACAAAGGCACTCCTTATTTAAATTGTCACTAGTACTCAACCACTTGTTATAAAAACATCATTGTATTACATTATAAGACGAAAGAAAATGCTACTTGTCCAGTTTTATTTTATTTTTAGAAAGAAGAACTCATTGATGTTACCCTTGGCAATGACGCAGGCGGTTGAAAGATTTCATTTGCGCTCGACTCTGCGCCGCCCGTGCTTTCGCATTTCAGTAGTTTCGTTATCGCGTAGTGCTGCGCTGGTTTTGCTTGCTCACAAAACTCGCACAGACTGTAAGTAGTAGAGAATGCTATGTCCATGTGATGTCGCGGGATGCTCGAACGGTCCACGCCTCTTGACCAAAAGCAGCTGCAGCGGCGAATGTACCACTCTGTCCTGGCTCGGTTTCTCCATGGCCACCACGCATTTGCGTTTTGTGCAAAAAACCTGAACACCATCTGTCGGGCGCCATTTTACTCACTGATGGCAGAAAAGGGCGGTGATGGCATGTGCAAAGTCGTCACTCTCTGGTTGGGTGGCGGGAGACTTGAATTGCGGTAAAGGTATTCGGACCCTTCAGATGCAATTTTCTCGTAAACTAAGTCTTTTCTTGGCACGAAACAAGCGTTTCGAGGTTTCTGGAATGGTATTTAAACAGCCCAAGTTGGACTTAGTATTTGCCTTTAATGTCCCCTTAAATAAAAGGCAGAAAAAATTTGGAAACGCCTCTAATTCACTTGGATCTGCCCAATCCTAGCATGCCATTGAATCGGAACATGCACCTACTTTTTATGGGTTTAAAGTAGAGTACTAACGTAGAAATTACATTAGAGCTGCTAAAAAAGCAGAAATGTAACGCACTAGAGATTTTAACAGTAAAAATGTAGCATACCTCTAGCAGTCAGAAAAAAAGTAAGCCAGCGAAATTTACCTTCGCAGAATGGAAATTTATTTACACTTTAGTCCATTGTCGTCTTTCTCGGACAGCACTTTATCGCACTGCGTATAGACCACAACATGTCATCCTCTGTGTGGTACATTGTGTGTTTGATGTTTTACATTTATCAAAAGATATTGCAGCAATCACAAACAGGATGGCAGCCCATGCAAAAGCTAACCACTTCGCTAGTTCGTCGTGTGATGCATGCAGTTCTCTGGAATGCCAAAACCATGTGATGCGACTTATTGCCACTTGCTTAGCCTGTAAAATGACATCTTTTGAATTAGTTTATAATTAGTTTATGTAACCAAAGACTCCAAGTGGAGTGTCGTCATCCCTGCATGAGAACTGTGACTGGCGCTGCAGCGCTTATCCTCGTCTGCTTGTGTGTTTTCGTTTTCCATGGTGTGCTGGTCGTAAAATCTCCTTGCATTTATTCATGACAGATTACACATTGTGTAATTCATGCTTCATAATGGTGAGAGTGATGCATACTCTGCATCAGCTTTTTCCGATCTAGTCCATAAGTTATTGAATGTCTTCTAATGATCTGAATGTTTCTCCTGAATAATTTTAATAACTCATTGAGTGCCTCTGAGTTTTAGATTGTAGCTCATTTAGCACTTGAAAGAATCCTATCAAAGGTAGAACACTTTTCAAGACATCCCTGCATCTGAAACGTGATTTTACCGCCGTCCTTGTTGCCACAATAAAAATTTCTGCAAGTGCGTACCACATTTTGTTGTAGTGTCTCGACGAGTTTGAAAACTTAACCTTAATGACATTGAATATACTGTCTTCTTGCAGCACTGGTGATCCTGGGCAGGCTGACATGGACTCCATTCTGGTGTTGACTAAAGATTCCTACTATGTGGCTGAGTGAGTATCTTGTGTGTTTGGGTTGTGTTATCCAGTTATGTAAATTTATTTACATTGATTAATAGGACTGTTAGCCAAATTTTGTTTATGTTCAGGAATTGCACTGCACAACTTTGTGTGACCAACTGCAGTGGTTCAGTGTCCTGCTGCTGAACAGGTTGCTGCTGCAGGTTCTATTTCTGGCTATGCCAGCTGGTATTCTCATATGATTAGATTCAGGTGCACATCAATCAAGACTGCATCTTCATAGTTCAGGTGTTGCTTTGGGAAAGGACTGTGCAGCATTTTCTAGCAGAGTAAATAACTGTGCTTAGTTGCTAAGCAACATTGTCATAAACATAATGCTGACAGTCAGCTGCATCTTCAGCGCCAGGCCCAACTGCTCCATAACAATATGAACCTAATATTATTACTCATTTCCGAACTGAACCTGGCAATGGTCAACACACACACCCTCTCGAGTGAGGCTAGCTTAGCAGGGCTGTTTGAGTTTGAGGGATTAGCAGGCATTGCCTGGGATATTATTGGCCTTAGTGAGGTTAGAAGAACTGGTGAGGCTTATACAGTGCTGACTAATGGCCACGTCCTCTGCTACAGAGGTCTTCCAGATATGAAAGAATACGGGGTAGTATTTCTAATCTATAAGGACATAGCGGGCAACATTGATGAATTCTACCGCATTAATGAGAGAGTAGCAGTCGTCGTAATCAAACTGAATAGGAGGTATAGAATGAAGGTAGTATAAGCCTAGGTTCCAACCTCTAGTCACGATGATGAAGAAATAGAAAATTTTTATGAAGATGTTGAATTAGCGATGAGAAAGGTGCAAACTCAGTATACTGTAGTCATGGGCAACTTCAATGCAAAAATGGGGAAAAAGTAGGCTGATGAACAAGCAATTGGCAACTATGGCATCGATTCTAGGAACACTAGAGGAGAGATGTTGGTAGAACTCACGGAAAGGAATAGGCTCCGTATAATGAATACCTTCTTTAGGAAGTGCAGCAACAGGAAGTGGACCTGGAAAAGCTCTAATGGAAAAACAAGGAATGAAATAGATTTCATACTCAGCCAATCCCCGCATAATGCAGAATGTAGAAGTGTTAGGTACGATAAAGTGCAGCAACCATAGGTCCAGCTCTTATCCGGCTGTGCAACAACAGCTAACGGGCTGGGCTTTAGTAGTCGCTGAGAAGCACCAGCTCCCAGCCACTACACGCAACCAAGAGCCAACCCGTTCCTAAGGTGTAACCGCATAAGGCTCAAACGACTCAATAAAGTTTTCACCACTACTATAGGTTAATGAGGTCTAGGATTTCTCTCAATTTGAAGTGAGAAAGAGTAAAAGTAGTCGAGAAAAAACAGGCCAAACTAGACGCAGTAAGGGTAAAAGCAGACCAATTCACGCTGGTGCTCACAGACAAAATATATCGCTTTAGAAAAGGAAGATGAAGATAACATAGAGGTAATGAATGAAACCGTAACTAGGCAGATTTCAGAAGCAGCAATTGAAGTCAGAGGTAAGGCACCAAGGCAACCAGCAGGTAAGCTCTCCCAAGTAACTGAAGACCTAATAAAGAAATGACAAAGCATGAAAATGTCCAACTCAAGAGATCAGATAGAATTCCTTGAACTGTCAAAACTGATCAACAAGAAGAAAGTAAGAGATATTCGAAATTATAATGTGGGAAAGATTGAGTAAGCAGTAAAAAGTGGATGCAGCATGAAATCAGTGAGAAGAAAACTTGGCATAGGACAAGGCAAGACGTATGCACTGAAAGATAAGTAGGGTAATATCATCAGCAATTTCAATGATATATAGTAAAAGCAATGGAAGAATTCTATACTGACCTGTACAGTACCCAGAGCAGCCAAACTACCTTCATTCAAAGTAATGATGAACAGGATAGAGAAGCTCCCACGATAACTAGCGAAGAAGTTAGAAGGGCTTTGCAAGACATGACCTGGGGAAAAGCGGCAGGAGAAGATGGAGTAACAGTCGATTTAATCAAATAAGGAGGAGACATCATGCTTGAAAAGCTTGCCGCACATTATATGTAATGCCTCATGACTTAAAGTGTACCAGAGAACTGGAAGAATGCCAACATTATACTAATCCATTAGAAGGGAAACATAAAAAAAATTGAAGAATTATAGACCCATTAGCTTGCTTTCTATATTGTATAAAATATTCACCAAGATAATTTTCAATAGAACCAGGGCAACACTTGACTTGAGTCAACCAAGAGAACAGACTGGCTTCAGCAAGGGATATTCTATGACGAATCACATCCATGTCATCAATCAGGTAATTGAGAAATCTGCGGAGTACAATCAACCTCTCTATATGGCTTTCATAGATTATGAAAAGGCCTTTGATACAGTAGAGATACCAGCAGTCATAGAGGCATTGCATAATCAAGGAGGACAGGAGGCATACGTGAATATCTTAGCCAATATCTATGAAGATTCCACAGCTACCTTGGTTCACCACAAGAAAAGTAGAAAGTTACCTATCAAGAAAGGGGTCAGGCAAGGAGACACGACCTCTCCAATGCAAATTCACTGCATGCTTAGAAGTATTCAAGCTCTTAGACTGGG
This sequence comes from Dermacentor silvarum, assembly GCF_013339745.2. Taxonomy (NCBI): domain Eukaryota; kingdom Metazoa; phylum Arthropoda; class Arachnida; order Ixodida; family Ixodidae; genus Dermacentor; species Dermacentor silvarum. The sequence continues at coordinate 17,916,135 of NC_051154.1, read as the reverse complement.
AAGGCTTAGGAGTGAGGATCAACGGTGAATATCTCAGCAACATTCGGTAAGCAGATGACATTGTCCTATTCAGCAACAATGGGGACGAATTACAGCAAATGATTGAGGACCTTAACCGAGAAAGTGTAAGAGTGGGGTTGAAGATTAATATGCAGAAGACAAAGATAATGTTCAACAGCCTGGCAAGAGAATAAGAATTCAGGATTGCCAGTCAGCCTCTAGAGTCTGTACAGGAGTACTTTTATCTAGGTCAATTACTCACAGGGGACCCTGACCATGAGAAGAAAATTTACAGAAAAATAAAAATGGGTTTGAGTGCATTTTGCAGGCATTGACAAATCTTGACTGGGAGCTCACCACTGTCGTTGAAAAGAAAAATGTACAATCTTTGCATTCTATCACTGCTAACATATGGGGCAGAAACTTGGAGGTTAACAGAGAAGCTCGAGAACAAGTTAAGGACCGCACAAAGAATGATGGAACGAAAAATGTTAGGCGTAATGTTAAGAGATAGGAAGAGAGCGGTGTGGATCAGAGAGCAAACGGGTATAGCATGTGGATCAGAGAGCAAACGGGTATAGCAGATATTCTGGTTGACATTAGGAGAAAGAAATGGAGCTGGGCAGGTCATGTAATGCGTAGGGTAGATAACCGGTGGACCATCTGAGTTACAGAATGGGTGCCAAGAGAAGGAAAGCGTAGTAGAGGACGGCAGAAAACTAGGTGGGGTGATAAAATTGGGAAATTTGCAGGTGGAAATTGGAATCGGCTTGCGCAAGACAGGAGTACAGTGTATACTGCTTATAACGTAAGTCGCCAGAGTCGCGAATATCTGCACTATAAGTGATACCGCACTATAACCAAAACAACGATTTTCAAGCCCTGCGCGTATGCAAAACATGTAGACCAAGCATGTAGACACGCTTTGTACTATCGCGCGCACATCGCGATTATGTTCTGGCGAATACATAATCGGGATGTAGCCGGTGCTCTTCAAGCTCGACAGCTTTGCACCGAGTCAAAACGAAGCAACTGTTTGCTGCAACCGCTGCGGAAAAAAGCGTGACCGCGATCGACGCGATTATGAACGGAGACTTTGCGGTGCTGAAGGCACGCGCCTGACGCACGCACCGAGTCTGGATGAATTAACTACCATTCGCTGCAACAACTGCAGTCGAAACCGCGGTCGCTATCTATGCGATCATCAATGGTGACAACACAGTTTTTTAGGCAGGCGGCCGACGCGCGTACCGAGTAAAAACGAAACTACTGTTCGCCGCAACCGCTGCGGAGAAAACCACGGCCGCTATCGACGCGATCGTGGATCATCGTGGATGATGACTATGCAGTTACGAAAGCCCTCGGCCAACGCGGTGTTATGCGCGGTGGTAAACGCGCATAACAGGCTTCAAAGACACAAATAGACTCGAAGTGTTCTGGCATTGCTCTTATTCACGTACGATTTCAACTGATGGCTGTGGCGTTGCGGACTCCGCCGCTTCGTTTCGGTTGGGCGATAGCGCCATTCTTGCTCTTTTGCGTCGCACATTTGCGGCGCTCCTCGCTCACCGAGCTCCGAAAGTAGTCCAAATTAACCGATGTGTGGCCAAATAAGTCCGAAGTAACGAGAGTTTGATTGCATTGAATAATGCATACGCCGGCCGGGAGCACGCACCTTGTTGAGAAGCTTGCTCGCTGCCACTCTTGTCGGGGAGATTTTCCCGCAGAAGCCACATTATAACCGGTATTTCGTCTCACACGGCTGCACTGTAAGCGGTATGCGTATACATGGAGTTCTATGGGAGGGTAAACGGGAGTCGGAAAAGGCCGCGTTGTAGCCAGTTCTGCACTATAAACGGTTACGTTATAAGTGGTCTATACTGTAATTGGCGATCACAGGAAGAGGTCTTCGTCCTGCAGTGGACATAAAAATAGGCTGATGATGACGATAGTGATTATTACTACTCGTGTGTTTTACAGCAACAAGCCTACAGTTCCATTCAAAATACCACATCCCCTTTTCTTCCGTGTCATAAAATCACTTTTTTTTTACTCTTGCGCAGAAGTAAACACAATGGCTACTTCTCGTGATGTAATGACTAAGCAGTGCTTTCAGTTAAGCAAAAGTGAAAAAATCTCATCACTGAGGGTGTTGTAGTACCGTGTGGTGATACAGAATGGTACTGCTGTGTCAATACTATGGTCTATGACCTTAAAGGGCCCCTCACCAGGTCTGGCCATTTTGAGCTGACAAGTGCAGTGTATACAATGCGCGCTGACGATTGTGTCTGCAAAGTATTACACCGCCGTGCGCCACAAAAACAGCTGAAATTTCAAACCAAACACCATGTACCTTCCTTCTCGAGGGAGCCCCGCTCCCAGCCGGAGACTTGAGGTCAGACGTACAAGTGCACCTACGTACAGTTCAACCTGGATATAACGAAATTGACAAATTCCCGAAAAACTTCGTTATAAAGAGGATTTCGTTGTATGCAGGTTTAGCACATAAATTCTAAAAAGAAACACTTACCATATGTACTATCTCAAGATTTACTCCCGATACACTAAAGTTGCGATGAACAAAAAAGTCCCAGTTTCGCCCAAAAGGTGAAGCATCGATTGCGACAGCAAATTAGCAGACAGCTATATGAAGTAAGGATAGTACAGTCAAACCTCATTAATACGCACCCGCTTAATGCGTAATTGCAGTTTAAACGTAGTCGCGAAGATTCCCCCACCCAGCCCCCATTGAACCCCATGTATTGGCTCACCGCTTAAGCCGTAGTCGCTCATTGCCCACTAAACAGTTAGTCCGTACTATTTTTCTTCTTCTACTCACACAGGCACAAAATTGGCAAAATCTCATGTGTGCAGACGTTCGATTCTCGAGTTGCGACGCCTGGACGACAGTCGCCAGCGATAATGAACTTACAACATGGCCACCATGATGTATTTCCTGCTCGTACAGTCGTTGCCCATTGCCGCGCACAAAAGCATGGCCTTCGAGATAAGTTACCCGGTATCGCGGAGAAGCTGCCAGTAGGGGGTGCAAATTTGCTGTCGCCATCGGAGTAGTAAACGCGCAGAAGCACGTTGTATTGCGAAGCACATTTGTGCCGTCACCGAGGACGTCGCTTTGAGGTTCCGTGTAAAGTCCTAACCCGGCAACATCGTCGCCGTGCCCCGTTGGCTACTATTGCTGTAACCAAGTGTAAAACATTTGAAGCATTTAAAAAGACAATGTGTTCACAATTATGTTCCTGCCGAAAATTTACACCAGCAGCAATGTAGATACACCTGGCTACTGCTATATTAGCTTTATGTTTGTCTGGCTGAGCTGTGTGCCACCAGGTGGCTGGCACTGTGCAGGCTGTTCACATTTGCGCCTCCGCTCATCAGACGCGCTAAAGTTCTATATGTTAGTATGGTATTAATCCTCTGGCATGAAGTGATGGCCACAAACGTGTAGCTCTTGGCGCCGATTGGATACTGACAGTCTGATGCACTGCAGCCACTCCGCTCGTCTGCTGCCTTGCAGAGGGACACAATGTCCCAACTTGGCATATTGCCAGTCGCTACGTTTGCAACCCCCAACGCAACAAGGGCGAGCCAAACGGTGCTCACGAAAAGAAAGATCGAGACCAACACTGACCGCGCAGCTCTCGTCAACATGGAGCACAATGTAACACAAGCAGACGACACTTGCTGTGTGTCAGAAGTGCTTGAGTGTAGTGGTAAATTGTCCTTGTGCATTCTCTTTCTGTTCCTTTTTTTAATAGAAACAAGTTAACCAACATCCTAACTATTACAGTATAGACCACTTATAATGTAACCGCTTATAGTGCAGGACCGGATATAGTGCAGTCTTTTCAGACTCCCGTTAATTTTCCCATAGCACTCCATGTATACAGGTATCACTTATAGTGCAGTTGCGGGAAACGAAATACCGGTTACAGTGCGGCTGCCTGGGAGTACGGAAGTCAGCGGAGACGGCGAACGCTCCCCTTAAACGGGCGCCCCAAGGAGTGCTCGAGGAAGAAAGAGACGAAGTGGAGGAGAAGGGCATGTAGTGCGAACGAACAGCCAGTGAGGCTAAAACCATAATCTTGAGTGTGAGTCATGATATATCACGGCGCGCATAGCGAGCAAGGGCCGCGAAACTGCCAACGCCATCCAACGCTCGCTTGACAATAACGGCAGTAAACGAAACTTCAGGGAGCGGGCGGCGCCGGCATAGCACGGCTAAGTGCGCACGTGGGGACCGTGGAATGTGAGGGAGGAGGGCGGCAGCGAAGCGGATTTTGCCTCGGCAACTCCGCCGCTTCGGTGGCTCCCCTCGCCCTCCCTCGTAGCTCCCTCCGTGCAGGTGCCGCCGCTACAGACGGCCCGGCACCAGCTCCCCGATGTTTCGTTTTCTGCCGTTATCGGGAAGCGCTCGTTTGCCGGCGTGGGCAGTTTCGTTGGCCGGCCTGGGACAGCGCCGCTGCTTCCCTCTGCGCTGTAGCCGCAGCGTGCCAGGTCAACACGTGACTAGAAAGTAGAGGAAGCATAAAGGAGAAAGAAGGGTTCACTGCCATTTTCTCGCGTGGCTACGGTAGCGTGGCTGAGATGTCGGCACAAACACGCATGTTCCGGGGCAACGCAGAATCGGCGACCTTGCCATTTGAGAGAGGGTGAAATTTCTGCCGCATTTTTTTTTCTTTTTTCCTTTTTCTTTTTTCTTTTTTTTGTTCGCGCGCGACATTGAGGGGTCTCTCCTAAGCTTTTACGCTATGGCGGTACCGGAGCAATGCCGGTCGGAGGCGCTGCCGCGTGATTTGGTTCGAATTAACGAGATTCGACTGGGAATTGAATGCAAACGTTCCAGCCGCATTCCTCGACTGTCGCATATGCGTGGCGGCTCGGTGCACATGTTTTGCATATGTGTGGGAGTTAAAAATTGTTGATTTGGTTATAGTGTGGTACCGCTTATAGTGCAGATATTCGCGACTCCGGCGACTTACGTTATAAGCGGTCTACACTGTACGAACAAAATTTTTTCACCATAAGGTTGGAAAAATTTGCAATGACGCGCCCTGGGCAGCAAATTGGATAGCTTGCTCTACTGACGTCATATGGCCACCTCGCCTCACTTGGTGTGGGGTGGCTGAAAACTCAGCGGAGTGGCGCACTGCGATCTGTAGCAGTGTACATTTTTAAAACCTTATAATAAATTACACGCTTTAGGCGGAGCGCTTAGATGTGTCAATTAATGATCAGAAGGACCTACCCTAACGACTCAGTACATTTGTAGAAAATCATCAAAATCATTTCAGAGGTCCCTTTAATGATCAGAAGGACCTACCCTAATGGCTCAGTACGTTTGTACAAAATCATCAAAATCGTTTAAGGGTCCCTTTAAGAAAAAGAGCATTTTCATAAATTCCTCAAGTGGTCAGAAGTAATTGCATGCAGCGCACTGCTGCACACATTGGCGCAGCAAAGTCTGTGGTATTGGCGCTATCTAGACAAAATTTGTCCGAAAACTTGCCTGTTGTAGTTGCTAGTCCATTATAGCCGGGTCCACTAAAAGCGGGATTGGTTGCATTGATAATACAGTTAAAAGTCGATCTAACAAAGCCTGATTTTACGAAGTTCTCGATCTAACGAAGAAATTTCCATTCCCCGGTAGGTACCCATAGGGTTCAATGTTCTCATCAACCCGAATTAACAAAACTAATGGCCACTAAACTCAATTTAACAAAGCTTTTCCTGAAATAAATGAGTAAAAAAAAAGCGGTGATTTCTTTCCAATTTTGACACAGACAGGTTTTTCTTCGAGCATGCGTTCTAACACTATCGCGTTAAAACATTAGGCACCCTAGCACACAGCCCTAGCTTTATTTTGATAAGGCTGCATGCCATGCTCATGCACGGAACGATGGACTCAGCACTCAGTAGCACTCTTATGTACCTGATGGCGCATGGGATGGCAGTGGTTGCTTTCGTTATTTCATGGTTTACGTGACAGATGCCACTGATCGTCTCCTCGCAACTTTCTTGCTCGGCCTGCTCACACAATCACTGCATTCGTCCTCCGTGTCTTTGCATATCGGCAGCCTCTCATAGCTTCACGTGACCATATACCTGGCCTGCATCACACATTACACAAGCAATTCAGGCCATCCTCGCAGACTTTTCACACATGCAGGCATGGGTTAGCAGCAAATACAATGCCGTGGTAGCTTTTGGGTGTCGCTACATTAAAATTTTAGATTTCGAAGGACCGAAATATTCCTTTCTCGATTTTTGGAACTTCCCGATTTAATGAAATAATTCGAGCGTGGTCATCACTTCGTTAAATCGAGTTTCAACTGTATAGGCAGACCAAACTAAGTGAGAATTATCTGTAACAGTGGAATCTCGTTGATACGATCTTCGTGGGAACCAGAAAATAAACCGTATCATTTGAAAATCATATCATTCAATGTATTATCCAACTAAATCGTATTATCCGGAAAAAAAAATGTATCATCCCGAAAAACGTATTACGCAGAATCGTATCAACGAGGTTCCCCTGTATATCGAAAGTATGTTGTATGCAGATCTGTTGTAACGGGCGTGGATTGTATCGCCTGCTTTCCAAGTTCTTAAAAGCTCTTCTCTCTCTACCGAATGGTGGGGCTTCGGTGAAAATAAGCACCTTCTAGATGGATGGAGCTCGCTGAGCATTGCTAGTATTAATAAAATGCACCATGTTAAGTATTTCCTTCACTGCTATGATCGTGATGCAACTAAGGTGCCTCTCAACTTTGACCTTTTGAGGGGTGTGAAGCAGCCTCGTGCGAAGCATGCACAGAGGATGAGTGCTGAAGAAAGCACAAGCCAGCGGAAGGCAACAGAAGAGGAGCAGCCCACTCTTGAAGCAGAAGAGAGAGCTTAGAGGACCAAGTGGGGGCTAGCAAGGCATTGCGCAATTGTGCTAAGGAAATTATCAAATCAGATGGGAAGCAAAAAGACATGAACAAGACAGAAAGTGGCCATGTGCTTTTAACGAAAGGAAATGCAAGCCTTGAGCAGACACTTGGAAAACTTGGGGAACTTGAATAAAATGTGGAAAAAGGTTAAGCATTGATGTCAATGACGTCTGCACTAGTCATGTATGAGCTGCTAGTTAGCTTACAGTCATATGTAAGAGCAGTTTGGTCTTGTGTTATATGTATCTAGTGTAGTCAGATGCTGCTCAGGTTTAATGACTGGTTTTTATGCAAATAAATTTAGGCTAGTCAGATTAGACAGATGCTACTCATGTATAAGAGCACTTTGGAGTACAAATTTTAAAACAATTGTAATTTTTATACACACCTTCTTCTTCTATGCTTTATGTTTCTTTTCTCGGTACTATAAATATTATAAGCATTTAGATCAACCTGTCTTGCAGGTTGGTACGAATTCACCACACTTTGCGGGTTTCCGCAGAATTCATTGATCACTTTTGCAGGACCTTGTCCACTGAAGCTAAAGCATGATTGCGTTGAACTTGTAATGGTTTGTAGCCCTGTCACATTGCTGGTGTGTATTGTAAATAGTTGCTGTAATAAATAGTTGTGTATTCTAAATAGTTGTAAAAGTTCACATCTTTTTGTGTTCTGTTTCAAAAGTAACCTTTCTGCTCTGTTAAACTGCTCCAAATTTGGAATTTGGTGCTCCAATATGGAGCTTTTTTTCCCATAGCCTGTTTCAAATTTGGATTTTCCTGCTCCAAAAATTGCTCCAAATCCTATTTCAGCTGTTGCACCCCTGTTTAAGTGGTGCAAATATGATCTCAAGCTTATGTCGATACAAAAGCTCAGCACTACAATAGGCTGGGTATGACAGCACAGATTTGAGTGCTATTTAAACAGGGACACTGAAGAGAAACATTGTTGATAAAGTATTATTTCAAATATATATTTTTAGTAACTTTGTGTTGAAAGGTTGATCACTAGAACAGGAAATGGAGGTCAAAGCTTTTCAATTTTGCCCCAAAACATTAGCACCAGTATGTCAGCATGACATCATGGATTTCAATGTGTATACTTATTCATACTTGGGTCATTGTGGCCCAGTAAAAGTTCTTTAAGTTTGTCAAGTTCCAACGTTTGCCCATTTTAGAATACAAGGTATTTAACATTTCTCATTAAAACAATTAACTAAGCCAGAGCAGACACTCAAATTTCATGACTGTCATGGCAAGCTAGTGCGGGAACACCACACGTCTTTTGTTTTTGTCTTCATTGATTTGCCATGCCTCTTCTCATTGTAAAAGTAACTTTTTTGTTATTTTAAAAGAGTAATTTACTAATACAGCTCATTATTTTTCTCTTTAGTGTTCTTTCAAGTTTGATAAAAATGATTTCAGAGACCTTTTAATGTCTCTCTGCTCTGCTAATGGACCCTAGCATGAAGTCTTGTACAGTGTGTGGCAGTATATTTGCCTCAATTTCTACAGGTATGATGACCAAACAGATCGTATTACCAAATACCAAAGAGTGTTCCTAGAGGACCTTGAGAAAATGGAACTAGGTGAGCAATACTGTTTATATTATTTCTCATTTATATGGTGCCTGACACCACAATCTGCCAGATATCTCACCGGGCCTTTCTTTTTATGCCTGTGAAACTTATTTGCCTTCGCAGGTCCTGAGCCATCTCTCTTCAAGTCAAGACACTACTGTATTCGTTTCCATTATCTGGTCAATGGACAGAGTGGCTATTTTCATATGTTTCGGTCAACAGGAACTCGCTTCTTCAATAATGTGGCTGTTCCCATCAGTGGAGAAGAAGAAACCATTGGTATGGAATGGACACACTTTTTAGTTTGCTGGAATATGGTTACTTGGGCTACAATGTGTGGCCAGAATGCCTACCACTTGACTGAATGAACTAAACAAAACCATAGAAATCCAGCTAGGGCACACACAAAAGTATGCAGGTTCTTTCAGTTAAAGGTAAATAAAAATAAATGGAGGAGGGGCCTCATGCAGATACAATCAACTATATGTGTTCTGTGTGATGCTACCAGTTGTGTATTCTTTTATAGTGACTTATTATGCATTAAAACTAATTAAATTATTTTTAAATTAGTTCATTCATGATAATCATGTTGAAGTTGTATGGAGTGTAGAGAACACAAATGAAGTGTTTCTGACAAAATAATTTTACTGGGATTCCTTTTTTAGGCCCTAAAATCAACCTAGATGCAGCAAACAGATCCATACTACATTTTGAGTGGCAATCAGTACCCCTTAGTTCCCTGGCATTTTAATAAAAACCACAAAAAACTTTGCTCGACAGAAACAATTTATTCAGCTGCTTCCCTGTTCCCTTTACAATTTTTAAACTGACATCCTGGCTATTAACATACCGTTTGGGTGCTATAAGGGACAACACTCGTTGAAGTCAGAGGAGAAAGACTGATGCAAGTGGGAGACTCCTCCAAATGATTTTGCTGCAGGAGAACCACAATCTTTGCACAAACAAACCAGTTCTTGAGCAAATACATGAAAATCGCTTCTGCAGAGTCTTTTCCAGTCATTAGGTAAGCATGTCTTGCCTTAGGCCGCCTACGAATTTGCAGAGTCGATTTAGGCGAAGCAATCTATTATTTGGCCAATCTCACCAAAACAATGTGTGCTGCTGTGGCTCCTTCAATGCTTCAACTTAGATCCTTCATTGAGCACTATGCTGTATTACATGCATCTGGTGACTTGCTGTTCCTTTGTTTCATTGCAGTCATTGTCGTGGTGTTCCAGATCCTTTATTTCTTATGTAAAAGCTTCTTAGTTGACCTGACATCCAGTTTTTAATGCCATCTTATGTGCAAAATAATGTTAATGAGCCTTTTGTTGTCAAACTGACTCCATGGAACTTTTATATTGCACTTTTTTAGAAGTTACAAATATATTTGGTATTCAGTTGAATAGTCAAAGGTCATTTTTCTAGAATATTCATTGTCACTTAGAAAATGTCACTATTCAAACACCCCTAGTGAAACACAAATGCAATAAATGTAAACATTTCATCAAACCAGTGGTGCACTTCTGCCTGAGAGTGCAGAAAATCTGCTGCAGCTGTTTTTGCACAAGTGCATTTGTGTGCATGTGTGAGGAAAGGAGTAAAATAGCTTCTTCAATAAAGCTAGGCTCTATGGTAACTTGTGAGGCTGCATAGAGAAAGAGGTGGGGTGAGAAAAAAATGTGGTTGATCCCTCTTATATAGGAATCGGTATAGAACACGAAAGTGAAACTTGTCTTCACAGAAGTAGTGTAATGTTTATTGCACATTGATATATAATGTCTATTGGTGTTTTGTGGCTAAAGCGCCCTTAGGCGTTGATGCACCCACGCTGACGCCTGGTGGCACGTCTCCTCCATCACGACTACCAACGTCGATGACCATGAGCAACCGTCGTGCATATGGAAGCTGCACTACGCTGCACACGCTAGCACAACGCGAAATACGAAGCACGTAACTGACACACTAATACAACGCGCAAGACAAAGCACGTAACTGAATCGTCACCGAGTCAAATCAGCGCGTACAGCGCGTCGTAATTGCAGCCTCCGCGATCAACTTCAGAAACATTTTCAGAGCTAATTGCGGAGGCCACGCTCCGCTGTGCTGAGTACGGTGAACGCCACCTAAGTGGCGTTGGTAGTGCTTCTTGATGCCAGCGTCCCTTCGAATGCTGGCATCGAGGCGTCGTAGTGCTGAGACCACCGAAGCGTTCACTGTCGGTGCGCGTTAGTGTCATAATGCAGTACTTCTCTTTTCTGCTCGTAGGCGGCGGCACCGCCCCGAGCAAGAGCGCGGGTACACGGAGGAGTGTTAGATATATAAGGCGCGTCTGTGTAGCTCTCTGCAAATGCGTTTGTGGCGCAATGGGTTAAACGCTCGGCGATCTATCGTCGCGGACCGAGAGGTCGTGGGTTCGATTTCCAAATTTTGCATGTTTGTGGAACTTTTTCTTCTGGTTTCTTTCTTTGTATTATGTTCGTGTACATTGTGAGCTGACGTATTTCCGTGACGGAAATACGTCAGTGAAGTCTTGGTGGACCCCGGCATAAAACACTTTCGTGTTAAAAATACGACAGATGTTAACAATAGTGTAATGGCAGCGGCCACAGGTGGGACACAGAGGGATTATCTCACAACAATGTATTGGTGCAGCAATGTCTTCTTCTGGTAGCAGAAACATGGTGTGTTGCTGGTGTGTGCAGGAAGTAAACTGCAGTGACTGCACACACTGTGGAAGATTCAAATTCGTTGTGTAAACTTCATTTTAAGGCCACCATAGCCAGAGTAATGAGGAAAACTGCGTCAGAAAGATTTGCAGAAACTCATTCAGTTCAGGTAGTACATAGACAGAGTCACATAGAGTACGAGTTGAGGGGGAACGCCATGGCTTGAGACGAAGGTAATGTTTCATTATTTCTAGCTCTTTTAATATATTGTGCTGACATAAAATTCTTATGAGTAAGCATTCTATGAGAGATGCCATCTATGTCTAAGCAGTTCGAAAAAAATTGTTTCAGAGACCCTTTAACTCATTACAATAAAAATGTAACACTGATGCACAATTTGTTGCAACACACAGACATTTCCATTTGCAGGCCTCTGTTCTACCTTTATATATGCCATAGACCTCCTGCAGTTGCTGACGTAGGCAGTATGTGGTGGCACTGTGGAAAGTAACAATGGCCGACTGGGGTTACCAGCTTTTTTTCCCGACCCCCATAGAAATATACATGAGACCAATAAGTTTCCAATTTAATTTCTCATTATGCAGTGCAGTTGTGAAGTGCACATTTCATAAAAAATTTCCTCTTGTATTATAGAAGAGCTCACAAACCATACCCGCAACCTTTTCAAACTAGATAAATATTTAAAACACAGGTCTAGCAGCAGGAGCAATACCCCCAACGCATCCACCCCATTGGAATTCCAGTTGACAAGCACTTCAAAGGCGCTTCATTTATTTCAACAATGAACAATAATGCAGGTAATTTGTCAGCTGCTTTCCAGTGCATGTTGCAAAAGCTTTTACAAAATATCAATGTTAACACAGCTGATTTGGGAATGGATCAATAAGGCAGCAAGAAACAGCAATGGATGCTTTGGCTAAGTCATGGGGCAACAAACTACAAGGGAAATTCAATGCGCTTGACGTTGAGCATGTGCTACTCACCGATGAGAAAATTCAACATGTAAAGAATGAAGCAAAGAAAGCACAGTGTATATTGTCCTTTAGGAAGATTTAGGAAGGCTGATGTATGGTGCACTACTGATAGAATACCTCTTTGCTACCACTGTGGCGAAGCTGGCCACCTCTACCGTATGTGGCACTATTGCCAGACAGGAACGACTTTGTAGTTTTCCGGTAAATGCACCTTATCCTCGAAATGGTGCACGTCTATTTGAAGTCGAAGAGTACCTGTCAACTCGTCAAAGCTTCCCATATGCCTCTCAGCAGCACCAACCTCGATCAACAGCGCTGTTGAGCTATCTGTTACCGAGCCCCCGTCCGTCATCAAGCTCCCCAAAATGCCGTTCACAAAGCCAGCGTCGGGAAAACTAGAGTCAGCGACCTGGGGAGGTAAGGCTGCTGCTGACGCAAAAACAGAAGAACCTCCATCGATGACTCTGAATGCTGACGAGGGACTCGGAAACCAGTGCCATAATAGCGACGCCGCTTCCGATTTACGAGTGCTTGTTGACGGTTATGGAGTAAAGGCATTAATGGATACATGTGCAGATTACTCGGTAATAAGTAGTGAGCTTGCCAGAAAACTGAAGAAAGTGCTGACTCCTTGCCTTGGTGAGGGCCACAAGTTCGCACCGCATGAGGACAGACACCTCATCGACCCAACGGGCAAGTGCACTGCTAGAATAGGCATACGAGGCTTCATGTACGTCGCTAGCTTCATTGTGCTTTCCGAGTGCTGAAGAGACTTGATTATTGGCATGGGACTTCTTGCACGCTAATCGCGCTGTAATCAACTTGTGGGAATCATGTGTTTCCTTTTCAATGAGGCATGCTGTTGCAACATTCAACACTGAAGTAAAATTCGATGCCTTCTGCATTGCAGACGACAACGTGATGGTTCCTCCGAGATCCAGCGTAGCTGTCGCAATAAGGAGCAATGCATTCAGTGACTACAAAAGGATTGCAGACAGCAACACCAAACTCCTGATTGAAAAGGGGATCTGCATGGCAAAAGTCCTTGTTCAGTTGCAAGGAAGATGTGCCAACGTTTTCCTCAATTTTTTAAATGAGGTGCAACATTCTGTCCTTGCATCCATCGACATCGAACCAGGTCTATTGCCCAGACAGAAGGAGCAAATAGAGAACCTCGTAAGAATTCAACTAATGCTTTTCAATGTCATCCAAAGTTGGACATACATCTATTGCTAAACATTGAATAATTGTTGACGAATCAGTGAAGTCTATTTGCCAGCATCCCTACTGAGTTTCAGCAAAAGAGAGAGAAGCCATCAGAAGTCAAGTCAAGGAAATGCTTAAAGATGTCATAGTGACGTCGCAAGAGATGGCATTTGTGACATCAGACAGACTATATGAGTTCCAAGTACTTCCGCTAGGCCTTTGTTCTGCATCTGCCACGTTTCAGCGGATGATGGGCACTGTGCTCTCCAGACTGAAATGGCAATCCTGTCTCATTTATCTTCACGATGTCAAGGTTCTTTCTGCTACCTTTAAGCAGCATGTAGAATGACTGTGGGCTGTGATAAAAGCTATTGCAGACAGCACATTACATTAGATCAGCAGGTTTGATGATAAAACCCAAAAAATCTAATTTCAGCTTTCACAAAGTTCTTTTCCTTGGCCTTGTCATCAGTTCAGAAGGCATTCACCCAGACCCTGAGAAGACTGCAGTAGTGGAAACATTTCCAAAACCAAAAAAGACAGAAACGACAAAAAGGCTGTTAAGCGATTCTTGGGACTTTGCACCTACTACACACTTCATTACACACACTACATTTTTCAAGGATTGCCGAACCACTAATGCAGCTAACAAAAGAAGACCTGCCTTTCGTCTGGTTGAGTGAACAGGAGAATGCCTTTAACAAGCTAATCTGAAGTGTCTTCAGAACCATCCAGTTCTTGCGCATTTTGATGAGGAAACCGAAACAGATATCCACACAGACGCAAGCAATTTAGACCTCTGGGCCGTCCTCATTTATTCGCAAAATGGAGAGGAACGCTTCATTGCTTATGCTAGTTGAACTCTTTCGTAGGCTGAGGTGAACTACTCGGTGACAGAAAAAGAATGCCTTGTGGTGATATGGGCCATTGCCAAGTTTAGACTATATTTACGTAGACCGTTTCGAGCTACCAGCGATCATTATTTGTTTTGGTGGCTGGCAAATGTCAAAAGACCCATCTGGACTGCCCGCAAGATGGAGCGTGTGACTACAGGAATACAATATACGGTCATATACAAGTCCACTCACAAGCATAGAGATGTTGATTGCTTTTCACGTGCACTGATTGAATCCACGAAATTTATGATTGAATTCCACTACATCTGTGGAAAATGGACAAAATTGTCCGTTCCTAGAAGCTGTGACATCATTGCGAATGGTGCAGCATCAGCAGTTTGACGTGTAGCTACGTCTGCTCATTGATTACCCAGAAGAAGACTCTGTCAACGTTCCACGAGCTTTTGTCTGCAGCTTGTCATCATTCGTTCTCAAAAATGATGTCCTGTACAAAACAGAATTTTGAACATAGTGCAGAGACATTTCTGCTCATCGTTCCTTCAAAGTTACAACCCAAGATATTGGAAGTGTGCCACGATGACCCATCAGCAGGACACTTAGGAATGAGCAGAACATTCGCACGCATCCACATGAAATATTACTGGCCAAAGTTGTTGAAGTCTGTGCAACACTATGTGAGAACCTGCCAGGATTGCCAAAGATGTAAAACACCAGCATTGGAGCTAGCAGGTCTCCTTCAACCCATACAGCCACCGGAAGCTCCATTGGCACAAGCGGGAATGGACTCTCTTGTCCCCTTTCCTACATAGTAATCAGGAAAGCAATGGATTGTTTGCAACTGGCTACCTAAGTCGATATGCCAAGACAGTGTCTCTTGTTAGGGGAATGGCTGTTGAAGTAGCCAAAGTTTTTATCACTAACGTAGTGCTACGGCATTGCGCTCCTAAAGTTCTCATCACAGACCGAGGAACCATATTTAGTGCCCATTTGACACAGTCCACTATGAAATTGACGCACACCAGCCACAAAAAAATGGACTGCCTGAACGACTCAACAGAACGCTAACTGATATGGTGTTACTATACATGGACATGGAACACCGAACATGGGACAGGATACTCCCGTACACAACTTTCACGTACAATGCTGCAGTGCAAGAGACGACTCGAATGACTTCTTTACAACTTGTTTTTGGCTGGACCGTCACCACACCCTTAGATTCAATGCTACCTGTAGATGAGACCTCCGAAAATAGCCATATATTAGCGACTTCATACCAAGAGCTCAAGAGGCACGACAGCTGGCGCAACTGCATTCAGCAGCAACAGCAAACCTACACGGCTCGATAGAACTTGCGACGAAGAGACGTCGAGTACGCACCTGGAGACAGAGTATGGATATGGACTCTTGTATGGATGCGCAGCCTATCCTAAAAGCTTCTTCATCACTATTTTGGCCCATACAGGATAATTCGCTGACTTAGCCCCTTGAAGTAGTAGTAGGGAGTAGTAGGGAGTAGTATCTGGTGTGACCACCAGATACTACTCCCGAATACTTACAAAAATTAGAGGACGAAATGATCAGGCACAAACCGAATAAGATTATATTGGCGGGTGACTTTAATTTACCGAGCATCGATTGGGATCGCCTTAATACTGGAAACGCATACAACAAGCACATCAACATTGTCTTCAATATTATGCTACGTTATAACCTAAAGCAGGTGGTATGCGAGCCTTTTGTATCAGCCGGTTGAGTACCTCCATGCATTTCCGCATTACTGAAATTTAAATATGGTGCCGAATACGCAATGTGGCTCGCAATCAGAGCCTGCACTAGTTGGATCAGGTCCTGTTCCTTGAGTCCCCTCCTCTTGCTGGTAATTCGTTGCATCGTGCGCAAGATCTGCGTGGTCATATGTTGTAGTTTCTGTATGGTGTATCCTCCGCCCTCGTCTTTTTGTAAGCCGAGAATACGAAGTCT
This sequence comes from Dermacentor silvarum, assembly GCF_013339745.2. NCBI lineage: Eukaryota > Metazoa > Arthropoda > Arachnida > Ixodida > Ixodidae > Dermacentor > Dermacentor silvarum. Next base: position 17,899,890 of record NC_051154.1, on the reverse strand, counting down.
GTCCACCTTGGCGATTTCTCTAGGACCTATTCGCAGGTGGATGGTTGGTGACTGGGCTGTTGATCGTTTTCGTGAGCGCTTCTCGATTATGAGGAGCTCCGACTTCTCAGGCTTGCAGTCTGCTTGTCTCCGCGTATCTTGCTGTGATGTCTACTGCCTCCTGTAATGCCTCTTGTTGTTCTCCCACGGACCCTCCGACCGTCCAGATCGTGATGTCGTCTGCATACAAAGCATGTCTGACCCACGATATTTTCTCTAGTTGGGATGGGAGTTTCAACATGGCCACGTTGAAGAGTGTCGGCGACAGCACTGCTCTTTGTGGCGTTCCTCTATTAGGTGTGTCTACTTCCTGTGACCTCACATTTCCCAGCCCTATTGTGGCTGTACAATCTGTGAGAAAAGCCCTCGCGTAGTTGTAAGTTCGTCGGCCGCAATTCGTGTCACTGAGATTAGCTAGTATGGCTTCGCGCCCCACTTTGTGTGAGAATTGCTTTCGGGCAGCACAGTGTCGCTGCTTTCAGTACTTCCTCTTTGAGCTGCAGAAGCACGTCTTGGGTTGACAAGTTGTGCCGAAAGCCAACATCATGTTCGGCATCAGTTGACATTCTTCGAGATGCGTCTGTAGCCTAAAATCACGTGTTCTATCAGTTTACCGAGGTAAGACATGAGCGAAATGGGTCTTAGGTTCTCCAGGCAGGGCGTTTTTCCCAGCTTTGGTATCAGCGTAATCTCCGCATGCTTGAATTCCAGGGGTGAGGTCCCTCTGCTCCAGTGTACATTGAAGAGTTCCAGTATTGCCTGCACGGTTGCATCGTCCAGGTTACGTAGCAACTTGTTGGTGATTTCGTCCTTGCCCGGGATGGTGGTTCGAGTAAGTCTTGCAATCGCTTGTGTCAGCTCGGAATGTGTTATGTCCTGGTTGAGCTCGCTGTTTTCCAGTCCGGCGTAGTAAGCCGCAGGCTGTGCACCAAGTATCGGCTGGCCAATGTATCTACTTTGTAGGGCACACAATAGCTGATCGTCTGTGCCTCCGAAGTTTTGTAGCGCTTGGCTCATTGTGTGCTTGCTTTCTCTCGCTTTGTGTCGGATCTAGTAGATGTCTGAGGATGGCCAACGTCTTCGCAGTGCCCAGCATTCCTTGAAGGGAGTTACAGAACTGGTCCCAGTTTTGTCGTGCAAGTTGCTCTGCGTAGCATTCTGCCTCGTCCATTGGCTTCGCAATGCAAATTTTTAGTTTACAGTTGTGCCGCTGCCTTCGCCATCTTCTCAGCAGACTGTGGCACGCTTCCCACATGTGTAAGAGGCGTGGGTCCACTGCCGGATTGTTCGTGGTGAGTGCAACCTCCTTGGAGTGTTTCGCCATTGATTCCTGCAGTTCTCTAACCCAGCCTCCAGATCGCTTATTGCTTGGGCTTCTTGCGTTTCTCTTTCGCTCTGGAACTTTGCCCATTCCGTGGTTTTTGTGGAGCGTATCTTTCTTCTTGGGAAGTTTCTCACGTGTACCGCGATGCCGACTGTGAAGTGGTCGCTCCCTAGCGTCTCGTTAGTGTTTTTCACTTGACATTCCGAAGTCTGGACGCCAGCGCAAGATCGGGACAGGTGTCGCGGGCCGTGCTGTTGCCTACTCTCGTTGGATATATTGGGTCCGTCACTATCGTAAGTCGGTGGTGTTGTATGACGTTGTACAAGGTTGTTCCCTTTTTAGTGTGTCTGATGTACTCCCACGCCCCGTGCACACTATTGAAGTCGCCTAATATGAGGAGGCCGTTTTGTCCAGCTAGCTGCCTTGCTTGCTGCTTGCTGTGTGGCATAGTTGTCTAAGGGTCCCAGCGTTTCCTTCGGCGCGCTGTATATATTAAGTATAAAAAGACTCGTCTTTCCCTTGTGCTGTGGTACTATTTCCGTGTACATGTGATCGATTCCCGTGTCCACATAAGTGTGGTCTATTGTGGTGAGGTGTTTGCTCGTGAGGGTGGCCATACGTGCTTCTGCTGCCGCATGAGTGTGATGCCCGGTGATTCTTAGTGATTTTCCTGTTTCCTGTAAGGCTATTACATCTGGTGGTGTGTCTTGTTTGACAATGTACTACAGCAGCGTCGCCCTCTTGCAAGTGAAGCCACGACAATTCCACTGCCAAACGGTGATCCTTTCGTTTTAATCATTCGGTTTTCTGGCCATTTTGATCCTCTTGTAGCATTTGTTGGAGGGCTGCCTCTCTGTGTCAATAGACTCGCGGCTTCTTGTGGCCTTGATCCTTTACCAGAGAGGTGAAAACCTTGTGTAGTTGTGTAATCATCTGTCGGAGCTCGTCAAAGCCCTTCTCCATTTGCAGATGTAGCTCTTGGATGGCTTTTCTGTTTTCCTAAATACCTTTTTCGCAGGCCGTTAGTCTCAATTTGAGCGGTTGCGCTGTTGAATCCGACTCGGGCGACGTCTCTGTTCATTACCTCGACTTTCTCCTGCACTACTGAGGGAGTGGATGCCCGCTGCGGCGGCGGTGGCGGTGTTCAGGCAAACTTTCTTGCGCTCTTGGCTTGTTTCGGCTTCGTTCCTCCTCTAGCTGTGCGCGCAATTCGGCTATCTCTACCCACAGTTCCTGCACTAGGGCAGTCAGCACCTGTACAGTGTTGTTTGTGTTTGTGTCTGCGTCTCGTGTCTCGTGGTGGCTGTATATGTGGCTTGGTTTTGTCATTTTGTCTCTGTGATTTCGGGAAGCAGCATTCTGCCCAGCTAACCTGTTGTTCCTTGGAGCTCACGTGACTCAGGGCTTTCGACCTACTGCCAGACCTCGTTCTGCTCTTGGACCTGGTTCTGCTCTTCGACCTGGTTCTGCTCTCGGACCTGGATCTGCTGCTGCCTCATTGTTGCAATGCCGCCCTGGGTCTGGACCTGGAGCAGGTCCGAGATTGGGATCGCTGTCTGCAATCCTTGCTCGGTTGTTCCGTCGTGGTGTTTCTTTTGTGTGCCTGTTCCTTGCGCAGCCTGTGCGACGAGCGTGGCGCGAGTAGCAGTCTCTTGGGGCATTCTTTCTACGCCGTCGCGTGATCACCCTCGCACAACAAACATTTCAGTTTGCACTTGTGTCCATCACTAGGCTCTGCTGCACCGCATCTTTCACAGGTGGGTTTATCCGGGTGCTGGCAAATGTCGGTTTTATGCCCCATTTGATGGCACGCGTTGCATCCGTCGAAGGTGATGTACCTCGGTAGCGTTCTTCCCTCGAAAGTGATCAATGCGGTCACACATGGCCCTAACATCCACGCTTGTAGAATTTGTCTTGTGTGTGCATACAGCCCGCGCATGAGCGCTGCGTCCGTCATTCCCTGAGGGATGCCATTGGCCACTCCACCAGCTGAATTAGCCGGTGGTGTGATATATATTGCCACTGCATACTTCTTGGTGCCGAGATGCACAGTGTTGATGTCTCGTATCCTAGGTGCCATGTCTTCACTAAAGGTGCTCACTACTGTGATGTTCTGCTTGCTTTCTATCCACTCGATAAACTTCTGGGTCTGAGTGGTGTGTGGGTATCCCCCTCTGTGAGTACTTCTTGGGCGATGACTGGGATTGGCCACTTCGAAAAGACATTAAAAACATTAAAAAAGACATTAGAGTTCCATGTGGCAGTGCTTTGTGAGTGGCGGAGTGAGTGGCAACTTTGTTTTCTAAGAGAGCGCATTTGGCAACAAAACCTATACTCTGGTGCATCAGGTGTAGAAGGGATGTAGTGACCACAAAAAGGCCTCCATTGCAGCAGCACCAGAAAGTAAAGAAAAAGGTGTAACAGGTTGACACTGAATGTGTGCATTTGTTTTCAGAGTCACTGAAGGCCATCTGCGAGTCCTTCAAGGTGGCACTGAGCGTCAAGTCACTGAGTGTGCCATTGTTCGAGGGTAAACTGGAGCGGCGCCGCAGCAAGCTGCCCTTTGTCCAGGGCGAGCGACCAGGCAGCCTGGGCTTGGCCCCTCTGGGGGCCATGACACGCAACATGTCTGAGGGTCAGCTGATGGCCTTTGTGAGTGTGGGCTCACGCGCCCTCAGCAATGTGACCTCGCAGTTCGCCCGGCTGAACCCCATGCGCAGTGTGCGTGGCCTGGCCAAACGCCCTGCGGCTGCACTGGGAGCACTCACCGAGGGCTCCTTCCAGGTGGGCCCACTCTTTTCCTGAATAAGTGCTGCACTTCACCATTTGACTGCTGTGGGATGCTGCAGTGAGAGGACCAGGAAAGGCAGACTCGGAAAACAGGGCAACCTGCCCATCTACTCTTTAACTGAGCGAGAAATTACTACACTTATAAACCCATCTCTGCACGTAATGTGCAGCCTAAATTACTTTGCTCAGGCACTATAAAAAGAAAGTATTGGTGTGCATACAGAGGAAAGCACATAAATATATCACATACACAGAGTGGTTATGCACATTACAATGCTTTAGCATAATGCACGCCAAAAAATATCTGCACCCTTTCTGGCTTACCTTGTCAACAAACAATAATCGTCATCTATCTTGCAATGCCTTTTCTTTATTTAATTCTGTATGCCTGGTTCTTTCAGGTCATTAACGGCGAAGTTTATCAGCATGACATAGCATTTCTGACGGAATCTAGCGAGGACAGTGTTAAAGAAAGGAAATTCACACCAGATCAATGACAATTAATGTTTGGGGACAAGATAAGTCAGAAAGGGTGAAAAGTTTTTGGAGTGCGAGATGCGCAATCTACTATCATGTGCATTGATGCTCGGGCACACAGCGAGGTGGCATCTTGCCAGTGCAGATGACAGTAACAAATCATGCATCGTAATCATTTATGTTCACTCTAGGATAAAGCCCTCTGCCAGCAACCTCCTACAGATGACTTTATAAAGTTGCGTGCATCCTCAAGTGGCCACCAGTAAGGCATATGGGAATCTTGAGGGAAGGCTCTCCACATGTGCTTCACTTGCAGCCACCCATGTAGGATGCACTGAGTGCATTCCTGCTCTGGCACCTGCTGTTTGCCTGCCGGGTATATGCTGCAAAGCTCATGAGTCGTGACCTGCTTTTGTTAAAGGCACAAAACACACAGCCACAACACACTGCTGAGAAGGCAGTGGCACGCCATCACAACCTGGAGTTGGTTTTACACTACTACCTTGTTGCATTTCGACTATCCAAATGTGCGGAAGCATTCTGACAGCAATCATGTTTAAAGCGATTGGGCACGTAAACAGTTTCTCGTGGTGCTTTTAGCCGTATGTGTTATGCACTGGAATATGCACTGTTGTGTACTCGAATACCGAAAATGTTATTTTGAATGGATATCTGTGAATGTGCCTTTCAACACGTTTTGACATGTTGCCGGGACCACCGATGAATTGCGTGTAAACATTCCCGCTCGTGCTTTCTTCCGAGCATGTGATTAAAAAAACGCCTTGGTGTATTCTGGTAACAGCTACGAGGTTCCTGTGAGTGTGTTTTTTTATCTTTAGGAACATGCGAGACCACACTGTTTCACGAACTGCTGCGCAACCCTGATTGATTGTAAAAGCCATCTGATAATGTTTCAAGCCTTTTGCACATTTCACAGGTAGATAACTTCTCAGGAATTTCTCACAGAATGGTGGTTGCGTCGGCATGTGTAGTCGAAGAGCTCATGAAAAAAGAACATAAGCTGCTGACCCTACACATTTTTGTGCATAAAGCCAGCATGTGCAGATGGCGTGAGAAATTTTGTGCGTGTCGAAGTGCTGTGTGAGCTCGGGCTGGCTCGCTATGACACGCTACAGGAGCTACGTCGCCCACAAAGACAAATCAGAGCACGTGGTTTTCCAAGCATTTCAGTGGCGAGAGGGCTCGTCACAGCACCCCACGGTGGCTAAGGTGTCTAGCTATGCAGCATATGGCCTCCAAAACTGAAACTGGCCCTCAAAGTTTCCATAATGTCCTTGGTGCCACAGGTGGCGCTGACTTTTCTAAAGGCTTTTTGCCCCTCTGTTGATTGACACTATCCTAAGCCAATTTCATCAAACCACCTAATCCTCTGACATTCGCAACTGTGTTTTCCTTCCCTTAGAACCGATCCTGTTATTCTAAAGGACCTGCTCTATGCATTACACGACCTGCCAAACTCCACTTCTTCCTCTCTGATTTACACGGCCATCTTCCTATCCCTTCATGTTATGCCAAACATTTTCTATTCCATTGCTCAGTCCCTAGCTCTCGAGCTCGTTACCCTTTCAGCCCAAGATCAGTAGTGCCAGAGTACACTGGTTTCTTTTCAAAGATATTGGTAAGCTACTGTGTGTTACTTAGGCACTACACCATATTTTTATGAATATGAAGTGAATTACTGTGTGCATATGTGTAGCACCCCGTGTTACATTCGGAAGTGTGTCTTTGTTGCAGTTGCCGAATGCAGTTTTTTGCCAGACTTTCATACTTTAATTGCAGCAAGCTCAACCTTCCACAGAAAGGCCAAGTTATCAATGTGCTTTTTATTTATTTATTTATTTATTTATTTATTTATTTACTTCCTTACTTACTTGTTTCTTTGTTTGTTTTACCCTCAGAGTCTGCACCTTCCAGAAGGTAGGGCACATACAAACTGCAAATTAGAAAACAACCTGGTTGATACAATAAACATGAAACAATAAATACATTTGTACAAAAATGTAGAGCTGAAACAAAGCAGCTAAGAAAAACAAAAAAAAAACAAGCCAGAAGAACAAATTAAGTGCCCATTAAAGAACACAATCAAATGAAGTTATGCATGCTATTCAAAAACTCTTAAAATGTGATTGGTCCATGATAGCAGTAGCTGCTTCTGGAAGCTGATTCTATTCAGAGGTAGTCCTAAATAAAAAATTTAAGCAGAGTCAACTCCAGTTGACCTACATGTTACCACTTAGGTGGTGTGCTTTTTGTTGTTGTTGTGATACCCAGTGGCCCAAGCTTGCATCAGAGAGGTTCATTGAGAAGCTTAACATACCCAGGGACATACCCAGAAGCTCCATGGAAACATACTTAGTGGTGCACATAATCAGTGGCACATACCGACAGGAACAGCCCAAAATTTTATACTGCCCTATCTTCGGGATTGGCCCATGAAAACGGCAAGATAGTTGGGTTGAACGTGCCAAGAACACTTTGCCAATGGTCACTTCTAGACAATTTTAAAAGAAGAGGTTTAACAACACGTTCACAAAGATTATTGTTATGATAATAAATTTTATGAAAAAGAGTGAGTCAGGTTGTGAGATGCCAAATGGTAAGTTCTGAAAGGTTAAGCTGTGACTTCATCGTGGTAACACTGGCTGTGCGGTTATGATTGGATAAGATGAAGTGACTGGCACAATTCTGCACAGCTTAGATTTCATTTATAATGTAGTGCCACTGGGATCCCAGATGGGATGATGCATACTCGTGAAAGGCAAATGTAAGCAGTGTAGAGAAATTTTTAGGTGATGGGGGTGCCACATAGAAGTTTCTTTGAAGTGACCCATGTACTACACATTTAGCTTTGGCGATATTCTACTTCATGTGATGGTTCCAGAACAGGTTGCGAGAGATATGAACACCGAGATATTTGATAGATGAAACCAGCTCAAGAAATGTGTTATGAAAGTTATAGTGTGCACATGTTAATGAGGTGCAAGAAACATGCATTGATTTGCATTTAGAAATGTTTAATTCCATGTTCCATGTTTGGCACTGGGTAAGTATGTCAAGTCTGTCTGGAGAGAGGCAATATCGTCTTTATTAGCTGCTTCGTGGTAATATATGCATTCAACCGCAAATATGCAAACCTTTGATAAAATGTTAGTGGGTAAGTCGTTGATAAAAATTAGGAACAGTTAGGAAGAAAATATGGAACACTGGACAGGTAGTCAACATTAGATTAGCAAAGACAAGTTGAGCAAATTTAGAAAGGAAAGCCCGAATCCAGTCAAGCACATTAGGATCTACATTTAATTGGCAGAGCTTAAAGGGTAGTAAATGATAAGTAACCTTGTCGAATGCTTTATAAAAATAAAGAATACAATCTAGTTTTATGAATCCTGAGTCGGGTAATAGATGCAGGCGAGTAGTAAAGACAAGAAGCTGCGTTTTACAAGAAATGTGTTAGTGGAAGCCATGTTATGAAGATGTAAAAAAACTGGTCAGATTCAAGAAAGTTAAGAACAACTTGTCAAACTTGTCAAAAATAACAAACTGGTTTTCCTCTTACCTCAGCTTTCACAAACAGTTCGTCTACCTTGGAGGTTTTAAATCGACCCTTTCCCCGGTGGTCTCAGGTGTGCCTCAAGGGCCCTCTTTTGTTCCTGGTTTTCATAAATGATCTACCAAAATCTATCACAGTTCCAGTAAGATTGTTCGCAGATGATTGTGTTATATACAACATAATTCAATCCCCAAGTGACCAAGAGAAGCTAAGCATTAACTTACAAGAAATAGAAAAATGGTGCTCCACATGGCAAATGGTGCTAAATCCGGACAAGTCAGTAATCATGTCCATCACTAGAAAGAAAAATGTAATGAAATACCCTTATATCATTGCAGGTAACCAACTTAATAGAGTGTAACAGCACAAGTACCTGGGTTTAACCTTCACTTCCGACCTACGCTGGAATACGCACATAGATAATGTGTGCTCCAAGGCTTATCGGTAATTTGGGGTCTGAGCCGTAACATCCGCAATGCAACTCCCGATGTAAAATTACTTTCCTATATCACACTGGTAAGACCAGTTATTGAATACGGAAAAATTGTGTGGGATCCCTACACCGCATCTAATATAGCAAAAATAGAAAAAGTGCGGAGACTGGCTTCCCGTTTTATATATAATAAATATCGCCGCATATATTCACCGACCGCAGTATGGAAACAAGCAAACCTTGAAACTCTTGAAGGCAGAACAAAGGTTGAAAGGATGAAGTTTCTTTTCATGCTGATTCACGGTCACTTTAAGATTAATACAACACAGTACTTAACAGTTCACCCCGACCAACCATCTAGACATCGCCACAGTATGTACATTCCTGTGCCACTCTCTCATAATAATTGTTTTAAATAGAGCTTTTTTCCTCAAGTGATTAAAGAATAGAACCAGCTGCCTAACTCTATCGTGAGAAGTGACTCTCTTGATGTCTTTATTGATCGCCTCGTACTATTTGTACACCACAGCACACCTAGACAATAGCACAAATCCCTGCCTCAACTTGGGTATTCTGTAATTCATCTGTTTTTTGTTTTTTTCTTGTCCAGTACATTTGTTTGTATATTATGTTGGATGTAGTTGTTGAGCTTATGCTCATGTATACTTATGTGCTTTTTTTTTTCCACTCCTGTAATAGCCTGCAAAGGCTGTCAGTATTAATAAATGAATGAATGAACATAGTGAAAACAATGTGTTCAAAAATTTTACATGGAACAGATGCGAGTGAAATTGGATGGAAATTTGAGAGATCTTGTGTTATCCCAGACTTGTGTAGAGACAGCTTTCCCTATCAGCCACTCATCGAGGAGGCTAGCATGTTGCAGAGACTGAAAAAATGTGTGCCATAATGATGGGAGAGTAGTGAACAGTGTTTTTCAAGAATTTGGTACAGATTGGCATGTCTAGGAAGATGAGCAGGCCCATGATGTCAATGAAGTGCAACAATGACAAATTGGGGCAATGCAAGGCATTCAAACAGCCGGACATGCTACAGCGATACAAGCTGTGCAGTCTCAGCCAGCCCCCTGGTGCAACTGTTACTGCAGTGGGCACCCACTTACGTGTGACCCACTTCCCTGAATAATCTTCGAGCTTGACATGCTTCAATGAGTAGTTAACACAACAGTACTGACAACAGTTTCTGTTTGCTGCCTACTGCAAGCCCCATATGTTGCAGTGTAGCAGTGTAGCCACTCTGCATTAAAATTCACTAATGGTAACACACGCCCTCGTTTATTAATGCTAAATTTTTGGTGCAGGGTATATGGGACAAAGTAAGGCATGTTGTGGCAGTGTAATGATAATAGTGGAGAATAGATGCTGGAAAGAGACAGGCAGAGAGGAGCGATTGCTGACAATCTCCAGCTGTCTTGTCACTGCTTAGCTATCATACACAGGCAGGTTTATCAGAAACTTGTCACTCCCCAACCTCCAGTGAAACATCCTGGATGTGAGAAGCGTTTGATGGGGGGCTAGTTGGTAAGACATTTAGGAAAAATTATAACTGCGCTAAAACGAGACACGAGAATGAAGTGGACAGGACGATCGCAGACTAACAACTGGTTTATTGGAAAAGTACACCACCCTTTTTGATACAAACTAAGCGCATGCGCAATGACAAACATGACAAGTTCCAAGACTTCTATCTACTAAAAATGAAATCGCGCTCTTTGCTGGAAAGATACACGGATGAGTCGCTGACGCACTTATCAGGCCCGTGTCTAGCTATCCAAGATGCCTCCAAGATCTCTCTTGCTCTTTGGCTCTTGGCTCGCCCTAACACCTTGGTACTGCTGAAGATGGGCCTGCATTCCTGCATGCATACGCCATAATGAACTGGTAGATGCCTCCCACTCCCGTCTCCTAATGAATTAGCATGCTCCATAAACCGCATGTTATTACACCTTCCAGTCTGCCCCACACAAACCATTCCACAGGTCAGGGGGAACTCGTAGACCACTCCCGTTGTACAGGGTACATACGCACGTCTGTGCTTAACATCACATCTTCCATTGTTTACTTTGCTTGCGTTGGACATGGCGCACAAACGCGATAACTTGCAAGGCGCTGAAAAAACCAAATCGACCCCGTATCTTCCCGCCACCTTTTTAATGCCATGCGATACCTTGTGTAGGTACGGCATCACTGATGCAAGACTTCTTGGATTTTGCCTAAGAAAAGGTGTACGACCTCCATGTGTGATGTGGTTTTTTGGCTTTATGGGGTGTTCGGATGGACACTGGAAAAGATTGGCAAAGATTCTCAGGAGCGAGTACTGGAGACATGTCCGTTTGCTGAAGGAGTGGCTGCGCTTCCTATGCTTCAGCTGGAAAGGCTGTGGTACTTCGGGGTACAGAAGGGGTACAGTGAAAGGCGGAAGGTTGAAGTGATGCCGTACCTACACAAGGTATCGTATGGCATTAAAAAGGTGGCGGGAAGATACGGGGTCGATTTGGTTTTTTCAGCGCCTTGCAAGTTATCGCGTTTGTGCGCCATGTCCAACGCGAGCAAAGTAAACAATGGAAGATGTGATGTTAAGCACAGACGTGCGTATGTACCCTGTACAACGGGAGTGGTCTACGAGTTCCCCCTGACCTGTGGAATGGTTTGTATGGGGCAGACTGGAAGGTGTATTAACATGCGGTTGATGGAGCATGCTAATTCATTAGGAGACGGGAGTGGGAGGCATCTACCAGTTCATTGTGGCGCATGCGTGCAGGAATGCAGGCCCATCTTCAGCAGTACCAAGGTGTTAGGGCGAGCGAAGAGCCAAAGAGCAAGAGAGATCTTGGAGGCATCTTGGATAGCTAGACACGGGCCTGATAAGTGCGTCAGCGACTCATCCGTGTATCTTTCCAGCAAAGAGCGCGATTTCATTTTTAGTAGATAGAAGTCTTGGAACTTGTCATGTTTGTCATTGCGCATGCGCTTAGTTTGTATCAAAAAAGGTGGTGTACTTTTCCAATAAACCAGTTGTTAGTCTGCGATCGTCCTGTCCACTTCGTTCTCGTGTCTCGTTTTAGCACAGTTATAATTTTTCCTAAATCCTGGATGTGACCTGCTATTCTTAGTATCTGTGAGAGCCGTACTTCATTGTGCCAGGAATTCTTGTAGAAACCTCTCTTGATGTTGTGGCCACTAATGATGACAAGAAAGACAGGTTGCCATCAGGGCACCATAGAAAAAAAACTTTGATAGTAGACATGTAAATGTGTAGTGTGATAGGCTGGGCATTGGTACAAGCACCATCCCTGTTGATGTGGTACAGGTGAGGAAAAAGAGGGATGGAAACACCGATGACGAGTTAATGCATTGTGAATTTTCCACAATTTTCCCACATGTGTATAGTATGTGCAGTTTCTTGTAAGTTTGACAAATAAATAATACACAATGACTTTTGCTATATTTTTTCAACAAAGCCAGTAAAAATTCTAAATCATTCCTGGTATCATATTTTTTTTAGAAAATATTGGCACAAAATATGCGTCTAAAAAAAAAAGTAAGCACTTCTAACATTCATTAATAAATTTGTCATGGCAGTTAACAGTTTAATGTTCTTTGAGCTTGCCATGCTTCAATGAGTAGTCAACTCAGCAGTACTGAGAACAGTTTCTGTTTGCTGCCTGCTGCAAGCCCCATGTGTTGCAGTGTAGCCACTCTGCATTAAAATTCACTAATGGTAACACACGCCCTCGTTTATTAATGCTAAATCTTCTTCGCTTTAAGTCTTGCAGGTATACATTTCTTGGAAGGTCCATCCTAAGTACTTTCTCTCTTATCAGGATGAAAGAAAAACATTATGCAGATTTCATGCACTGTGATAGTTGGGTTATCTGGCTATCTAGCATCGTTTGGGTTACACAAAGTTTTACCAGATGGTGCAACATGTTTGTGTAAGGTAGTGTAAGGCAAGCAATTGTATAACGTGAGTGCGTGTGCTATGACAATGATGATGACAGCGAAAGCTTATCTATTGTACTCCACAACGGTAGTGTTACAACGTGTACCCACCCTGGTAGCTCAGCGACTATGGCATTGCGCTGCTAGCCGTAGGTTGCAGGTTCGGCCTCAGTGGCCGCATCTCGTTGAGGGCGAAATAGAAAAATGCTTGCGCACTTATATATAGGTGCACGCCAAAGAACCCCAGGTGGTCAGAATTAATTCGGAGTCCTCCATTACGGCATGCCTCATAATCATATTCCGGTTCTAGCACGTAAAATCCCAGAATCTAACGTTCCAACTTGTGATGATCTCCATCGATCCTAAAGGTAGTGCACGAGGTTAGCTGGACCGATCACCAAGGCAGTGCAGTGTCACAAGTCTCAAATAGTTGTCACGAGAGAAGGATGGGGGATATTGGTGCGCTTCTGTAGTCACAAGCAAATCGTTGCTATACGACATGATGCACATGCCAACCATCTCAATTAAAGGCATGGAGGAAGGAGAGTGGTAAGGATGTTACTCGCTTGTGCAATGCATGCGTCTGTGCCCTGATGAGTATAGTATTAGGCTATATGTAAATCAAACATCAGCAGTCAATGCTGCATATGCTAAGAGTACAGTTTCACAAATAGGCTTGAATGAAAGTGGGGCAAGCAGCTCCAGCAGTGGCACAAAGGAATCCATATAGTCTCCCCCACATGAAGTAGTCGAGTAATGTAAGTGTGAGCAGCAGTTTAGCTAACAGACCATGATTTTTGTTGCGTTCAAATGACTCTTGTATAGAAATATTTCTTGCATGTAATTTGTAAACTTATTCCATTTGCTTTGAGTCTAAGCACATATCCCCACTTTTGTCATGATGGGCAAGAATGAAAAAAATGGGTGCTTACATTCAAGGAAATGTGATAGCCTGTTACAGTATGTCAGGGATTTACTGTATTTCTGGCTACACAGTTACAGAAACTGATACAAGTTCTACACTGTTTACCTGTTGATTTAAACTCGCGTTCTTGTGCCCCCACAAAAGAAAAGGAATTTGTAATGCTGCTTCTATTTTCTGATTATGACTTGACTGCTTTAAAATCTGAACTGCAACCTTGCACACTGGCATGCACCCGTCTTGATGCCTGTGTCCATGTACTTTACTGCTCTGTATTTTACAAAGAACAGGAAGTACAGTCAGCTGCCCTGGCAAGCTGTGTTCCAAAAACCCTTAGTCATTTCTACCTAAAGTGTGATCCTTAGGCAAAAACACAGGTAGAAAGCCACTGGTACATAAGCAACGTTACAAAGACTTCTCTCACTGCTTGCATTTGCAACATCCGTCATATAATTCAATGTAACAATGTATCGTACTTTTACATTGTAAGATATGACATAAAATTAGTACATTGAAGATGTCATAGATATGATCCTATTTACCACCAAATGAATGGAGTAACATGTTTCTGCGACCAGCGGCTGCAGCGTACATTATTGCTCGTGACCAAAACATAGTATGTTACGTACTGGAAGCACAAAGTTGTGCAAATAATACATCATTTGGCATAACCTTACATCCACAAGGTTTAGTTGTAATATGTAAAGTAGTTATTCCATATAAAGCATCGCAGATAGAAAGAAAAGGCACTGCGAAATGTGCGGTGTGAAACTTCCATGACCATGCTGTTTACGCAGCCTCGACTGCATTGCCTGCTAAGTATGAACCAAGTATAGCTTCATTATCCTCACTTCCTAAATCACCTCTTCCTCCTCCTCCATAAGCACTTATCTGGGAATATGGCAGTGCCAAGTATAACTGTCCCACACTTGTTCTCAACAAGACTGAAGAAAGGCTATTAGTCATTGGTCCATCCGCTCCCTTAACTTCCATGTCATGCAATTTTTCTTTTGGTAGATGGCATCCATTTTTGAAGTGAATGTAAAAGTGTGTCTGCAAAGTCTTTGGCTGGAAGCAGCTATCCCATGTAGCCAGCGTTGCATAAATATGCAAGTGTTCATGGTTTCTCTTTGTATTTTTTATGGGATAGTTTTATCACACAAATGCTGATCAGTGACTACTTATTGTGGAGATGCATTTATGACAAACATTACTGCTTCATGATTTTTCATATTATTTGCGTTGGCTTTGCAGATTCTCCTGCTTTGTCAGTAATAGAGGCTGAATTTTTTTTCTTTGTACCTAGCTATGCTTTTTTCGCTGTTTAGCATGAATAAAGTTATATATATAAGTCTAGCACTGCTTTGATAGTGTTTTAAATGCCTATTACCGAAAATGCGGTTCTTTGTATACATTTTTGCTTTTGGCTTGTTAGGCGGCAACATGGCAACATTAAGTGTTCTTAGCATCAACAAGCTTGTTAAAATGCTTTGTATGGAAATATATATCCTTTTCAGACACCAATTAATTCTGTTGATTGAAAACCTACTTCACTGCATTCCTTACATTTTAAGAATCATTTAGAGCACAGTGCTGCAGAATACATTAAGCATTTTCGATTCTCTAGCGAGTTTTTTTTAAGTTTACAGAATGTGGACTGCATGCAAAAACTCCCTACAGAAACATCAGATATGAGAACATCACTATTTCATGTCTAGCAGACTTGAAAAGCACCTATCCAGCCACTTGAAAATTATGCCTGGTTCAACATACTGTGAAAAACGTTGTATCCACTGCATTGAACCGTTGAACCCACTGCGTTGTCAAAACGTTGAACCCACTGCATACGACATACTCTCACCGTGCAAAAATACCCAACCATCTACCTTCCCGCTCGTTTTACTAAAACATTTTGGATTTGTTATTCAAACTTGCAGCACAGTCTCAGTCAAAAGTGTTTCAAGATGTATGCGACAGATTTTAAACATCATTACTTTTATCAATGCTTTTGCTGTTGATGCACTATCTTGGCATACTAGATTGTGTACACAGCACTTGAAAGGCATATACACGTTGAAAGTAATTTTTTTTTTAATGAACAGTCGCTCTCAAGGCACACCTTTCATGACCTAGAGGAGTACTAACACAAAAGTTTTATTCCTGCTTTTGCTTACTTAGATAGCTGCCGATTTCATAGTGGTGATATGATGCCTCGGTGTCTTGAATGCACAACAAACCATGGATTATGTCATCTTTTAATGTGACAAATCCACAATACACACCAAATGTAGTGCAGCTGTTGAATGTTGGCCAGACGCCCTCAACATGTCATGAAAATAGGGGGTTGTGGTCTTGTGATACCACTGACTCGCAGGTAATGCAGAGTTTACCACCACACCCCTTGCCGAAAGACCATAAATCAATGGAATGCGTTACCGTTGGAAGCATTTTGTAATGGGGATAATCCTGACTTTGAGAGCTGTGTACCTTTCTGTTCGTTTGGAATTTGTACAGACAGCTCTCACGTGTATGAACTGTAGGTGTATATTTCATCTGCTTTACATAACGAATGTGACACCACTGCAGCCAGATATCCTGCAGTTTGGCCTTCCACTTTCAAAAGAAAGTGAGTAGCGGGCCAAACTTCTATTTGTATCCTTAACTTGTTTTTCTGCACTTTGCAATGCGTTTTCTCTGCCCTCTACTTATAGGTGGACAGCTCGTCAGACTCGGAGGAAGACTCGGCACGTTGGCTGCGGCAACCACTGCCAGCAACCGAGCGTACACTGAGCTCGGACTACTCAAGTGATTCAGATGCACCAGAGCCAGGCCATGATGCCCTACTAGAGAGCTGTGGCATTCTCGCCACAAGCCCTGGCTTGGCCAACTGCGAGCAAAGGCCACCTGCCCACCAAGCTGTGGACATTGATGACTTTGTACTAGATGCCATGCGTCGTGCTTCGCTACGCCAGCCCAAGACCCAGTCGGCTGCTCTGGCACCACAGATACAGGTGCTTCTTTAAGCATCAATCTGAATGCAACCACACAGCTACATGGAGAAAGTTTCGTTGAGTGCTATAAAGTTTATAAAATTGATTAAAATGGTACATTACCAAACACAGCTGGTGGCAAATCAGATAAGAGCGCACTTCAGAGTTTTCTCATTTTAGTAAGTTCTGGCTAAAAACATTAATTTTTTAGAAAAACGAAATGTGAGCAAGACAGTGATATGAAATTGGGTCAGCTCTGCAGTGACAGTCAAGGCCACTATTTTTCAGATGACAAGTAGCTCGAGTGTCCACTTGTGCAGCGAGACAGTATTTTCAGTAAGCTATCGGTAAAATAGCAACACGATGAAGTGCCAGTGCGGCACTGCCGTCAAGTTGTGCATTAAGCTGCCACCAAACTCACGAGTGCTGCCAAAATTGAAGGCTGCATAGCATAGCATGACTAAATTTCACGCGTTTCGATTTTGATCACGCTTCAATGGGAACTGCTATTGGACTTGTTGCAGGTCCCCCCCGACTTAATTCCAAGGTTGCTCACACAGCCACACCATCAATGCAATTAAGATTACCAACCAATAAGATCCTGAATGTGTGCCACGTTATGAAAAAAAAGGGGGGGGGGGGGGGGGGGGAGTCAAGGGGTGGGGCAGAGTTAAAGCTGTTTGAATAGCACTGAAAGCTTTTTCACATGGTTTGTTTTAGTAGCTGTGGGAAATCTCTGTTGCTATACGTACACAACCTATAGATACTATCTGCACCAATTAAAATGTGAAAAGTTAGGGCAAATAAAGTTAGTTACCGGCTACATAGCATTGTAACAAAAGGCCAAAATATACAATTCACAAAATATACATATTTACTTAAAGAAAGCTCAAAATTTGGTAACTTTTAGGTCTTTGCACAACTTAAAAAGTAAGTTTAAGATGTGCCACTTGTGTTAGCTGTAGGCAGCCATGGGTGCTGCATCAGCAGAATCGCAGGCATGTGAAAGGCACTCCTAAAAAAATCGCAATGCGACGCATGCAACTACCAATTTCTTTGGCTCCATTTGTAGCATGTAAAACAGCCATAATAAATAAGTTAAGTACAACAGTAGTACATATGTCCTCCTATTCAAGGCCAACTGCAATAAAATTTTGGACCGTGTAAAAAGCAAGAAGTTGTAGGAAAACTTGGGCGCGTTGGTGGAAGTTGATATTTGACAAGCAGCAGCGCTAAAAATACAACTACGCACGTGTTTATTTCTATGTGTCATGACTTTTGTTGCACCTGGCTGGTTTCTGCTGCGTTTTGTTGCCAGGTTGGCAGTTTATATATTCGTGTCGTTCTCAGATGAACTTTTTAGTTAGTCAGCGCTTGTGTTGTGATCCTCTTTTCTTCGTCCTCGTCTTTTTAGTGCTGCTGCTTGTCAAATATGTAAAAAGCCTAGCTGCAGATATTGTAGATATAAAGCTGCCTTCACACAAAATTTGCACAAAATACAAGTGGATGTCTTGGGAAAAATAGACATTTTAATATTAAATCAAAACCCCCCAAAAATGCTGCCATGGCACATTACCATGACCTACGAGATTAGGTGGCACTCGCCACATGCTGAAAATCTCGGAGGCCATGGTCTAGGATTAGAGTAATATCTTCTAACCACCAAGTGCACGTCTGCTTTCAGAGAAATATCTGAGAAAAGAAATCCAGACACTAAAAGGAAGAAAATGATACAATTAGCTGCTCTGTAGATTTGCAAAGATTGCTTTAATAGTATATAGTACTACTTATTTATTACCAATTTAGCCAAAGTGAAATTTTGTTACAGTTGGCCTTTAAACAAAGGATGCTCATGGGACACTTGGGCTGTTCCAGGTGAGCGGAGAGTCTCCTGCAGAAGCACCTCCCGGAGGCCGCCTACGCCAGCTGTCCAAATCCTCGGAGGAACTGGAAAGTCGACCTGCCAGCACTTCGCCGGGAAATCTGTCCAGACTGTTTGTGCTAGAGGAAGGCCCTCATGAGCCAGCAAAAATGAAAATGTCCCACAGTGAGAGTGCCATTCAAGATTTTTCGCTTCCTGGTCCGAGTCCAGTGTCCTCGCCTATTGTAATCAAAAAAGATCTGGTACTGTCACCCTTGTCGCGCATTGCTAAGGGTGTACAGACCTTAGGCTTAAACCTACGGCCAGCAGCTATTGTAGGACGTCGTGCACCACTGCCTGTGGAGAGCGAAGATCTGCAGCAGCGTAAGCGGGCCTGCCGCTCACAAATCATCGAACTTTGATGTTACACAACAGGCCAGGTACTCTCCATGGGCAGTGTGTACAACTAGGGTGCAAGTACCAGTTCAGAGCTTGCACACACACAAAAATTCTGGTTCTGGTCATGGGGCAGCTAGTTCAGCTTCTGAAACAAAGAGAACAAGAACTGTCGCTAGAAAATGCACCTAGCAAAGTCTGCACCCTTGAGCAATGCCTCTTTTTGCACCTGTGGGCTTAGCAACAGGGATGTCCCTGTGGCATAAAAACAGCCTCATTGATTTGTTACAAGATATCTAAAAGTGTTGTCAATACCAAAATATGCAGTAGTGGCTCTCCCAAGCCTTTTCCTTAGCTCTGTCCAAAGCTCAAACCTGTACCCAGCCTAGTCTGTCCCCAACCTGCATATTACTACTTACAACTATTTCCCTGCCTGAGTGATAGCTGCCAGAATGTTGTTGATAGCTGTCGGCATGTTGCACGAACAGTGGAATGAATGCAGCAGTCCGTACAGCATGCTTGACAGCTCTCACTGGGCACTTGCTGCAGTTTTGTACATAATTTGTTGCAGCGAGTTTGTATAATCATGTACTCAAATTTGTACCATGCATGTTTTCACCACACAAGAATGTGATTTCATGTATCGTACATTTGGTGTGCCCTGTGCCTGCAGTTTCCTTACCCCTCAGTTAGCGCACAAGTTTTTAGTTGCCAGCCATTGTTGGGAGGCATTTAAGGGAGTGCATTTATCACTGAACACATTCCACGCATTTCCTGTCTTAAGCTACAGTAATTTTGGACCAAGCAAGCAGCAGCTGCAACTTGGGCTGTTAGCGAAAACAAATACTCAGCCGCACAGGCATCACCTCTGTCACATAATCATGTTCTTGTACAGCTTGTTATAGGCTTTTCTTGCCTTTTCAAGCAGCGTGGCCATTCCTCTAACATTCTTTGGCTAAGCAAAGTCATGAGTGCATGCTTGCTGGTTATGCTTCACAATCGGAGAACATGCAGGCCTGACATTTTTGCACCTACGGACTGACTGACTATGGATGGTTCAGTCCTGGACCACTCCAGAGGAACACTGTGTTGAAATTTGACATTGAAATTTGGCTGTTTGTGGCACATTCCTGTTTTAAAAAACTTCCACAGGCACCCACGTGGGCTGTAATCAAAATTAAAATTGACGTGATGTAAGGCACTTTTGAGCTTAGAATTGTCCGGAGCGTTTCCACAGGTAGCTTATTTGTGGTAATAGCATATGAAGCACCAAAGAGTCGATACCACTTTACCACAGAGGCTAACAGTACCTCCTAACCAAACAATGTGTTAATGTACAAGTTAAGCTCTAGGAAAGTGCTTGCAAATGTGTATCTTGTTATAGTTATGCCAGTTATACAGCAGATGAGTCACTTTGTGTGTACAGTGTCGCATGTCTAGCAAAATGGAAGTAGCAATGTGTACTTTAGAAAGCATTTTAGTGTGCAGAAAGGCCTTCACTATAGTGAAATTATACCAGAAGGTCCGATTCCAGCACAATGTGGCCGTGCACTTCTGAAGAAAACAGGTAACAGCGCTGAAGAGTACGAGACATGACTGAGACAAACGAAGCGCTGTCTCAGTCACGTCCCATTGTTCAGCGCTGTTACTCGTTTTCTTCAGAAATGTACCAACCAGCCCAAGTTAGCACGTTATTGTAGCTGTGCACAACTGGTTAAACTTCATTTACATGCGAGCTGTGCTGCTTGGTGTATCGGGACTGAATTCCCGGTTTGGTACAGATCTTTAATTTAAGTGATGTTAACTATACCAGAAAATTTTCTGCAGCTGCAATGCTTGTGCAAATTGTTTAGCATTGTTTAGCAACTAGTTTCTACGTTTACATTTAAACTGTACAGCCCAAGCAAATGATGTATCTGCTATTGAGTGCTCCTAGGCATATCCCCTTTGCAAGACCATAATGCTTAGCACAATCTTTTTTGGTATACCAGTTGGGTTAAAGCCAAAGCAACATGACATGTGAACACCATGTGCTCAGCGTCTTGGCACTGCAGTAGCCCAAACGCTTGGCCCATGTACTACCATATTGGTTCAGCCTCTAAATAAAATTGTGTGGCCTATGAGCGTGTGACTTGTGGTGTGTCATGTCAAGGGAAGTAAAGGAGCTGGATAGTAAGCAAGCCCTTCACAGTGAAAGACGCAGCAAAGTGCATTTTGTTGGTGAATTTATTCCAAACACAGTCAAATTAATTTGCACAACCAGATACGACAAACATTTCATCTGAACCTATTCTTGCTTCAGAGTAAACGGACAGGCTCCTACAAAATGCAACAAATCATTGTACATTGTTCCATTAGCTCTTAAACATAAGAGCAGGCAGGGGTCATGGTTTTCATATTGAGTTCAACAGAGAATGGATCAGTACTTTAAAGAGAAATGAAACCTTCAATATTTCCCCTAAAACGGGGGAGCAGGGAGAGAGGCAAGGATGCTCTTAATTTTCAACAACTCTTCATTTTAAAATAATGAGACACACCAGGCTGCTTACATTTGTCAGTGGACAGTATCACTCTGACGTGCATAAGAGTTGGGTGTCTCAATGTTCAAGTACACTGTGTCGCCACCTTCAATATCAAGGTCAACAGCCCCTATGCAGCTCTCCCAACCTCTGCTATGAAGTTCTCGTTGTTTCATGGAGCAGCCAACACAGTAGTAGAATGAGAACGCCCACATGTGATAATGAACTGTGTAGCAACCAGCTTATGTCCGCATGAGTGAAAAAGTTGCATGATGCAAAAAATCTGTTGTACAGCTTCAGTAGTAGC
The DNA here is from genome assembly GCF_013339745.2 of Dermacentor silvarum. NCBI lineage: Eukaryota > Metazoa > Arthropoda > Arachnida > Ixodida > Ixodidae > Dermacentor > Dermacentor silvarum. Next base: position 17,878,299 of record NC_051154.1, on the reverse strand, counting down.
CTTGCTTTTCATAAAATAAAGCAGAAGAGGGATAAAAAAAAACACTGACCACAGGCAACTCTTCAAAATGGATGCATTCCAGGCAGGCACTTAGCCCAACTGGAAGCACTTTCACATGCTGCATCAAAAGAAACACTGTCGGGCCACTATTCAGACTACACCAAAGCTTTTGTCTCCATACGCTGTGCCTCTCATTAGCTGCTTAGAGCAGCATATGCCAAACAAAGCAGTAAAAGAGGAAAGAGAAACTACGGCTGTCCAAGAGCACCACTTAGTGATGTGCCTTGCAACAGGCCACCTTGGCTATGCCATCGAAACCACTTCAGATAATAGCAGAGGCACTCCAGTTAGCTCACCAGGTCTCTTAAGGTGGCGAAGGGGACAAAGTGTGCACATATCGCCCAGAAAAGCCATGACAGTGTGCCCGTTAATAAAAGAAAAAAAAACTGCTCAAAAGAAAGGTGGGATATGTCCAAATCACTAGGATTTGGAGCCGGCCTAGGGAGGGAAATACCCGTGCCTGGCAGCCCAAGTAGCAGTTAAGTCAACTGAAGCGAGCTTTATTCTGTACAGACGTGCACACGTGGAGCAAGAGCAGGCTTCTGGAGGCCCTCCTGGTGACACGATTAACACGTGGAGCAAGAGCAGGCTTCTGGAGGCCCTCCTGGTGACACGATTAACAGCAAGGGCTAGAACAGGCATGCCTACCTCAGGATCTACCAAGCCAGATGTGAAACTCAGCAAACTTCATTCATGGCCATTTCATTGACCCCAAACCCTAGCGGCCTCCTGTAAGGCAGAGAGAAAGAGTACACATTTGCTTTGTCAGAAATATCAATGATACACTAACATGCAATAATCTGGCAATAACTTTAACAAAAGCAAAACGAATGCTATTATAAACACACCACACAATGAACAAAATATGCTTTCCCCTGTCTGATTCACTTGGGCATCACTTCTTTCTGCAAGCAGTGTGCCAAATTGTTTTCCCAACAACTGCCTCTAGTAATTAGTACCAAGAAAACACTACCAAAAGCTCATGCCACTTGTTAACCCTGCCTGCAGCTGAACTCTTTTTTCACCTTTTCAGGTGTAGTTTTGTTCCACAATGGTCATCATTTGAGAGAGCATCTAGGTGGTATTGCCAACTGGAAAGAACAGGAGAAATAGCTCTAAGGAGACACACCTATGAATAATGTTTATTAAACGGTACAATTGCACAAGTCTTAACCCTCTAAAATGCTTTCCTGATTGCAGGAAAATAAATTGTTTATATACTGATGGAAAAAAAATTGTGATACACCAAAATATAAAGCTATAAATGAAATATGCATGCAGAAAACTACTCGGAGATCTTGGAAAGTTCTTCCTCAAAATTCACATGAACCCTACCAAAAGCATAAGGAAGAAAAAAAAAATGGTTGTAATGATATTCACTATGGTTTTTGTCTCGAAGTTGGACCCACCGCGGTGGCAGCCCAGTGGCCACGACATTGCACAGCTGAACCACGACCACATTGTGATGGGGCACATTGTGATGGGGGTCGAATACAAGACACGCCTGTGTACCGTGCTTGGGGTACACATGTACTCCAGGTAGTCAAAACCAATTTTCACTACGGCATCCCTCGCAACTAACAATGCAGTTCTGGGACGTTAAACACCACATTTTAACCCCGAGTTGGAGCACACCACAAAACTACCTGGATGTTCGGACGAGGGTGTCAAACCAAAAAGTATCGGGTTTGGTTTGGGTTCAAATTTCTACATATTTCCTGGTTCAGTTCAGGTTCAGCTCTGGAACAAAAATAGTTTGAACCAGTTCATACAGGTTCATAACGGTTTGTAATTAAGTATAACAAGAAGCTTTAAAAACATTTTTGTGATTGGAAATGCGCAGACATGCATGCTGCAATTGACCACCAATGTATTTGATTGCCTGCTTTGGGAATGAACATCTCGAAACTGGTGTCATCCTGAGAATTCAATCCAAATATACCTGCTGCACTATCTGCCATAAAGTAATTAATAAAAAAATGTATAATTAGTTGATTTCTTGTGCAAGTAATCTCCACTTCAAGTATATGAGCTCAAGAACTAGAATTGTGCTATATGCCAGAGGCGATTTTTAACCCTTAGAGGTCAATTTTTCTCGCCAAACGCGACCCCCCAAGTTCTATTTTTTTTAATTGCTGATCCAAAATATTAAGTATTGACCTATTTCTAAAGAAATTACAGCAATTTTTTTAGTGATCGTTAAGTGACAAAAAATTATTTGCTATAGGTAAACATGCATCATTTATTCATGAATACAGATGGGCTTGCATAAATACGTATAAGAATAAAAAAGTAGATACATTGAAATACATATATTCCGATAGGGCACTAGGGCAGGGAGGAATCTGCGTTCGACTCACTTGCAGCAGCGCAACCAGCGTGGTGCATCGCCCATGGCATAATTGAACAGTGTATGTGAGCGCATGCTAAGAAAGCTTGTTCAGAAAAACCTAACGAGTCGGAAACTTGCAGTAATCCTTCGTCCCATTGCCAAGGAGGGGGCAATCAGTTTTCGCGAGTCTCAAGAAAAGAAACGCAAGAATGGCAGCATCTTTCACATACGGCGGCATCGTTTGTATATACCAGCACCCGCCTGTGAACCGATGTAATCGCACCTTTGTGAGCAATAAACAAGTGAGCATCTAGCGGTTAAGATTAGAAACAAGAGATTAGAAACAAAATAGGCATTAGTTCTTGAGAGCGTGACAAACAGAAACGGCCTGGGAGACGAAACCGAAACTATCCACCACGCACCCGTGCAAGCGGTTGCTGAAACGCTAAAGCAAAGCCATGCAATGAAAACAATAAGACTACAGAGCAAAAAAAAATAAAAATTCCTTGTATCCACACAGGGTAGCAGCACTTGCTAGGCAAAGAAGAGTTAAAAAATTAAGGCATTTTGCAAACATACAGACAGTGTCATAAATATATGGCATCAACCATTTGGGATTTGTTCACGGCACTGTATACACTGACCTACAAAGGGTTAAAAATTCTGTATTGTCTAAAAAGAGAAAGCCCGTATATTCTTACTATTTTAATGCCAGCGAACTCTTACACTTTCATCCAAGCCAATAATAATCAACTGAATGCCTTGGCCCTTTTTCTGCTTGTGCTTAGCATGTGGCTGTAAAAAGAAACTGACAAGATCTACTGTTCCTATTGGCAGATGTTATGTGCATGTTATCCATTCAAGGCACACAAAGGCTCGACCTCATTTGCATGAACTGAACTGTGCCAAATTGTGCGAGAAGTAGCTAATGTACTTACAGCTTTTTCAAAGAGCACTCTCGGGGCCAAGATATTCTTAGGGGATTGTATGGGTGGAACAAGTGTGCATTAATTAAACAATGCAATTGGCACCATGTTCATGGCACCACTGACAGTGATAAAAAAAATGAATGGTAAGGGGTGGCTTTGTTGGAAGACAAGAATTCAGCAAACTTATGCAGCAGCAAGTAAAACCACAATATTTTTTTAATCGGTTAATTGAAAACATTTCTCACTGAGACTTTGGACGATGGCATGCCTGGCAATTGGCTACAAACATACGCAAGATGAGAGCACAACGAAATGAGATACAAAAATGAGGTGCAATTGGACATTTCTGCATGTGCACATTCAAATGCCAACGAGCATGCTGTACTCCTTGTACATGCGAGTTTTTTAATTCACAATTGCAAATCACAACGTGACGAGTAAATGTTACCCAAGTTCTGTGACAGGCTTAACTATTATGGAAAACGAGTTCTATGGAAGCCCACAAGGTGGATGCCACATGCAGTGTTCCTGTGGTTCGAGTTGCCGATTAAGGGGAGATGCTCCTCAAAAAAGACTTTTTTTTTTTTTTCACCTAGGGCTTTGAAATTTTGATCTGAAGTACAGTATGTGATGCTGATTTTAAAACTAATTAGTTTTATTGTAGTTGTAATAGTTGCAACATCTGCAAGAACAAAATATAGGGTTTTTTAGGGATGCACTTCAGCTTACAATTTGTTGCAGAGCATCATGCTGTAATTCATTTCGCTCCATATGAACTGCAGAGTGCAGAAAACTATCGAAAATGTGTGCATAACACACTACATTTTAAAAAAATTGAAGAGTACCACATGTTTTTATGTTCCCTGTAACAAGATTAATCTTTTTTTTTTTTTTTTGTAAGAGTTAGACAGTTTTAGTTTAGCATACAATGTGTACCATTGTGTACGCTATAAAATAGCGGGTAATCACTGCACGTGCAGAACGCTAAACAACCCATAGTGTATAGCATACACACACTATTTCTCAGATTTAGCTTTACTGCCTTTGCGTGGTATACATAGTGTCACGACTAAAGAAGACAACGAAGTGAGGGACACGAGCTCAAGCATCTCTCTCTCCGAAGAAGATAAAGTTGGCGCGGCCAATTATTGTTGGGCTTGAATATAGAGCTTGTGCTTGTTGGCGCACCGTCGTTCTGTGTGCTGTTCTTCGCATCTCGTGAGACTGGCGGAGGTGCGGGGTAGTGGGTAACGCCCTTCTTAGTGATCTGGTTGAGTTTGTGGTAGTCGACGCAGAAGTGCAAGCTGCCATCTTTCTGTGCCATCCCGCACAGAAGAAAATTATTCCACCACAGAAAAAGAGTGTCTTGCAGTGGTTTGGGCGGTGATCAAATTTCGCCCATATTTGTACGGCCGCTCGTTTGATGTTGTCAGTGACCACCACTCACTTTGTTGGCTGACGAACTTAAAATACCCATCAGGACGATTGGCGCGCTGGAGCCTTAAACTTCAAGAATTCGACATGGCTATTGTGTACAAGTCTGGAAAGCGGCATACGGATGCCGACTGCCTTTTTCGTGCCCCATTCGAACCTGCAAGTACAGAAGATGTTGCAGTTGTCAACACGACTACGCTCGCACAGCAGCAACGCGAAGATCCAGAATTGGAGCCCATTATTAGCTGCTTCCTGGAGGGTCGCACTTCTGCTCTGCCAAAACGTTTTGGAAGAGGACTTCCATCGTTTTGCTTACGCAACAACGTCCTCTATAAAGTGAACTTTTCTCCGAACAGAAGCCCCTACTTGCTCATCGTCCCACCATCTCTCAGGAATGAAATATTGCAGGCATGCCATGATGAAGCAACATCCGGCCATTTGGGCTTCACACAAACGCTCTGCAGAGTGAGACCAAAGTATTACTGGCAAAGATTGACGGCGACCGTTCAACAGTACGTCTGCACATGCCTTGATTGCCAGCGGCAGAAAGCGCCAGCCGTCAAACCAGCAGGCTTTCCTCCATCCTACCAAAGTACCCAGAACCGCATTTGCACAAGTCGGAATGGATCTGCTAGGCCCATTTCCAACTTCTGCTACGGGACACTGATGGATTATTGTAGCCACGGACTATCTCACGCGCTACGCTGAAACCAAAGCTCTACCACGGGGAACGGCCAGTGAAGCAGCTCGATTTTTTATAGAGAATGTCGTACTGAGACGTGGCGCCCCCACAGTAATAATAACTGACAGAGGAACTGCATTCACAGCCGAGCTATTGGGCACAGTTTTAAGACTTAGTGGCACATCTCATTGGCAAGCAACGGCGTACCATCTGCAAACGAATGGACACACTGGAGCGCCTCAATAAGACACTTGTGGATATGATTTGCGTGGAGCATAAAAACTGGGATGAGATATTGCTGTATGTCACCTTTGCATACAATACGGCTCAGCAAGAGACGAGGATGACACCGTTCCGCCTTCTTCACGGTTGCGATGTCACAACCATGCTGGACGCAATGTTGCCGCATGAACATGGATGCGATGGCGTCGAAACTGATGCTGACTACATTACTCAGCGTGCTGAAGAAGCCCGACAACTTTCACGCATACGTATTCGTCGGCAGCAGGAGTACGATGCAGGGCGCTATAACCTTCGTCACCGAAAAGTCTCCTACGAGCCTGGAGAAAGAGTTTGGGTCTGGACTCCTGTTCTCCGTCGTGGCCTTTCAGAGTCATCCGATGTCTCTCTGATGTCAACTATGAAGTCATTTCCGATAGCCCACATTCCTCAAGGCACCGACGGCATACACCTGACATTGTGCACATCGTCCGGATGAAGCCTTATTTATCCGAATGAAATCACTGTAACATACACGTGGACAAATCCTGGCGTCGTCACGATAAAGCATCGGGACGATGCTTTCTTGGAAGGGAGGCATTGTCACGACTAAAGAAGACAACGAAGTTAGGGACACGAGCGCAAGCTTCTCTCTCCGAAGAAGATAAAGTTGGCGCGGCCAATTATTGTTTGGCTCGAATATAGAGCTTGTGTTTGTTGGCGCACCGTCGTTCTGTACTGTTCTTCGCATCTTGCGACAATAGTTTACATAAAGCATGGCGGTGGTCCCAACCGCTGCCCGCTTTGAATTGAATTTGGCGTTTCTTTGGTAGAATTCACTTCCTTCGTAGCAAATGTAAACAGCTTTCACATAGTCTCGGGCCGCTCCAACGACAGTATATTATGGATAACCTTGTAGAGTTTTCCAGATCGCTTCCTTTTTTCGAACGAGTCTAAGCCTAACGAGAGAAACCTTCGAGATGTCAGCGCCACCTATCGGTGAAGTTGGGAGATGGGCACAATGACGGCAGTTTTTTGTCGACTATGATGTAGCACATCTTGACAGAGGGTTTCATGGCATCTTAGCCAAATCTAATAGCTGAAGAGATACAGCGGTCATCCAAGCATCACGAGCCTCGATGCATCAGCACATGTACTCTCAATATCTGTAGTCGATCTAGACACACTATGGAAGCAGATTAGTACTCATTTGCTAACTCGCACACATACAAAAGCACTCGCATTTGCTACCATGCAATGAGGGATGCCACGGCTCACCACGATGTTGCCGTTCCACTCGTTGTCGCAAAGACAGCACAGCTTCTTAGCGCACTTTTTTTACATCATAATACGCATACGATAAAGCATGAATGGATATATAATATAAAGACTGCAATTTTAAACAATACATAGAGTGCACTTGATAACAGCAGACTTAGTTACAGTAATCTGCAATTACATTGTCAGAATCCAGCTCTAGTATAAAGGTTTCACTGCAAATGGCTCGACTTGCCATTTTTCGCGACTGTCTGTGCTAATTTAAAATTATAATTCTTACTTAAACTGCTAACAGCATGCTCGATCATCACTATAAATCATGGTCTTTTTACTCCCATTAAAATCTCTCGACACATTTTGGGCGGTTGTCGGTCCCTTTAAAGTATGTATTTCGTCATGTAGATTTCTACGTACTGCTGTGTTGTTCGTAGGCTACTAATAAGCCTTAAGAATAAATCTAAATCATTTGCAACAACAGCATCAAGATTTCAAAAGTATACAATACCTTATATAAGACCTTTCAATAAATTTAAACCATGAAAGGTTTGTACCCAGTGTATCACCACTTTATTTTATTTTCATTGTGTTGGTATTTTTGCATGTACTTTTCATAGCACACACACACGCACACACCTCAGAGCTAGTTTTAAAGCGAAGCTTTCCAGGCAAACCCTCTCAGACATTGCTGACTGTGGATGCTGCTGCTGCTGCTGTTTTGCCAAATAATTCACACAAAGGACAGTACCCATATCAGATCACCTCATGTAGCCCCATCTGTAGTATCCAAAAGATGTGCCAGTGGCTGGCTCTGTCCACTACAGAATTACACATTGAAACAACGGTACCTAAATATCCTCAGTGCAAGAAATGTGCACCTTCAAACGCACAACTCCTTTATTAAATAGAGTGAGGCTTTCTATGCCTTCTTTCCCAAGGTTTGGCGCGTCTGCTCGGTTGGCTTCTTGCCGAGTAAGGTGGGCCGGCCCTGGAGATAGTGCAATAGTAAACTGGGCTGATCCCGGAGATGGCATGATGAAAAAGTGGGCCGACCCCGGCGACAGTGTAATCCGCAGTTGCGTGGGTCGCATGGTGGGGGTTTCCACATCTTGCTGATTTGGCGGGCAGGCATGTAATCGCTATGCTGCAAAACGCGTTGCAGAAGACGAACAGTTTTATTTCATTTAATTAACTGGTTCACATAATTTCAAAATGTGCTCTAGACCTGCATAACTTTTTTTTCTATACATAGGTGGCAACTGTCTTCCCCATTCTTGTGTGCACTGCGAAGCAAATTGGCTCAATTTCAAATCATTATGGTCAAAACCAAACTATAAGGGCAGTTTTCATTGTCCAAATTGTGTAACCTTCAGTTCAGGTCCGCCAGTGGCAGATGCACAAACTCAGCAGCTAAGCTAGGCCTAACCTCTGGTGAACGGGATCGACACTGGCTCAAGGTTAATTTCTGTGGCTAACAAGTGCTCAAGCTTGTGCATTTCAACTTTGAAAGTATGGTTCGATCCATGCTGAGCACAACTAAATATAAATACAAGGTACTGTGGCAATCGCATTTCGGTGACTGCTATTGTCAGCGTAGCTGGCATGAAAGCCCGTCGCACTGCAACTAGTGGTTGTTGGTCCACCAGAGTCATCGTCGGCATCAGTGTCCTACCCAGGAAGTATCCATCGACCAAAAAAGAAAATTACTAAAACAACTGATAAACACACAAGAACAATTAAGTTCGCTTTCATGCAGCTGTGTACATTGCGGCGCTCAATGCCATACATTACGTTTCTCGCGGCATCTACTAAGGTGGCACCACAGCGCAATACAAAAGGTGGATTGTCAGCACTTATCTAATCACAAAATGGCAGCTATCATAGGATGCGAGCACTGCAACTAGCAACATGATGCATGATCACAGCTCACTTTTTGAAGTACACAACAAGCGTTTTGACATGCAGAAAAGGTGCGCTGTATAGCATTTAGGCCTTCAGCAGTAACTTGCACCTCTGAAGGTTAGCTGTAGCTTGTTTGTGTTTCTAAACTACATTTTGCCACTACTAAAAGGCACACACTGCAGATCACAAAATAGAATTTTTTTGCTACATTTTATTTGTATCTCAGCACAGTTTGCAATTTTATTGTGCTAAATTTTGAAAAGCTTTAGATTCTTAGTTTATGAAAATAGAATAAGCGAGCTTCCTTCATCAGGCTTGGATACCTTACAAGATGCTCGCTGAAAGCAGACTTCTTCCAATAACTAGGAGGGCCTTCAGACTGCTTTGTCCGATATAGTAACACCACAGTAGCAATAAAACGACAAAAGCATTAGGCTGGTCACAGTGGTCACAACCCCTAACTGTCAGATACCCATTTAGCAGAAAACCTGTGCCCAAATTCTATGGCGAGATGCAGTGATGCTCCACTTTACACTACCGTATTTTCCGGTGTGTAAGTTGCACCCTACTAAGAACAGACACTTCTGCAGAAAAATTAACAAATGAGTTGCACCTTCATATAAGACGCATGCGTTTCACGCATTGCGGGTTCGCACACAGGTAACTTCGTCGCGAAATGCCATACTTACCCGATTCTGACGCGCTTAGCTGCTACATATGCACCGCTGATGAACCGAATATTTTGGCCAACCAAGACATGAGGCAGCCGATATCAAAAGTGAGCTAGGGGTGATATCGAGCGAGCACCTCCCTCTCCGAACGTTCGCTTGCGCTCTCGTTATCTCTCGTGGTTGGCCAGCACTGCACTTTCCTCAGCGGTTGTCAGCATGGCAAGGCAGGAGCGCAAATTGAACATAGCCTACTAAGTGACATAGGAGCAAAAACATGTTCAAAAAGCCAGACGCTTTCGTGGTTTATCATCATCAGTAAAATAATGGAGGAAGGGCCAAAATTGTGGCACGTTTCGACGCATAAGACCTATTTCGCACTGTCTGCGCATGCATAGGCACGTATAATGCTAGCTTGCACGCATCGGCAAGCACATGTGCTTCGAGTGCTGCCGTGTAACGCCTGCCATCTTCAGTAAATTCCATATATAAGTCGTACCTGTTCTATAAGGCACACCGACGAAAATCTTGGAAAAAATTACGTCTTATACACTGGAAAATTCGGTAATCAGCACTGTGGCCACTAATCATCCATTCACATGCTTGCCCACTCTCCCAAACTTGCAAACTGCAACTTGCTACTATATGAAGAAGGCATGAAAAAAAGGCGAAGAATATGCAGATCCCATGCACTGCAGAAACTAACGTTATGCAAAGCATTTCGCAGGTAGCCAACTACGCAGCCTCATTTACTGCCCCGCAATGTGTTACCAGATGGTGCAGCATGCCCATTTAAGGCAAGCAACTGTATGTGGTGTGCAATAACAATGGATTGATGGTGATGATGAATGACTTATTGCGCAACAATAAAACAACCTGTGCTAATGCTGAAGGTAGTGCACAGGGTAAACTGGCCGTTCTTTAAGGCAGTGCAATGTCATATAGCGTCACAAAGCACTAGCTGCCACAGGGAAACTGGTATGCACCGACTTTCGTAAGCGCATTGCTGCTATGTGATGTGACAGATGCACCTAACAGGCACTATTGTTTTAATTAGTGAGACTCCTCTGTACGACTACTGCAGCAATCATTGCAGTTATGATAAAATAGGTGAGATATTGCCTATTACTGTTATGAAGAGTTACAATTGTTTACGTTAATCCTGTAAAACCCAAACAACAAAGTTCCATATCAAGCAAAATTAGAACTTGTTCACCTTTACTTCCGGCCAAGGAGAGTATATTTGTACAAAAGAAACAATGATATGTTATTAGAGTAAGAATTTAATTTGTACAGTAATTAACTGATTCTTTATTCAACTCTGAACTATCCACAACTGAAAATTTGCTCCGGTATATCAAGAACGTGATTATTTAGGCTAGGCGTTAAGTTTCCTGGGCTTAGACCAGAATTTTGAGGCATCGAACTCAGCGTAGCAAAAAATGACACATGTGGCATTACAGGGTTAATACAAAGTAAAGCTTCCTGTTTAAAGTCTCGTTTCAATCCGAGTTCAAGCTCTGGTTAACTGTCAAAGGGGTTGAATTTTTCTGACTTTTTTTGGTGTGAAACAGAGCTTGCACAAAGCATTAACGCTTTCGTCACAAAAACAAAACCTCAAGTAGAATAGTAACGTTTTGAAGCAGGAACAAAACTTGGTGAAACAACCCAATCTGTCTGTCCTAACGCTTTTCAAACCGAGTCATGACCGTATGGTGGGTCATGACTCGGTGGGTCATGACTTGAGGCCCAGGGCCTCAAGAACTTGAATGAAAGGAATGTGAGCAAATTTTTTGAAAACCAAGCTCGGCGGCCTGTTGTCATATGCAAATGAGCTTGTGGTTGTAGACACAGAAGTCTTTATCCGCATTAACACAGAGATGTGCAAGTTTCAAGAGAGATGATAAGAGGCATGAAACGTATGCATTTGTTCAGAGCACATAGTCCAGTGAAATATTTAAGGGCATTTAATTTCTGGAACGAGAGGCATAGTACTTTTCGTTAGTAGGCACGCTGCCCTTCAAACTGAAAATGCCTTTCTAGAGCTTCCCTCACCACTTCACTCAATATTTTCGGTCATTTGCGTTCTTTCATTGTGGCCAAATACAGTGATCATAACTTTATTGACTGACTTTCGAGGCTTGGCATTCTGGGTCCTGAAGAACCAGAATGCGATCACTGCAATGCCCATTGTATGATACACACCATCCTTCTATGACAAAGCCTCTGCACAATATCCTAACCAAGCTGTATTTGTGACGCATCCACTTTGCATTTGGTAAGCATTCTACCATTGGCAATTTCAAAAAGAACAATGTGGTCTACTAATATGTTTAGTGTCTTCGCATACACTTGAGCCATGACTTAACATGCGGCCAATATTATGGCACGAATGCTATCAACCACTTTTGGGGTTATGCTGTTGGAAGTTTTTTTGTATGCATGCCTTTGGTCTCAAATTCTGGCTTCTAAAATTTTTTTTTAAATCAACAGTGGAATACGAATAATGCTTGTCACTTAATGCTTTCATCATGCAATCAATTCATGTTATCGGTTCTCTTTCTCGCAGCATAAACTTAAGTTTGAACTAATAAGGTGTCTACCAAGTTGACGTTCCCAAATTGCCTGTTTCCCAGGTTTTGCCCGATTGCTTTTGTAAAATTCCCTGAGTGACGCACTTCTGTTTTATATAGAGACGGGCTGGTGCTATAACACCTAATGGAAGCATGCTAAACATAAAAATGACTTAGAATAGGTGCACAAATATCAAAATTGTGTCTGCAGAAACGATTAGCGACATTAATGGAATCATTCGTGGTATTCAGCATTTAACTTGCTCCATGATTAGTGTGTGTGCATGTGGCGAAACATGTTTGACAACAATCCTTGGATAATATGAAAAGTGTTGCATGAAATGTTAATGCACTTCCTTAAAACATTCCTCAATGTGTTTGTCAAGTTCATGGTCACACTCTTGGCAAACCTCACGTGGTTGGTTCTATGCACAAAGCAGGAGAACGCTAAGGAACCATTTTGGTTCAAAGGTTGTTGTGCCAAATCTGGGGATTAAGTAGAATGAGGTGTGCTCATTTGCGAACAGATTGGACAGACTGTACCTGGACAGCAGCTTTTCCATTTGACGCAGCAACATCTTTACGCTGTGCTGATCAGTGGACAATGTATGAGGGATGCTGTCATAACATGGCACAGCTCTCCCACTTCCACCGCCAAGTAAGCCTCTTATTTTTCGACTCCCAAGCACATTCCATGTCTGAACAGCTCAGGTCAGGTAGCTTGACAAGCCTCACACTTAGGATGTACTATGAGCTTAAATTTTGCAAAGGCTAAGTAAATAGCATTCTGTGTATTGGATTCAACCACAGTGTTCAACAGGATCTGCAGTCAAACAACACATTTCAGTGTCAACAGCATTAGTTCATTATATTAGGCTCATTATATTAAGGCTCAACTGTACCTCTTTAACGATATACATATTAAGACATTTTTAGTTCAACGTTAGCGTAATAGCAGGGTTAAGGGAAATAGTGTTACCATTTTGCAAACAAACTTTGAAGAAAGCGAGTTTCAATAAAGCGTGATAACGCAGTTTACGTGCCCAGAACACTATTCAATTACACTTCAAATTTCGCATGCATAGTGCATTTCGAAGCGCACAGCCATGGCTGCCACTATGTCTATGGAAAGACGGTAATGTTAAATCTGAGAAATAGCATGCGTACGCTAAACGCTATGGGTCGTTTAGCGTCCTGCGCATGCACATTTTGGTCCCGCTATTCCAATAAACATGTTAAACTACTGTCTATTCTTGCAAAGTTTGCTTGGTAAGCAAAGTGCATAGGCTATGAACGTCACACCTAACATCAATCCACACTAAACACTGTGGCGTCATATCTCTGCTCTTCTCTCAAGAAGTTGTCCTAACAAGGAACACAATTTTATTTTTAAACATGCTCATTCCTTAGGCATAGAGAGTTATTTCTTTCTCTATGACGAATTTATTTGGATGAAAAAGCAGATGGAAAATATATTTACGGGGTATTCATGAGATGGGATAGCAAAAGGTACTAATAGGATTTTGACTACAGTTAATTCCGGATATATCAAACTCGGATATATCCAATTACTGTGTATATTGAACAGTTGTAAAATCCCCTTGAAAATACCAAGCAAAAGTACAGCGATGTACTATGTGTACATCAAACTCCTGTTCATCATTATTTCAATATGTTGAATACTGCGCCGAGCTGCGCCCGGAGACATGATCGCTTCTCGCATTATCGGCAATATTTAAAGTTACCTAACAGTTTGGACAAACTTTGTAAAAGCGTAGGGTAAAGCTACAGCAAAACATTCGCTCCACAATTTAAGTGAAGCGTCCGTATTAATAGAGCTACGAACGATTGCAAGCTACCCTCCTCCCTAGTCATGCTTTTTATCCTTAACTGCTTCACCGAGCGAATTGGGGCTAAGCTCCACCTTCACTGGCTTTGTGTCCCAATGTGACGTCATGTCATCTACTTCCGCTGACTTGGAGTCAGCATGCGAAGCCTCTCCAACCTCTGCTAGCCGCCTGGCTGTCGATCCCCAGAGATAGCTATTCAAGCAGCGTGCATTGTGAGCGTTCTGTCGCAGCACCAAGAGTGCCCAGTATTTAGGTAAATGCAGGTGAGCTGGGTGTTTTGACAGATGGGGGAGGCGTAAACATGAGTGGCCTAAGGAACCTTAGAGCTGCCTGCACGGTGCAGCCACCTGGTGGCGCAGGGCTCAACCAGCCAAACAGAGCTAATATTGCTGTAACCAAGCAGTAGAACATTTTAAACATATAAAAAGACGTGTTCACGATTACACTGCTGCCAAAAATTTACACCAGCAGCTAAGTAGAATACACTTGGTTACTGCTATATTAGCTCTGTGCTTGTCTGGTTGAGCTCTGCGCCATCAGGTGGCAGGTGGCTGCACCCTGCAGGTCGCTCACATTTGCGCTTCCGACCATCCTCCAAAATGCCCAGTCCACCTGTGTTTACCGGAATACCAGACACGCTAAAACTCTCTATTGTGGTAGTAACCCTGTGACGTGATACACTTGGTTACTGCTATATTAGCTCTGTGCTTGTCTGGTTGAGCTCTGCGCCATCAGGTGGCAGGTGGCTGCACCCTGCAGGTCGCTCACATTTGCGCTTCCGACCATCCTCCAAAATGCCCAGTCCACCTGTGTTTACCGGAATACCAGACACGCTAAAGCTCTCTATTGTGGTAGTAACCCTGTGGCGTGAAGTGACGGCCGCAAACGCATAGAACCTGGCACTGATCGGATACCGACAGACCGATGCCTGCGGCCACTCCGCTCTCCTGTTGCCTTGCTGAGCTACACAATGTAGCAGCTTGACATGTTGCCAATCGCTAGATTTGCAGCCCACAACACAACAAGGGTGATTCATGGTCCTCGCAAAAAAAAACCTCGAGACCAAGACTGACGACCGCGCAACACCGGTCAACACTAAGCATGTTGTAACACAAGCAGACGACATTTGCTGTGTGCCAGAAGTGCTTGAGTGTAGTGATAAATTGTCGTGAATTCTCTTTCTGTTACTTTTTGTTTTATAGAAACAAATTAACCAACATTCCAGCTCTTATGAACAACATTTGTTCACTATAAAGTTGGAAAAATAATCGATGTAACGTGAGCAGCCAATCGAATAGCTTGCCTGAGTGACGTCACAAGCGCCCACAACATAGATGGTAACAGGGCTGCTGAAAACTCAGGGGAGCAGTGCTGCTGCAATCGGTAACGATGCACATTTTTAAATCTTTAAAATAAATTACCCGCTTTACACGGAGCACTTAAATGTGTCCCTTAATGATCAGAAGGACTAATGACTGAGTACATTTGTACAACATCGTCAAAATCGTTTCAGGGTCCCCTTAATGCTGACAAATTTGAAACGGCACTGTTTTGGCAGATGCTGTCAAATAAGATTAAATCTGAAGAGCAGTGCATGCCATGAACGAAGCTCTCAGTTTTGCTTGCTGCGAATATGGATGGCTCGTACAAATTGCGGTCATTTGTTATCGCGAATTGCATTTTAGGATTTCGCAAGCAGCCAAATCGAATCCGACCCCTACCTCAACTCAGATGAATCTTAACATTACAGTTTGAATATAACAAAACCACCGCACGCCACATCGACACTTCATGGAAAGACCCCCCCATTGCGGCAGCAGCGCGCAAGACTTATCCCTGTGCGATTCGTGGGTTTGCGCTAAAGGCATTTCATTAGTGCTCGCACAGTTGGGCTGAGAACGAAGCAATGTAGCGGCCGCGAGGCGTCGGAGTGTTCAGCGGCACACAAATAGAGGCAAGCGGACTTTTTAGGGCGGTCAAGAAATGAGGACGACTGGTTCCAACAAGAAGTCGATTCCGGAACCCGAAAGACTGCTTGCTGCCCATGTATGACGTTCGCTCACTTAAACAGCGCATTGTTTGTATAGTAACGGACACGCGGCCAGGCACATTCACATGCAATTCGCACTACAAGTGCGCAGATGGCGGCATGTTGCGTATCCATACAGGCTAGTTTGCTGCCGCGGTGGGTTAATTTCTATCTGATCTTCAATACGAACATGCAACAAGTACTTCGAAGTGCGCAAGTCACACACCAGTCTCACATCCAGGAAACGCAGGCTTTTAGGGTTAGCGATGTGATCATTATTTCAAAGGTCATGCCGCTGTGAGAGCAACTTCCAAGTGAGCAAAAAATTAGACAACTTTTGTCCATTTGACACAGCCTTGGAGAAGCAAATGGTCAAGTTCCCACCTTTCACGATCTTGAGAAACTGTCCGAGACGTGCGGAGGTCTCAGATTAGTCTCAGATTAGCTTCAGATAGGCATATTTTATATTTTTAATCATCAATATATCGAACATTTTGCAACCCCCTTCGAGTTCGATATATTCGGGATCAACTGTATACTACAAAATAATGGTGCGGGCACAACACAGAAGACACAAGAAAACACACATTGCAGTGTTTGGTTTCCTTGTTTCGTGTCTTCCATTCTGTGACCAACTCACCCAAGCCTCCATACACCCACCTATTCGCAATGCACACTGACAATATTCGTGACTCCAACTAAATGCTCGCCCCCTAGCTAGCTACACTGAGAACCAGCCGATATAGGCTCCGCCACAGGTTCTCACATTACAGCGTGCACTGCAACGTTGCCCCATAGTTCTCAAATTGTCGCGATGCCGCCGAACGTAAATCCAAAAAAGAAAAAAAGCTGATGTCAAAAGAATTTTGCTGTGTACCATTACAGCGGGTCATCGCGGTGGAAAGACAGCGAATTATCATTTATGGCAGCCAACGTGCAATGGAGAGCAACTTGGATAAGAAATTTGCGCATTGGGAAAAAGGTGACTGACACTATGGTGTTTTTTTTTTGTTTTTGTTTTTCACAACACTTCACTTGGGATGACTTCTTTAATTAAACCTGGCAAGTAGACCAATGCTTTCTTTTGATATATTTTAAGTACATTGCTGGCATTTCAAGTTGCTGAGTATACTTTCTTTAGGCAGGCGCTTTAATAAATTTGTGATAAACGCTCAAGCTTCATTTCGTTGGGTTAATTTAGTTTTGTGCCCCAGCATTAGTGTTACTAATGGCTTGAGCAGCAGAAATATTCTTGCTAATGTGCTTTTGTCTGCAGGCACTGGTAGCATGGACGATAACTAGCTCGGAAGGCCTCAAGTTGATCATGACACGTTATGCTGCAAAGCGACATATCTTTTTGATAGCATGCTTGAGTTTAGCAGTGTAAGATGCTGCTGTTTTCTCATTCAGCATGGTGAGTTGCGAGTTTATTTGCTTGCAAGAAATTTAGAAGAAACTGCAAACAATGCTCGTTTCAGATTTGGAGCATTCGGCGTGGCCACAACGTAGCTAGTTTGCTTTTCGACAATGTGCACACAGCCAAATTCCATTACAATTGGTTCGATTCATTTCCAAGTCATGCATTTACACTAATACAAGTGCCATTGCTCAAAAGAAAACCCTCGCTAAATTTCTGAAACTTCTTGAAAGAAAGGCAACTTGGTCCAATTGATTTCTGTGTTCCCAAGCCTTGACCCTACCTCGAACACTGCGCACTGCGAGCACGAACAAGCACCAGTCATCACACGCAGACTACCTTATCACACGGATTAGCTAACTATAAAGAGAAAGGTGCATCCCGACTCACAAACGGAACTCGCATTTGTTTTTATCCCAAGACACACTGACCAGGTAACTTAAAAGCCTTTAGCCTCGTTCTATCAGTGCACAATATCCCTATTTACCTTCTGAAAGCACGACAGACGTTACTGCCTATATATTGTGGGATGCTATGTGATATACCGCAACACGAGGCACAGTGCAGAGTTGCCTATGAAAGTTGAAAACAGTCAGGTATCGTACCTGTAGCAGCGGAGCAACACCGCGAACAAGTGCTTCCACCTTTCAGAGGCCCGCTACACACCAACACTTTCCTTTTTTAATCTCTGGCTCACATGAAAAGCTCCTTGTCTTTAAAAAAGACTGATGCGGCTTGATAGGCAGGCCGGACGTTTGCACGCACAGCACGATTTCCAGTTTCATCGCCGAGATCCTTGAGACCGATCTAAATAAAATAGGCACCAAGGGACCTGACGAAACATCTTAATTCTACGCCACAAACGAGAACTTGGAGCACAGCACCAAGCGAAACAGCCGCCTCGAACTAGGATGTCGTAGCCATCTGTTTATTTGGACAGTGCTGCCAGCACAAGTAACAGATTCTGGAGTTGACAATAGGTGGCACGCAAGGTGATCCATAATGGCTGCCACAGAGATTATCGGGATCAGTGATTGCGCGTCTGCGTTAAGGCACACCGAGCTTATTCTCATCGAGTGCTGAAAAAGGTAGCAATGACGCTACCTAACTGCGAACAGGTGTCTCTAGCAGACCTGATGGATCACCTTCAAACCTGAAAAAAAAAAGGGGCTCCCATGCCTAATAGTAGGCAAGAAAGTGCTGAACGCCAGCTATCCGATTTGTAGCGGCATTCATCAAGTCATGCAGCGCTGAAGCTGTTACTATTCAAGGGCTGTTTGCACATTCAAGGTAAGCCGCATAGGAATTTTAGTTTATTTTTTACGAAAGCAGTCGTATCAATATGCCTGAGCCTTTTGTTGCATTTTTCAGTCTCGCTGTCTGCACGCCTTGCGTGTCCTGCGGAAATACATAAATGACATTATTGAATATAATTCATGCCCCGCGCAAATATAAATGACTATTGTGCATATCCAGCAAGGCGTGCATGCTGGTTGCGCGGTACACAGCCGTTTTTGCATTTCACCCATATTGAAATGCGGCTGTCATGGCTGGGATCGAAATGATGATATATGGATTTTATTGGCGCAAGGGCCAGGGATGACCAAAGAGCGCCAAGAGAGATAGTATGAAGCAGTCTATGAAGTGGTAAATGGCAGATGGTGATTGCACATGGGCTGTATAGAGGCCTAAAACATACGCTGTAAATGACGTAAAATATATAGACACTAAAATAATGAGAATGATAAGTGATATGGGCTATGATCATAAAACATATTCTATGTCTGGATAACACAAAATGTGGCAAGGCAATAATGGCACAGCTGCCTCACCAGAGCCCTTAAGCACAAGGGCCCAGAGGCCTGTGCCTTACAGCACTACTATCGCAGCTGCACCCTCTATAGAGAGGGCGTGCTATGAATCCCTTGGGCTAATAACGTGCAACACCACATCGTTTAAAAAATTGAGCACCGCTTTAGACCCGAAGAATGGTTCTGCACCAAGAAACAGTGCGGGATGGAGGGGGATACGCTGCTGGTAAGCTTGAGGAAAATGCTTTTTTTGTTCAGGTTCAGCTTCCCGACACTCCACCAGGACGTGGAGGACGGTCAGCCTCTCGCCACATCTACCACAGCTGGGAGGTTCAGCACCAGTTAAAAGATAAGAATGGGTACCATAGGTGTGCCCTATTCTCAGTCGGCAAAAGAGCACATCACATCGTCGTGACTTTGATAGTGGCGACCAATTCCCTAACTGGGGTTTGATTGCGTGCAGCTTATTCAAGGTTTCGGTATCCCACAAGTGTTGCCAATGGCTCCCGAGTTTTTTACGAAGGAATGGCTTTAGGTCTGTGGCTGGGACTGCTATGGAGAAACTGCTAGCTTTCGTTACCATGGCTTTAGCCATTTCATCTACTAGTACATTTCCTTCGATGCCTCTGTGCCCAGGCACCCATGGCTGGGATAGAAAAAATTTGATTAATTGCTTCTTTTGCTGTAACAAGGAGTGGTACTGCATAGTTCAAGCACCAATAAATTATAATGTTGAAAACCAGTCATGAAACTACCACACTAAAAAGTAAGAATGAAAAAATACTACAAAACACACTCCCACGAACATACACAGCGTCACATACGGCCTGTTAAAACTATCGACCACCTCTCAAAATTAATTTGCTGTTCACTTTCTATTGCAACTTGAATACCAGACACAGCTGTGTAGCGGGTCTACAAATAATGAACTGTTGCAGTAGCATTACGACAGACTTATAACGTTGTAAGGCATAGGCGCAGACTCGATAGCTTGTCTTTTCATGCCCCGTTGAATGTCACATTCACGTGAGCTACAGCCACAACGTCGTAAAAGCTTAATGTTTATGCTTTTATGATCAACGTCGCGAATTACTATTTTGCTTACCAATGCCACTCCTGAAGAAGTCTCTGGCGACAAAGGGAACAATAGAAACCTTCATTGGCACCTTTCACATGCTTGCCGATCGGGAGCTTCACCGCCCATTTCTTTTTATACACGCGTCCGTCAGAAAGGAATGAAGACTTATTTCATCCTTTGCCACTCAATAGGTGCACTGAGGCACGCAACATATCCTGTTGCTTTTAAAAGCAACAAATGCGCCTCATACACGGAGCCATATGAAGACACTGTATGGATAACCCTTGAAGCATTTTTCTCACTGGCCACTCCACGGTACAACCGTCTGCGTGCATTGCAAATATCTTTAGGAAAAGAAAGCCGGCGGAAAATACATCTAGACTAATGCAGAAGTAGGACAGCGATAGAAAGAACAGCACATGCTAATCCACAGCATCATTTAAGAGTTTTTAGCATGTCCACAAACTTCTGTTTGCGGTTTACAGGAGCCATAGATGGCACTAGCAAATCTGGTAGTGACACCTTGTGCTGCTTTGTCCAACTACAATGTGTTTAGAATTTTTTTTTTTTGTCATGTCAGTGTTATAGTCAAAGGAAAAGCATAAAAAGAACTGAACATAAATGATTGTCACAACAAACAATTTACGCCAGCAGTCAAGTAGGACATGGTAGGTCATTGCAGTACGAGTTTTGTGTGCTCTCTGGTTAAACTCTGCATCACAAGATGCCACAACCATCACTGTTGCTGCCATACACCTCTTTGGTAATCCAGTAAGCTGGAAATGGTAAGGCGTTTGTGGACAAGATAAAGCTCTCTGTTATTATACGGCCCTACTGCATGACTTACAGAGCAAGTTTTTGATGAAGATGAAAAAAGAAAAGAAGGTTGTTAATTTAAAGGTTTTAACCATGAGATTTGGTGACACTTTTAGCACATGAAAATTTCTGTCCCTTCATTTTTACCCGTTACTGCATATGCACTCACATTGAAAGGGTTGTGCCATAGAGAAGAAAAAAAATCATCACAAGGGAGGGTGAGGGGCATTTCTCTAAGTGGCAGCATTAGAAAAGTCATAGCCTATCCTATTCTATGCAACTGTATCAAGGTAAAAATTATGGCATGGGCAGCATCCCTGAAAAAAAATCCTCCAGTGCTCACCTGCAGCAGCACCGGGCTGTCCAGCCATGGCACCTGAAGCAGCAGCTGAGGCAGCTGCCTTCTGCTTGAGCATGGTCCAGTCAAAGACGTAGTCATACTGATGATTCAACGTGCGGAAAAGAATGCGGAAGATCTGGCGCAGGTACTTGTAGTCTGGCATCTCCTCAAAGCGTAGGCCGCGGCAGTAGTTGAGGTACATGGTGAACTCAGCCGGGAAACCTTTGCAGAGCACCTCGACAGGTGTGGACATCTTTTTCTCGCTGATTTTTTCGTACTTCTGCTTCTTCGTGGCCGCCTTCAAACCTTGCCAGGGCAAGCTACCCCGGTTGAAGTACATAAGAACATAGCCCATGGACTCCATGTCATCCCGGCGACTCTGCTCAATGCCCAGGTGCGCGTTGATGGATGCGTACCGAGCCGTGCCCGTCAGGTTTTTGTCCTCCCGGTACGGGATGTGCTGCTTGTTCCGGTTGTCTCGGTACTTCTTGGCCAGCCCAAAGTCGATCAGGAACAGCTGAAGAAGCAAAAATGTTCACTCGACTGAAGTTAATGTAAATTGTCGAATGCGTGGGTACTCAAAAACCAACTCAAAAACACCTGTTTGTATGACCTTATGAGGGCACAGGTATGAGGCTGTGGTGACAAAAGGTCGCATACATTATGGTCCCCACCTATTACTCATCCCTTGTTGGCATCCCTTGGAGTACAAGTCCTGGCTACCCCATCTTTTTATTTACACAAGTGATCTACCATTTCCCATCTCTTGCCAAATGTGCAAGCCTGTGGGGTGTCATTCATCAATCAATCACAAATGATACCAATTAAAATGCACTACAAGACAACCTTGAAGTGAAACACTGGCATTACTACTGGCTAAAGACACTGACCTATACAAAAAGTATACTATTTATTTATTTACTTATTACACCTCAAAGGCCTCGATGCACGGCATTAAAATGGGGAAGGGCATGCCAAGTATAGCAGTCGTGGGTTAAATAATATGTTCTTCCACTGGCAGAATTGAATTGGAGGTGATCCATTAGCATAGTGATATGAACAGGCACGTCATTCCAATGATGGGCCATACGAAAGATTTTTTAAAATTATGTTGCTTAACAGTTTTGATGGCTGCTGTGCGATATGCAATGTGAAGGTTGTATGAAATTGTTGTTTGGTGCTAAAGAATAAAAGTGCTTGTAAAAAAGGCAGAGGCATGCGATCGTGCAAGAGGAAAGTGTAGAAACTAAGGTGCTGCGATTTGAGGGCAGTAACACGGGCATGGTAGCAGCAGTTAGAATCAATCCGGAGGCATGGTTTGGGTAATGATCCTGGCATTATGAAAAACAGAACTAGCATACTCAAGCTTAGGTTGGATGAATGTTATATAGGCGAGTAATTTGACAGGTGGTACAAAGACCTAATTATGCCGTAAGTATCCAAGTAGGCCATTTCAAAATTAGAAATTTGATGCATTCCAATACTATACCCTAATCTTATGTTTCTTCACAGAATCGCTAACACATCTGTCAAAAGAGATGAACTATTTAAATATATGGGTGTCAGCCCCTTGAGTAATTTAGGTTGGTACAGGTACGAAGAACACTATTTCGTCTGCTAACAAAGCTAAGCTTCTTGATGTCATTACACCCCCAACATGCAAGGTTACTGGCACACAAAACACTTGCCTGCCCC
Organism: Dermacentor silvarum; assembly: GCF_013339745.2. Classification (NCBI taxonomy): domain Eukaryota; kingdom Metazoa; phylum Arthropoda; class Arachnida; order Ixodida; family Ixodidae; genus Dermacentor; species Dermacentor silvarum. The sequence goes on along the minus strand of NC_051154.1, from coordinate 17,855,189 downwards.
AAACATCAAATGCATAAACCCTGTAATTTATGCACAGATTTTAATATTTATACCAACCACAGCAACAACTATTTTCTCCCACTGCTGCACCGCCTACAAAATGTGAATGGACCTCCCACATTACTTCTGCAATACTCTGAATATGTATTAAATGATCTTTACTTGAATGCATTTTCAAACTAAAGCACTCATTTGTACATCTCATTTTAATCCTGGTCATTCCTTGCCATGGTTAACCCCTTCTGTGCCTCGAACAATCTGGGTTTGTTTCTGGTTTGGTTAAAAATGGCCACGGACAAGCTCAGTTAGTCGGCGGTACTTTGCATTTTCTAGCAATGCCATGGATGAGCCTAGTTTTGTCTCGGTGCTTACTCAGGCTTTTGGTGGATGGCAGCACACAATCCATGGGATAGCAAAAGTAGAAGCCAATTTATGCTTTCTGAGGAGGTAAGAGGTGTCAGCCGCTGGAGTCTTCAAAAATAATTCGGCCATTTTTGGTCAGACTTTGGGACAATAGCGCAGCATGGAAGGGATTAATGCCAACATGGATCCATTCATTTTTTTTACGTTTATTAGTAGAATTAAACCTCGATATAATGAATCGGCAAAATCGGCACTTACTTCATTATACTGAAATGTCTATACATTGAAGTTCGCTGTCACCGACCGATTTTTCTTACACGAAAGTGTAAAATTGTTGGAATAAAAATTGTTGGAATAATCAGGCAGTGCGAAAAAACAAATTTAAAGGGGCCCTGAACAGCCTTCGAACTTGACGAGAACACATTCCACAGATAACATACGCAGTTGTGAACATATCAGCCAAATTTTGCAGTTGTGCGTGGCACATAGAGTTGACAAGCGAAGCGCGAAGTTACCTTTTACGCAAACTCCCTCTTTTCAAACAGAGGTCTTCTCCTCACCCATTTTAAAGCTACCGGCGACTGGCATATGTCGTCATATGCAAGATTTCCATAGATGGCTCCTATTGGCCGATAGCTGCCAGGCTCATGTTACTCGCACATCCGGTGAAGGTACGCGTCTGGGAGGTGCTGTTCCCATGGAGCGGCAGTGTCTGGCCAACACCTTCTATGTCGACAGAAAAGGTTGCTGGCGCTACGGCTCTCCTGTCACCGCTTCGCAGCAGCAGTTGCCAATTTTCTGTGAAAGGTGCCAAACGCTATCTTTGTTTCCCAGGATCAGTAGTAGGGACCCCATGTAATGTTGAGACATAGGCTTGCCACTGGTAGTTCCAGCAGCTCCGGTACGTATTGCGTAACCTGGCGACCAACACGGGATCCATCGGCAAGCTGTTATGCGCTCTACCGATGTACGCACACGTTTGAAAACACGCTACACACAAATGACATTACAAATCATGGATCGGTTGCACCGCCCCGCTCTGTCTGAACAACGAAGGACGTTGCGGGGGAATGAGAAAGGCAAATGTGCCACTAGTATCTGCACTCGTACAAGGTCTTGAAAAATGATTTCGGTATTCCTGGGAGGCACAAAACTCGTCACAAGGTGTTTTTGAGGCTTTAAAAAAAAAAGGTGATTCGGGGTCCCTTTAAATGAAAAAAAAAAGTTTCGTTGAATCTGAGTCTGTGACCAACGTCATCGTTTTATACAGTGTCGAAAAAGATTTCACAGCGACCGTGCAGCGCAAAAAAAAAAAACAGGTCGAGCACACTATGGTGATTAGTGTAAGCGATGCTTTTGCCTCCACTCCGCTGTTGCAGCTTGCCAACACAACCTATGTTTTTGTCCAGAGTTGGATAACCCTGAGTGCTATGTTCACCTCAGCGAACTGCCCTCGTGTAAGCGATGCTTTTGCCTCCACTCCGCTGTTGCAGCTTGCCAACACAACCTATGTTTTTGTCCAGAGTTGGATAACCCTGAGTGCTATGTTCACCTCAGCGAACTGCCCTCCACACAAGTCCAACCAGCGCAGCAGCATCGAAACCCCGCAGACATCGCAAATAATGTTTGCTTTGAATCGCATAGATCAGGGCGACAACTTTAATGACGAACACTTTGTTCATGGCAGCTACATTTGCTATATTTTTCTAAGGAAAAAATTGTCATCCACCCAACTTTAGTACAAAGCTACAAAGACCTAATTTCCACAAGCTGCTGCCGCAGAACTTACTGGCCATTTGCTGTTTTGCGACATTGCACATGTGCATCATGTTTGAAAAATCTAACAAAATTTAGTACGGTGTCCGAAATTTCTGTTGTCATTATGCACTGCTTCGATTAGAGTCTTTATTACTTTTTTCGCTGGTCATGAAACTTCATCGTACTATGGAAGAACTTCGTACACTATCAACAGTGACCGCTGACGGCACATTGGAGCCACCAATATAAGAGGGCACCCCGCAGTTAAAGCTGGGTGGTGCGTTGGCGCTATAGTTTCGTCGCAGCTTTACACGCTTTCTGCCTTTTAACATCTGCAGATAAGCTGGAATGGTCCTCAGGAGCTTGACGAATGATGCCGAAGACCTGTTGCACGCCACACTGCCATTCAAACTACACAGAAACGGATGAAAAGGTATTGTTCGCTTTACCCAGTGACACTGAATGGCGCAAGAACTGTAAACGGCTTATACCGTAGCAAGAAACCGGTAGTTTCTCTTTCAACTCTGCAATCATTTGCACTCTGAAGACATCATTCGTGGCAATGAGTGTGTCATGCAGGGGACTGTTACAACACAGCAGTGGCAAAAAGCAAACCTTTGGGCCTCCGATCCAAGTGTAGCTTGTTTGGTGCATTGGGATCTTTGGGATTTCACGAAAGTGACTGTGCAACTGCACGGGGTCAAGATAATTTGCATCCTTCACAGGTGAATATATTTTTGCATGTGGGGGAGGCTCACCGCTGTCGCACACATTTTCTTTTGGACAGGTTTACGATTCCTCTGTGCCTGCGTGCTGCTGCAACATCATTCAATTGGGTTACACCTTAAAACTCAGGTTTCCCTTTGTTCTCAAGCGTAAACAGCAAATTGTTTACTTGGCATAAAGTCGAAAGTAAACAGTTTAGTGCTTTGCATATAACCTCAATCATGCCAGCATGCATTGTTCCTCACCAATCAACAGCACAAGGCAATTCTTTTCCAACTTTTGTCTAAGTGATACGCGCCGCTGGAGATCTTAGCGATGAAACTGCATTAAGCACTCGCTCCAGCACATTGTGTGCAGTAATGACAACTTTCTGCAGCACTTATTACAATTATCTGTTCAGCCTTCGAGAACGATTTCAAGCATTTTGCACATTCCCAAGTAAAAATTTGTCTTCAGAGTTGTATTAATTATGTAAACTATGCAAGATAGCAAGACGAGTGACGTGTGCCTTGTCATTTCTGTAAGACCCTGACAGAAATGTCTTTGCTGCCCGCAGCATACTGACAGCAGCAAATCTGCTTCAATTTGTCAAGGACCTTCACGTGTAAATCTACAGCAACGCTCTGACACAGAGCTAAGTTGCAATAGTGCTGCACAGTTTCTTTCAACGGTGTCTTCTAGCATGGTGGTGTTAATCCGAGCTTAGCCGTGATGCTCTGAATTACCCAAAAGTAAGCTAACTTGTAAAATCTGTCAGAATTATTTAGGTGTGGCACTTTAAGACAAAATTTTCTACATACTGCCAATACATCCGTGAGAAGAAGCATCCTCTCATCACTCAAATGTTATGCAAGGTTTAATTTCACAACAAATTTTTGCTCATACTATATTTGTTCCATGCAATCGAGTGGAAGACCAGAATGTGAAAATAGCTATGAAAGGTTACCATGAAATCATGGCAGTCAGCAACAGGAACCGCCAAAGCAAGCGAATGACACTGTCCTATAGCAAACTTGACTGGATATTTTGTAACCAGCAAAAAAAGCATTATAGAACTCTGGTCCAATGGAGTAGGTGGCAGTGCTATGGGTTAATTCTGACTGAGACCTCATATATAAAGGCGTACAAAACTACAGTCGCCGTTATATATTTGTTCCACAGAATACCTGCAAGTTACTTATGGAGTAAGTAGAGATGCTGTGGTTACATAATAGAGCAGCTATGAAATATCGGTTACTTATATCCAAAACTTGTTGCAGATGTAGTGCACTCACCTAAAACATTTACAGTACAAGTAGTCAGTTTATTTTAACATCTCCGTTGACGTTGTCATGAGTCTGTCCCTTTCTTCAGAGACAAAAGGATAGCTCTTTTAGACTTTAACACAGCGGAAAGCGAGCACTGTGGTATCTCGAAACGAGTGGCGACATACTTTTTTCTTCTCACCATTTGAGATTTTTCGCAAGATATCAGCCCACGGAGTAAGATAAACAGGAGTGCCGACTCCGCCACCGCGCAACGCATTCGCTCGGGACAAACCGTGCAACGCAAATTATACATCGCGTAGCGCCATCTGTCGAGGCGCGTGGAAAACACTCAACAGCTTGCTTCCATGTGCGCATGCGCTGAGTGGCGGAGACCGGCGGAGACCGGTGGCGACGGCGGCGCAGAACCGGCCGCGCGGCACCCATAGAGCGTGTCGTCTGCTACAAACGTTGACCCTCGGCAGTCTCAATTTGACAGCAATGAAACACAAAAAAATATATGCGCACAAATAATAAAAGCGCAAATAAACACGCGGTAGCGTTTTTATGCACGCATAACAAACATTTTTAGATGTCTTTAGAGGAAACAGACGATAAATGATGCTGTACAAAAAGACACAACAGAAGTACTTGTTTTTCACTCAACGTCTGCGCGAAAGCGAAGGTGCGAAATTTTCGTCTTCCTCGCTTTGTTTACCATGTCTGCAGTATGTTTATTCATGCCTGACGGAACAAGGTATCTTGATACTTGTGCGTGAAGAGACTGAGCAACAGGACAGTGTTTTTTTTTCCCGGCTGTAAATCTGGGTATGGCAAAGGACGCGAGAAGTTTTTGCTCATCACGGCGCCATCTGATCTTCAACTACTGCACCAGTGGCGTCAAAAATTTCCTGAAGGTAAGCCAGCGCTTAAAGCAATGGACAAAATATGTTCGCGACACTTCGAGCAGCAGCTTATTCTTGATAGTTACTTTAGCAAAGACAAAGGCGATGTCCTACTAGATGTAAAGAAAGTGTGTTGACTTCGAAGCGGAGCAGTTCCTTCAATTGGTTTAGGGAAGCCTGGCGTAGCTCACTTGATGCTGAATGCCAGGAGGAACCAGAAGACGCCAATGCGGAAGGATGAGAGGAGCTCAATTTAAATTTGTATGGAACTACACACAGTGCAGGTGTCTTTCCTTGTCCAGAGACATGCTGTAATGTAGAGAGAGAGAGAAAGGGAAAGAAAGACAAGGAGGTTAGCCAGCGTAAATACCGGCTGGCTACCCTGTAAATTCTCAGCCTCGCCTTCGAGATGATTCCCCTAGTTATGCAGACACATAATCAGAGCTTCTCTTGCGAAATAATAAGCAGGAAACACTGGCAGGAATTCCCAATTATTATGTTTAATGAGAATGTGGGGATTCTGCTCGCAAGAGAACCGGGCGACACGAAAAGCACCACAAGAAACAAAGAAGCAAGCGAAGCATCTTAGCACTTGATGCGTGCTCAGATAAAAAAAGAGTGATAAACGTCAGCTTTTGCATAAAAACTTCTTTTCGCTGTCGTCTGTGATTGCTTGAGACCACCCGAACTGCCATTATATCGCCTTACCATTTGCTATAGTTTTTCTTTCCGTCTTAGTTTCCGTAATTTGTTTATTTTCTGTTCCTGTACCTTGTAAAGTTCCATGTAGGCCACCTGACAAAGGTCCTGCATTTGGCCTGTATAAAATAAATAAAATAAAATTATACTTGACTTGTTTCTCCTGCTAACGTCACTCCGTGAACCGCAAGAGCTATGTACACTACAGGTGTCAGGGCGTGCGCGAAGCAGACGACAAAACGGATAGGCAAGCAAATGCCGCGAGAGAGTCCCCGCGCCTTTGCTCCTTCGTTTTGTTGGGCCCGCCTCTCCGCTGCAGAGTTTTTCATCATTCGTAGCGCCGTCTGGCAAACACGGCGTGAAGCAGAATGTGTCCCTTCCAGACGAGCGGAGTCGGCGCTCCTGTCTTATCTTACTCCGTGTATCAGCCTCAAGCAATAGGGTCTTTCATTTAGTCCCACTACTCAATACTGCAGACATTTAGCTACAAGAGGCTGGGATGTAAGCTGGGATGTAACCAGCAGGGAGGATTAGACAACAAAAACACTACATCAGGCACTGACACAAGGCATACGTGGAACACCGAACTATACTGTGTAGAATGTGCCAATACGGAATGAGCAATAAAATGCTCCAATATGTATGCCGCACTAGTGTCTTTGCTCGACATCGCACTCACCAGATCATGGCCTCCATGATCGGACATTGTTTTTGCTGCCAGACCTCGGAGGCCATGGCCGGCTATTTGGCAAACCACTTTGGCGGCTGCTCTTTGCCGCACAGTACATGCTTTGAAGGGTGCGTTCACAAACACAATCTCGTGTAATTCATCCTTTGGCCACTGGCACCCGCAATAGTAGGTTCCATTTATTGCCTCAAGTCTTCTTGTTACAGCAATAAAATTTCCTTACATTGAAATTACGGATATATTCGTTACATTGATGTTTTTAAAAATGCATGGAGTTTTATGGGCATGAAAAGTTAAATACTTCCTTGCATTGAGGATTTCATTATAGTATTCAAGTTTGTTATATCTCGAGGCTTAACTTTACAGCGCATATTATAGAATGACTGAGCATGGCTACAGCCAGTTCATTGCCACTAGCATTCACGCTTCCATGTTATTATGTGTGCGCCAAGTAATGGAAAGCACATGTTACAACGTTTCATCTTGGACAAGTGCATACCTTGGACGTTTCCCACAAGGCAGTCCATTCATCAGCGCACACAGCGACAGCAATCGGTCGTGTCATAGACTGTGACTCATTAACAAAGGAGCTCGCGTTGAGTCAACAACCACCACCACCACCATTGATTGAAACGGTAATTACCATGAAGATCACTACCTAATCCTGATCCTGACAAGAGAGCCGTCACGTAGAGCCCGCCATCGTCGCCTAAAACCGTGGGAACAACTTCAAGCTCAGTTTCCCAGGTGGCCTCGCAAATTCAAGAATGCGGCGGCGGGGGTGCGACATTGGAGGCGGACCCGGTGGAACGGTGCGTCAACATGGGAGGGATGTTGCAACCGATTCAACGACTGCGATTGGCCGAGCTACTGTCATCAGATTCCCCAGTCCAGTCTCCTAGGGAAGACGACAGGATGAAAAGCGGAGGCGTGTGGTGCAGTGGTGGTTCTGACATGTCCTGATGTGAACTCGACGTTTAATATGCTCCCGATGGAGTGGGCTTTCGTACCGGGGGCCAGTGTAAATAATGTAAATTAAACCATTTTCCATCATTCCTACTACCGGACGTACTCATCAATGGGCTTGGTGGATTCCTGGGCCCAAGCGCCACCTCAAGCCGCAACAATGCGTTTGTAAAGCTGCAAAAGGCTAGACACTTGTGCCCCACAATATGCAATAGCAGGTTGCCTTGCCAAAACGTAATGCACTTTACTACAAGCTACTGCATCAACTCTCTCGTATGTGCATTCTGTTATATGCATTCTGTTATACCCCGACAGGGGTCCTTAAGGGAAAATAAATGATGATGATGATATACATACAGTAGTGAACAAAAAGATATATTCAGCATTTGGTTCCTGTGAGGTGAACTGCTCAGAATGTTGGTGCTGCATTATGCCAGACCGCTAGCCTAGGGCAATAGTATCTTGAGCATGCATTGCCATCGTACCTTATTCACCCCGCATAATCCACTCACTGTGTACATAATTTCCACATCCCAAGAATTTTTCAAAAGAAAACCGTAATATCAACCAGCAGTGAAAATATGTGCACGCTGATGAAAAATTTTAATGACAGGTGAGGAGGCTAGCCAAACAAAAGGTTTGGCATACTACTACAGCTTTAGTATATAACAAGAGATCAAAAGACGAGAAGAAAAAAAATTCACATGCAATCCTTTTGGCTGCACCACAGAAATGGATAACATTTTAGTTATTGACAGTGCCATAAATCTCCACTTTCCACTTGGTTCATTTCATGGTGCCCTTTCCAAGTTTGTGTGCAAGTGGATGCGTTTTCCGTGCTCAAGATACTATTAATACTATTATTGCCTTAGGCTAGCGGTCAAGCGTAACGCAGCAAGAAGATTCTCGGCAGTTTACCTCACAGGACCCAAATGCAAAATATATTGTTTTCTTTACTACTGCATATATAAATTCAGGAGTTTTATGCACCAAAACCACGATCTGACTATGAGGCATGTTGTAGTGTGGGACTGCAGATTAAGTTTGACCACCTGGGGTTCTTCAACTCTTTCATGCAGAGAAGTTTATTTTGAGAGTAAAAGCGAATTTTATTTAAATAGGTGAAAATCTACAGGGGAACAGTTGAAATAGCATTTGGAACAATTTTTGGAGCAGGAAAGTCCAAATTTGAAGCAGGTTATACGGAAAAGAGAACTCCATTTTGGAGCACCAAAGTCCAAATGAGGAGCAGTTTAACAGAGAAGAAGATGAACGTAAGCTTTATTATCAAATCAATCAGATTTGAGTCCCGCGTTTTTTTAGTGGGTCTGGGCACCCGCCGCGGATGCGGTTCCGAGACCTTGTCTCGAAGCGGCTTCCTCGGCTCGCTGGACGGCCCAGAGTTGGACTGTCAGGTTCGAGCTGAGCAGTGCGGTCTTCCAACGCAAGCGGAGGCTGGCGGTGGAAGACACGGAGGTGTCGGAACTACCCGAATTGTTTGTTATGTCCTGACATTCCCATAACATGCGATTAAGTGTGGCAACCTCGCCACAGGATGTGCATCTGTTTGTAGTGTACATGTCAGGATACATGGCGTGCACGAGTCTGGGGTTTATGTAAGAATCAGTTTGTAATTGCCTGTAGTGTACTGCTTGCGCCCTGTCTAATCTAGCATGAGGGAATGGGTATACGCTTACTCTTTTAACAGAAAACAAAATGATGTGAACTCTTACAGGAACTACTTAGAATTAACCCCAGCAATGTGACAGAGCTAGAAACCATTAAACTTCAGCGCAATCATGCTTTAGCTTCAATGGACAAGGTCTTGTAAAAGTGACCAATGAATTCTATGGAATACTGCAAGGTATGGTAATTCGTACCAACCTGCAAAACAGTTATTCCAATGCATAAAATATTTATAGAATTAAGTAAAGAAACAAAGCATAGAAGAAGTTTGGTATAAAAACTGCAAACATTTTTTTTTTAATTTGTACTCCAAAGTGCAGTTATACATGACCAGCCCAAACTTATTTGCATACAAAACAGCTCTTCCAGCTGAGCAGCACCTGACTACACTACATACATATACGTACTAGGTGCTGCTGTGTGCGTTTTGTGCTTTGCCTTTATCAAAATACGAATAAGCAGGTGTGTGCAAATAATTTTCAATACATAAATATAGAGTCATATCTTAAATACTTGTATAATACAGTCGAGTCCCGCTACAACGAAATTCACGGAAAACGCAAAAAATTTCGTTGTGGCGGAACTTCGTTGACGCGAAATTAGTATGTACAGTCGAATCTTGATAATTAGAACTCGAAGGGGCCGGTAAATATGTTTGAATTAAAAGAAGGACGTATTTGCGCACCATAGCACGACGTACGAACGGTGCGAGTAGTGAAATATCGCGGTGGGCAAGCACATAGCGAGCGAGGGCCATGAACTGCCCAACGCGGCGAACGCTCGCTTCCCGATAACGGCAGAAAACGAAACTTCAGGGAGCGGGCGGCGCTGACAAGCCGACGGGCGCGGGCGGGGACCGTTGACGGTGAGGGAGGAGGGCGGCAGGGAAGCGGTTTTTGTCTCGGCAACCCGGTCGCTTCGGTGGCTCCCCTCGCGCTCCCCTCGTAGCTCCCCGATACAGTGTACTAGAATATTGGATAGTGTGCTCTCTGTTCTATGCGGCGCACGCTTCCGGCTGAAGGCGCGCATGTCGCCGGAGGCCGCTAGGGGCGCTGGAGCTAGTTCCACCTGAAGACCTGTGCCAGCATGTGCGCTCCCGTCACTGCCTGTCGCTTGCTGCAGTCTCCACACGAGGACGCGAATCGACTTGATTTTGATTGTTTTTGTGAAGTGCAACGTTCGTCGACTTGTCTCTGCAACATCCTCGGACATCCTTTGTGCTCGTTCTACGGTGCGCTAAGAAACTATGCCTAGTCGCCGGCGCAATTACTGTTTTGCATAAGGCTCCGTTCAGTGAAGTTTGCTGCGATTGCTGCGCCATCTGTCGCAGCGCCGCGAACAATAATGAGGCGGCCAAAGCGCGCGGGGGTATTCGTAGGCACGGCGTAGATGGTGCTGTTCGGTCTTATCTGGCGTTGAGACAATGTCATCCTTCAGTACGACTAATTCTAATCCATCGACTGAAAGCGTAGGAAAAAGGAAGAGAAACAAGTGCCGGTACTGCTGCGTAAAAAACTGCCACAGTCACGAAGGCCAGCCTGGCGTGAAATTGTACCGACTTCCTGGCCGCCCGTGGGAGCAAGAACGACGGTAATGATGGACTGTTGCTGTTCGAAGAAGAGTTAAACAAGTAATTGTGAAAACAGCGTTTTCCTAGTGTCAATGTAACTATATGCTTTAGGTCTAGCTGCTTGAGGTTCTGCAACTGTATTTGTGTGCTTAGCGCGGTTGGAAGTGCATGAAGCACGTTTTGCACAGCAAGCCTGCGTAGCGCTAAATTTTACGCGCGAATTTGTGCCTCAAATGCTCTTGTAGGCTGCATGCGAATCTTTGTTGATTCGCTTGCATGCTTGTAGTCCGGTAATTAACTGTTAAATTGCGTTTTTCTGTGGTACTTTCCGCGAAGTAAGTAAACTCGGTTTGCGTTGATTTTGGGGATAGAGGTTGTGCGTGTAACATCTTCAAATGCCTTCACCAAGTGGCGCCCGCCGTGAGACTGCTCGCTCTCGTCAGCGCTTTGTGGCGTGTTTGCCTCGTTTATAGTCTCGTGAAGAAGTCATTCGGTTACTGCATGTGCGCTCTTGCTTGCGGCCGCATGCATAGGCCACTGCGTCGTCAGTATGAACTGCGTAGTATTCGCAACCATGCACCTACTGTTTTCTTCAGCGAGAACGACGGCTCGCCGTGGATGCCGAAGCAGACGACCAGGATCTGCTCCAAACACTTCGTGAACGGCGCAAAAAGCTCGATAGCAAGGAAACGTCGTACACTTGTTTCCCTTGCTGCGAGTGACACTTCGCCCTCAAGTCGGTGCCGTCGGTCTCCTTCACGTCGTAAACGTGGCCCGCCACATACGTAAGTAATTTTCAATACAGCTTATCGGCTTTAAGCCGCAAAACAACTTATTTTTCACTGCTGCAACAATATTGTACATCGTTCTTGTTTCAATGCTGTTCCTAATAAAATGTACGAACTTAATTGAAAATGCATTCGAAAATAAAAGCAATTTCATGCGCTCAAAGATCAATGCCGGTTGCTCGCTGACATCATTTGCTCTAATTATTGTATACAATTAGAAATAAGCTTGTTTGATATTTTAACGAAAATAATTTTTCTTAAATATATGCGCCGTATTTTTCTTTCCGGCGATGTGTACCCACACGTCGTGTATATGCATTTATGACGCAAGAAAAATGTCCGCAACTCGACCAAGTGCGGTCAGCTTGGGCAACGGTACACTGCTAATGAGAGCGGCGCTAGCTCGACGCTGGCCTTAGTGGGCCGCAGTGGACGATTACACGGTGATAACTGGTACCAGATGTATATAAATCGAATCATCGCGCTCACACTATCGTCACAGTAACTGCTACAAACTACCGCAAGCTGCCCACTTTAATGGCGAACCAGCGCCCAAATCCGTGCACTCGCGAGGTCATCGATAACGCCTCCCGAGCCGTCGCAGTCACAACGGTAAAGTTTTGTATCAGTAGCGCACTCAGGATCTCTGCCTGGGGGGAGGGAGGGGGGGGGGGGTTGTCAGTTTGCCTTAGGTTGCCAATACCATCTTAACAGCACTAACTTCACTTTCTTCACGGGAAATTGTCAAAAAATGCGCTTTTTGCGAGTATGCAGACGATTGCGCGTCTTACATCATAGTTGCAGTACTCAAAGGCGCAAGGAAAGAAAAGGGGTTAAACAAAAAAAGGGGGGGGGTACCACCCCTGAACCCCTCCCCCCCCCCCCGTCGGTGCGCCATTGTTGTGTAAATATATAGCACAAAATGCGAATTGACGCCTTTCCGGTAATACAGATAGCAAGAACTTATTTAGATTTACGCTACGCAGTGAAATAACTCGCATAGCGTAGGCGCAAGACTGCAAAACGTTTCAGGTGAAAATGTTAGTAGCGCCATCTCTCGGACGCGACATCAAGAGCCTCATGCGGAGCTGTGATCTGAGCCCAATACCCCTATTCTAGTACACTATACTCCCCGACCTTCGACTGTATCCGGCGCCGCCCGGCCCGGCGCCAGCTTAGCCCGCTCCCCGAAGTTTCGTTTTCTGCCGTTGAAGCGAGCGTTGGCCGGCGTGGGCAGTTTCCTTGGCCGGACTGGGCCTCCGTCGTTGCTTCCCTCTGCGCCGCAGCCGCGTACACGTGTTCCGGCGCGACGCAGAAACGGTGACCTTGCCATTTGAGAGTGTGAAATTTCCGCCGCGGATCTTTTTTTTTTCCTCTCCGCGTGGCGTGTGGCGGTGTCGTAGCAATGCCGGTCGGAGGCGCCGCCACGTTATTTGGTACGCTGCTGAGAGCATTGTCGGTGTGCGGTATGTTCGATTAAACGTCGCAAATGCTTTCGCGTTCGAATTACCGGGCGTTTTCGCCCATTGGGATACACATAACTTTGACGGGACCACAGCGTCAGTTCGAATTAACGAGATTCAACTGCATATACGTGCGCCAAACGGCAAAGCCGCGAACGAAACCGAAACCATCGTCCGGGAAATCTTCGCGATGGCGTGGGGGCAAAGGTTGCGACGTACCGAAGGTGGTCATTAAAATGTCAAACGAGAGAATGCATTTCGCACCGCTTACTCATTTTGCGGCACATGCACCGTCGCAACTAACCGGTTTGAATTTCACAATTTCATGGCATATTAATGACGAAGTCAGCAAATTTGGCAAGCTTGCGCTTACCGGCAGTTTTATTTCCGTTGGCCAGCCTGGATTGTGCGACGGCAAGCAAAGGCGTTACGCGAGTTTCACAGTCCGTTAAAAGGGCCATCGCAATGTCATTATCGTGGGCTCTGATAACTTTCAAGGTCAAAATGATCCATTACTTTCAAAGCAGTCGCCGGAGTCAGTGTGTCTAGCTAAAGTCCCTATATAAGAAAAGTACCGCCATCTACTCTTTCCTCCGCCGCCTCCTCTCCTAAAGCGCTTGCTTTTTTTCTTTACTTTTTGCTTGCGAAAGCCAAGTCGACGGTGGCGCACCTAGAAAGTCCACGTTGAAGCTTTCAGGCCGGGCGCGCGCCGCCGCCGGCGACTGCGGCTGCGCAGAGGACTTCCAAACTTGGCTCTGAGGCGGAAAAAATATATATAAAGTGAAAAGCGCGTGCTATCATCGTCCAATCGGAGATACAGGAGAGAGAGAGAGAGAAGCGGCGTTTATCAAAGGATGGCGTACTTTTCTTATATAGGGACTTTATGTCTAGCTGGTTGTCATTTTCCCCAGACGACGAGACGTTGGCATCATGTCGACAACAGCGGATGCGGCGCGGCCGCCGTATCTTGAAAGCAATCTGCGGGCCCGCTCAGGCCTCATCTTCAAAGCGATCTGCGGTGTGGGCAAAGTGCAACTAGTGCCGCTAGAGTCGTGTGCGCTGTGCTTTCGACGTTTAGTTCGCGTTGAAGCGAGAGACGGCACGGAGCTCAATTCGCTCGCTGCTATTGTCGCGCCTTCTCATTCCAGCGTGTTGACACCGAGTTTCCGCGGTCTCAATATTGAGCGAGATGTGTTCATGTTTACCTGTGCGCGCGTGACACCGTGCTTGGTAATTTAGTTACTAAGCGAATGTTTACAAGTTCATACGGCCTATAAAACTACGATCCTTTGTTCGTAAAGCTGTCTACTAATCTGCTATAGCAATCGATACTTCGCCTTTCGGGCGAAACTGAAGTTTTTTCATTCCGCTTTCTGCCTCGGCGATCATATGTATCTTCTCCTCGGAGAGAGAAATTTACGCTTCTTCATTGGCGTAGCCATTTCGACCGGACACACACACACACACCACAGAAAACGGCAGTGATTGTGGTGATCGCGTGGTCTCGCGCAGGCGCGTTACCAAGCGTGGCTATGGATTGCAGTGGCGTAAATCGGTACTTGGAACTTGATTTCGTTCGCGAAAACCTCGTTCGAGCGGACATACGATCGTCACAGCTTTGGAAGGGCCTTCTAATTTGACTACTCCGCAGTTCCAATTTCAATTCAGTCCCAGTTTCGTTCTCGAAAAGTTCGTTGAAGCGGAAATACCGAATAAAACACCCGTTATGGAGAGATTTTTTTGTATTAGTTTCTACGGGCAGCTGACGGGGAATCGGAAAATCTTCGTTGTGGCGGGAATTTCGTTGTAGGGGGATTCTACTGTAGTTATAATAGTTTTCGAACAATGAACAGCTCTTTCCACTGTATAAAGCAACGTCCACATCCTAGTATTCTAACATTAGCAAATATGTCATTACATTACACATTATAAAGCACGTTTTATTAACCCTATGACGGTTATTGCCGTACATGTACAGCGCCACTCATCCATCCAGCATGATTTTTGATGTACATGTACAGCACCGATCCTACGTTTCATATTTCGCACATATTCAACACGACTGGTTGTTGAAAGTTACTGTTCTCTCTATGGAGTCACCCAAAGTCATTTAAAATTGAGTTTCCCCTCACCGGGCCACACAACTGGCCTTTTTACCTCCAAGCGCTCACTCACGTGGTCGCATGGGCGTCGTGTGCTACCTCTAAGGCGTTCGTGGAGGAGAAGCTATCACTTTTTACGGTAGCTTAGATACAGCCCTGCACAGCCAAAGTTCAGAGAGTCGAATAAGTTTTCTTAGCCTTCAGTTGCGGTTCGCATTCCCGTACGCTCGGTGTGCACAGTCATGATTTTGGCATGGCTGCACGCAGTGCCATTTTCACGGGGACTGCTCCAGTGTTTCTTCTTCTGATGAAACGTTTTTTTGGAACAACAAATTCACAGCCATAAATGTTGCTAGACATTTTTCTCAATATCTTATTGCATAGTGTATTAGTGTGCATACTGCTGGTGCGAGTAAAGCATTCTTGAGACAAAATAATGCTTGAAATAAATTTTTTTTGTAATGATTAATTTTTAATCATTTCCTATTACTGGAAAGGGCAACAAAAAATACTAACCATGAGGACACGGTTCTTGCAAATATCAAAATGTTCAAATACAAATCGAAGAAGAATGCTTAGCTTCAAATATTGACGCAAATAATGATATACACATGCATTTATTAGCAAGCTTGGTTTTGAATAGAATTCTGTGGTTTTATGTGCCAAAACCACAGTTTGATTATGAGGCACGCCGTTGCGGGGGACTCCGGATTAATTTTGACCACCAGGGAATCTTTAACGTGCCCCAAATGCACAAGACAGGTGTATTTGGATTTGCACCCATCGAAATGCGGCCACTGCAGCTGGCATTTGATCCCGCAACCTTGTGTTTAGCAATGCAACACCATAGCTGCTAAGCCACAGCGGCGGGTCAATGCAAGTTTGGTTATCTAAACACGTTGGAACACCGCAATTACATTTTCAACGGTAAGAAATTAGACTAGTAAGCTGTTATACTAAAACACTGTATTTGGCTCATGTTAACGTGGATAATAAGAGTAATTCCCACTAGCTGTCTGTTCTCACCAACCTGTGCCTTAATAGACAACATCAAATGCTCATAAACTCGGAGGCATTTGAACCTGTGCCAGCCGTCACTCATCACATTTGGCATTTGCTGTCAAATGTGATGATTAGGGGTGGTGCTACAAAAATGAGCAAGGCAAAAGTTGCGCTCACACCTGCCCAAAACGAAGTGTTGCTGTACAGCTTGCTATAACCAATGCTTAAAAAAGAACTCTAGAACATTGTCTTTTTTTTTTTCCTGTGTTTAATGCTACATGCAAGCAGGACTTCAACATAGCTCAAGCAGCAAGCCCAATCTGTTGTTTTCCTTCATTGTGAGAAATCTTACCGACTTACCGTTGTCGAGGTATTGCATTTGCAAGAATATAACAGAACCACCAAGATAATGTAAGGTATACTACATTATACAACAGGAAGGAGAAAGCATGATTGCATGAAAAAAATGTTTCGATTTTAACTCCAAGTAAACATGTGCTATACATCTGTACTCGTTTAGAATAGCACCTTCAAGCAGTGTATCACGGTAATACCCATTGTGGAACGCCCATCACCTGCAAGATGTGTACTACAAGTCCCGGGTTGCAACGCAGGTGCATACTGCGGTAGTAGACCGGCCATCGCTGTATCCTGAAATGTTGTAGCATGCATGCGATACGCTGCACGGAGGAGCGTCATGCGCATGTAGCGGGGAGCTGGCATTGTTGCATATGCAGGCCACGTGGTCGGGCATCACTGCCAAGGATTGGCCTATTGGACCTATACTCCCAGAAAGCATTCTTATTGCTGTTGGATTCTATTGTGCAGTTGCCCCAATCCCTTTTTCTTGCACTATAAGTGCACCCCCACTGTCCGCACGCCCGCGCCCCTTGCTACTGGGAGGCTGGTTTTCCCGCAAAGCTTAGCATTAAATGGCTGAGCGCACTTTTGCCAGCAGCATGAAATCACCCCAAAATTCAGCAAAAAATCAAACACATATTCTTAAATTAGACAGAAACAAATGTCAAGAACCACGTTTGCACTTGCACAGCCAGCAATATAGTCTATTTGTTTTGAATATTGGTAGCCAATCAAATACGAAAAAACTTTCGAGCACCTAGTTTTCAAAGAATACAAATATTCAAAATATAATATTCAAAAATATTCTCAATTTTTGAATACTCGCACACCCCTAGTTAAAAGCACTAATAGAGCACCCAAAAGACAAGAGGACTTCTTTTTGTCAGGGTAACAAGGTGCTTTCCATGACAGCATTTATATACAAGGGAGCATTAGGGACAAATGAGCAGTTGTTTCTCATACTGAGGGCTCCTCTGAGCACAAGTGGTCCTCAATTATCCGAATGATGTTCAGAGAGGCGGTCTTATAGCATGTGCATGTACTGCAGAGATGAAATCAAAAATGCATGTCATGTATAGCAACAGAAGAACGAAAAAAGAAAACACTTTTTCTCTAGTTGGAATAATCACAGCAGATGGTGTCATTATATCAAAGGATGTGGCAACAAAGCTTATTCTGATTTTATTTGAAGAGAACACAGATGTAGCACCCATTAATTTTACCAAACAATACAACCCCACTGCTAAATGCCATGTACAAGCAAAATCCGAATGTGAACTAACACAATTTAGATGAAAACGTCTGGCACCATGGGTGATGCAGCCTGCTCACAATGCAATTTCTCATGCTTTATGTCCACCATGTCCAGGGTAAAAGTTGGCGCATTATTGCTTCAGTTTTATGTCTGATCACGCACAGTTGACGATGTGAATGAAGCATTATAAAGCTTTTACAAAAATATTTAAACTTGCAAATGACTATTACCTTCAATAACTAAACTGTTTAGGAATATATTTGATTTGCTATTCTAATGTTTTAAATATTCATACACCCCTACGAATATGAAATAATAAAGAACACACATAACTTCTGCACAATAGAACCACAACATACCTTGTTGCAGTGACCACCAATTCCCATAAGAAAGTTGTCAGGCTTGATGTCTCTGTGGATAAAATTTTTATTGTGCACATATTCAATGTGGGTAATCATCTGAAAAAGAAGAAATGCAAAAATGTCATAAAAGCTGCGCTGCACACTTCAACTTGCCCTATTTGCAGCACTCAGTGAGTGATGACACCTTAGGCAAACTCAGTGATGCTACAGGCTCATGCCATTTTGGAGCAGCCAAAAATGCATTTTGGAGCAGTAAAATGGACTTTTGGAGCTGCTTTATGAAAACAATTTAGATTTATGAAAACTACATCATATGGAGCTTTTACAGTGGCCAAGCAGCGTGAAAGCAGTAAGTGGTCGCCAGTTCATTAACTCAATTTAAACACTAAATATTAATCCCGCCCTCCCCCCCTACGTCATCGCAATCCTTACTATGGACTACAACAGAGACGTGGTATCCTAAGATGTACGTAAAAAGCACAGAAGCACTTGGACGTGCTACTTGCCGACTTCATAGGCATTTTCAGTGATGGAAGTGACATTTTACGTTTTGGAGCAGGAAAAATTCCACTTTGGAGCAGCCATAAGTGTTTTCGGAGCAGAAAATAATGCTAGTTTTTGCAGGTATATGTGTTTTCGGGGCAGATGACAAAATATGCCATAAGAATCCTGGAGTTAAGAGCATCACCGAAGCATCTTGTATATTATGAAGCATATTGCACATACAATAACCAACGCAAACAGCAAGGAACAAACAATTAAGAAGATGGATGGTTATCGAACACGCAGTAAAATGAGCTATATATTTAAAATGCCAGTACTTGTGGCAGAAATGAGATCAAACCAATAAACCTGAGCCCGACATTATAAAGGTAACTACAATCCCATATAACCGTTGCCAAAGCAGCAGTTGATAATCGGTATCAGATCGCAGTAATCTCAAGTCACTTTTCACAAAAATGCAGTGGAACCTCGATTATATGTCCCCCGATCATGCGACAACCCATATTTTACGACGAATTGGTTTGGTCCTGCCAAACCCCCCCAGATATGATGTATTAAAAGTCTCAAATATACGACGCAATTTTACGCCGAGCCCGCCACGTATGACGCCTCTCTGGTACCATCCTGAGGAGGAAAAAAAAAATTTTGGAAGATCCCTAAGCATATTCTTATGAGATGAGAACGCGAAAGCGTTTCTGTTGGCTAGGTTGTTGTTAAGGAAGGGTGCTGCAAAGTGGTGTGGTGGAGTTGTTACAAAGAATGAGGCAACACCACATTGCAGCACCCGTTCATAAACAACCTAGCCAAAATAAATGCTTTCGCATTCTCATCTCATAAGAATATGCTTAGAGGTCCTACAACTTTTTTTTTCTTTCTTCTTTGTAGTTGGTGAATTGGGTGTACAGCGTACACGTTTCAATTCACGCTCGTCCCCCGAGTCGTCCTCGTCGAGGGAGCGCTTCGTCGACGAGTCATCTGCCGATGACCAAGCCTAAAAGCCTCGACTAAGCCTAAGCACTAAGCCTAAAACCTCGACATCTAACTGCTGCTTTTTGTTACAGAATCACTATCCATGCTGCTGCGACAGTACCTTCACGGAAGCTGAAGGCAAACTGAGACTGAGGGCGCGCTCTTTTTGTAGATGCTACGTCAGTGACCACATGACCTCGCCGGCTATTCCCCCCCCAATCCGCCTTCCTTCTCTTCTTCCAAGTCGGGGCTTCCCCTTCTGCTGCGGGGATTCACCTCTCCTACGCTGCAGCTGCAGGCGGTTGCTGCGGCGGAGTGGAGTTGAGTGTTGCTGTGGAATGCGTTGGAGCCGGCGTCAATTCCGGTGGGAGAGGTCACGTGCTTTCCGGGCACGGCTTTTGCGGACGCGAGCCAAGGTGCGCGCTTTCGCCAACCTAGCCAAGAAACGCTTTCGTGTAAAAAAAAAAAAAAAAAAAAAAGAACCCCTAAGCCGACGCAGGCTGGCACGTGAGCACACTGCAGCCGGCTGATAATGGGTGCGCAATACCGTATTTACCCGAATGTAATGCGACTGCGACAGTAATGCGAGGGGCAACTTTCGAGTCACGCGAAATAAAAAAAATATTTTTAATGTGAATGCAACGTGGGATGAACGGAAAAAGAAATGGTACCTTTATTTAAGGAATCGCATTTCGGAAACTAGTTCTCTTCACTCATCACCATTGTCAAGGAGACGGAACTTTCCTTGGGCGGTATTCTCGAGCGATCACTTTTGTAGATAGTGTCACTTTTGCGACATTTCGCGTGAGTTGGCACTGAAAGCATCCCCGACAAGTGTTTCTGACACTGTCCTGAGCTTGCCATCAGCGCTTTCCAAGTCTTTCCAGTCTTTCAAAGTCTTTCCAACTGGCCTCGCATTTAAAGAGGGCCTGCCGCTGGTCCCCCCATCCATGAATCGTCGAGACACCGAGCCCTTGCGGACTTTCCCAGCTCCTCGGCCACCAAAATTGCTCGCCTCTCAAAGCGGCAAAAAAATTATGGGGTTTTACGCGCCAAAACCACGATCTGATTATGAGGCACGCCGTAGTGGGGGACTCCGGAATAATTTGAACCACCTGGGGTTACGTGCACCTAAATCTAAGTACACGGGTGTTTTCGCATTTTGCCCTTATCGAAATGCGGCCGCCGTGGCCGTCATATCGAATGCGCTGCGTCGCAAATTAACGGAGTCGATCCACAAAAGGCCGTAGGGTATTTCAGCATCTTAACCAGCCACAAGCACAGCAAAAGCAACGTAGATTCCGTCGATTCCACCCAAAAACAAAATATTCTGACTTTAGTCGACTTGTCTATGGATTGGATCAAAGCATAAAGTTACAGGTTGCCAACATAACGCTAGTAATCGGGGAGTTTAGTTAGCATATGTTTTAAAATGGTCAATTTTGCCGTTATTCAAACGCAACGCGAGGGTCGAGTTCCAGCAACGAAAATCATGAAAAAAACTGATGTTACAATTGAATAAAAACGGCAATTTTTTTAATAATTTAATCTACCTTCCTTGCAACAGTCCAGGTTCGTGCCACGGGCTTATTCATGTAGTCTGTACCCGTTTTTTGGGCAAGACTGAGCGTCACTGCCTATATTCTTCGTTTTTCGATTATACAATGCCCGGATTATACAACGGTTTTGCGTGGTCCCCTCAAACTCGTATAATCGGGATTCCACTGTAGTCTACATGTCAAGTCCAAAAATTCAGCTAAATGAGCTATATACAGTCGCAGACGGACTTCGCGGACTCCAAAAATTCGGACTTGTTGGATATTCTGGACTTCATAAATGCGCCGTCAGGGTTTCCATTGAGCTAATGCATTTTCGCAACCGATTTTTCAGGAGAATTTACACCCAAATTTGAATTTTCGAACTAAATCACTTGTTCCGAGCCAAGCTACCCGATCTTAGAGGACGCCATGTTGAATTCTCCATTGGCTTGGCTGCCAGTGGCTCGCTCTATAGCCTCCAAGATTGGGAGGCGCACGCTATGAATAGAGAGAGCGCACCATCCTCCAGTCTCGGAGGCTATGCCCGCTCTTCCTTAGTTGACAAACGCCCCAGGGGATCTCTTTTCTTTTTTCAGTCAGCACTATCGTCATAATCGCTTAATGCGGGATCAGAGATCAGTTTTAGATTTCTTAAGTTTCGGTTGCTATTTTGCACATGGTGTGTACCACGACCTACTGTAGTGTCTCCACTGAGCAGGTGTGTCTCGGAGACGTCGCATTTTGTGCTTGTGCAGCTTTGCATTTGTGTGATCAGCGCCACCTCCTGTGCCTTCACAAGAGCCAAGTGGTGCTAAGTAACGGGGCTCGTTTCTGCCAACACGGTGACACTCTTGCAGACTGTATACGGAGACGACGTCAGTGTTGCGCTAATTCAATCAAATCTTATTGCCTCCAGGCGTAGTAAGGCAGGGCATTATTAGAGATATTTTTATACCACTCTAAGCCTAATAAATTTTTTGGGGGGGGTGATCGAGTTTTTCGGACTGTTCGATTTTTCGGTCCCCGTGAGATCCGGAAAATCGGTCGGCAACTGTATTTAAATGCCGTTCTTATGGCAAAGATGAGATCAATGCCTATAAAGCTGAGCATCACAAAGTTGCCACAGCAGCAGTTGGTAATCAGTATGAGATCGAATTTCCCAGCACCGTTTCGGAGCTGGGAAATCGTGGTTTCGGAGCGGGTTCAGAGCAACTACCAAAAATGACAGTTTAGAGCAGCATGTAGGAGCATTTCTCTTTTGGAGCAGTTTGGAGCAGCACTTCCATGACTGCATTTTGAGAACCTTCAGCATGATCTCACTGTTTTAAATGTATCCTTCAAGACTGAGCACTCATGAAAAAAAAAAAAAAAAAAGGTATGTCGATAATACAGCAGAGCCTAATGTAATAGGCACACTCTACTGCTTTACCTCCCTAAATGGAATTGGCAATTTTCTATCTTTTTTTTTTTTCATTGTCTCAATGCTGTTATCTCCAGATTACACAAGTTCTCTAGAGAATCTATAATTTTGATAAAACTAATGGTATCTATGCAAATAGTTGCATGCATAGGTATTTTATCTGCTTTGGCAGGCACAGCTTTTGCGAAGAAGTAGAGCTGACAAATAATGTTTTTTTTTTTATTTTACGGTTTATGGCACGCATGTTTATATTAAAAACTTGAGTAATCAATTAGAGGACAATTTAATTTAGTTTAATTCTTTAAGAACGCTTCCGTTCTGAGATAGTCATCTAATTTGATACTTAGTACGATAATTTTGCATTAATAGGCGAAGTCTCGACACAGACTCTCCACCTCCCCCCAATTGAGGTAGCTTATTGCTGGGAAATGGTAGTCGAAAGAAGGCAGTAGCGCAGCTATTAGCTACACCAGGCTTCTAGGCTGCCCTGCTACATAATCACCTAGATCCCACGGTGATTCATCTTTGTGTCGGGGCTTTCGCCTCTGAATGTTACATTAGCATACTGAGTGTCAAACTTGATGAAAACAATCGGAGACCAATTCTTATAATTTCTTGTAATTACGCCTGGATAATCATGCGGGCAGTCCAAAAACATGAACTTTAGCATTAAAATTAACTTCATTGCCTTTTACGACAGCCCCTCCAGCAGTATGAAGAATTTGCTTAACTTCGCCCTGTGCTGTGCTTCACTGATATACGATCTACTTGAAATACCGCGATGGTGGAAGCTACGTGGGCAGCCCTGCTTTGGCTTGTCTCGCGGCTCAATGTGCTCGCGCGCCATCGGGAAAGCACAGATATGCAAGCGCGATTTTTCACTGTGAACCGCGATCAGATTAAGCTGTGATGCAAGCTTTCTACGTACACGGAAGCTTTCGCCATTTCGTCCAGTAAGCAAAAAAAAAAAAAAAATTACCGACGATTAAAATAATCTCTAATTCGGTAATACAAAATTTCAGTGCAGCAGTTGGTAATCAGTATGAGATCGAATTTCCCAGCGCCGTTTCGGAGCTGGGAAATTTCGCTATATATTGGCTGGCGCAGACAATCTGTCTCATCTGGCACGTTGCAAACAGAGCGAAATGTGGCGCGACTGCCTCACTAATCTGGAGATCCCGAGAGGCAGCACGTGGGTGACACGTGGGCGCGATTCACAGCAGCCACTGCAGACAGACCTCCCAGATGGCGCGTGCTACTCTGGCGCCATCTTGTAGCCATCGCCGCTGCACTACGCTTTTCTCACACTTTCACCATACCCTCCTCCGCTTTCCTCTTCGCGTCTCATCTCCCACTGCACTCCGCGTTTGCTCTTTCATCCTTCACTGTGCAGGTTCGCTTGGTTACGCTGATGCTCGCCGCCGGAATGGCCACCTAAGAGCTGCGCTCTGAAAACAAACTTCGCAAAAGCATTTGCGGTAGTTGCCAGCATGTTGCCGTGGGCCTAACTTCCGGCCACCAGTCTAGCCCATGATCTCACGCCCGCTCACCAAGGTGGTTTACTAATCATATTGGAGGCCACCTTGCCACGACGACCTGCTGCCCGCCACCATTGTCAGCTGGCAGAAAATTTTCTTCATGGCTATACGATGCAGCTAGGCCTAACCAGTGGCGCTTTGTCAGTATCCAGTGGTAAAAGTAGCTGTTAGGTGCAGAGTTGATTAAAATTTTAGTAGCAGCAGTACGGCATTCTTAAAGCCGTAAAATCGCCTCCAACAAAAGTGCGGAACAAGGGACAAATTGAATAGCAACTATTCACTGCTGCTATGTCTGCGACATCGTGCGCATTACGTGCAAGAAGTTGAGTGAGACACCATACAGCGTCCGAAACTTCCATCACCGTTTTACATTGGTCATGTAGGAGAGGAGCACAGGATCTGGCTCAGCACCAGCACGATTGCCTGAGAAGCGATTCTCTCCTGTTAAATATTAAATCAAGCTTAAGTGATAGATTAATGCTCGAGAATGTCTAACGCGTCAATATTATCGGAAACGGAGCTTTAATAAGCGAGAAATTGAGTTAAATGCAGGAAACGCTTTAAGGCTCCCCCGGGACATTCAAGTACTCACCCGATTTCGTAGCGACTTCTCATTATAATTCTGTCACTAGTACTCAACCACTCGTAATAAAAAGATCAGTTTTGCAGTATAAGACGGAAGATAATTCTACTTGTCTATAACCGACGAAAACTTTCTGTAGCAGCACTGCCAAAGCTATGCGCATGTGCTCGCACATGCAGAGCTTCTACTTTTGTGTTACTATGCCAAGTAGCACCAACGTTTTGCTGGCAGTTTACAGGGCCAGGAAAACCAGACCTGAATACCAGAAAACTAGGACAGCAAGAAACAAATCCTTTTCCTAAGGCAACATATAATTTCTTATAAAATAAATCTTGAACAAGAAAATAATAAGTGGTACGGTTTGATTCAAAGTACATAGCTTCCAGTTGCTTACATTCGTAGGCTACATGCAGATCCGCAGTAAAAAAAATGTAAGCTCCAGCTCCGTAGCTTACGCTACGCTGCGGCAGAAAGTTGTCGCCGGGTGTACTTCTAATCAATGCTCATAAAAAATAACTTTTTGATGATACTCTCGGCAATCACACAGGCAGTCAAAAGGTTTCGTTTTTGTTCGTTTTAACTCTGTGCCGCCTGCGCTTTCGCGTTTCAGTAGTTTCATTATCGTTAGTGATGCACTGGTTTTTCTGGCTCACGAAGCTTATCCAAACTGCAAGTAGCAGAGAATGGCACGTCCATGTGATATCGCGGGATGCCGAAACCACAGTGGAAGCATATGACAGGTGTACGAACTGTGCGGTGGCACCGTATAGAAAACGTCTACACAACTCAACTTGCTATAGTTTTTGGTGCTCAGCCGGAACATGTGCACACTTTCCCAGCAATGTGTTGAACTTTTTAGCACATAACAGAGAAAAAGTGCTTTGTCCGCGTTATAATATGAAGTACAAGTCATGCAGGAAAAAGTTTGTTTTTTTATGTGGCGATCCATTTGAAGGGTGTGTGCAATCCTGAGGAAGGATCGATTCCTTCAGCCGACAGACTATGTTGGAGAAAAACATTTCGGGCACCGTCTTCGTCTGCTTGTTCCCACGTCGAGCATTCGTGCGTGCAGACAACGAAACTGTCATTTTCTACCCCATTCCAGCGCGCGATCATGCTCTGTGATCCGCTTGTGTCTGCCTCAGTGTTCCTGTAGCACTGACTTATACCGCTAGTTAGGTGTTCTTGTGCTGCGCTAAATCATGCGCTGCGCTAAACGAGACAAACGCAACGAGTCACCCACAAAACTGTCAGTGGAAGTACGCCACACAGCAAGAGAAGCAAGGGAAAAAAAAGGCGGGGCCCGTGACATAAGTAGGGTTGTTCGTTTTCACGTAAAACTTGATTTTACACTATTTTTACACCCCGGACATGTTTCAGGAGAATCGGGGTAAACCCGATTTCTCCCCGAATTCAAAAACCACATGCCAACCTATTTTTTTTTTTTTTAAACGCTGCACGGAGTTTGCGATGCACATGCGATAGCTACACTGCCTCGGGACAACGAAGTTAGGTCCTGTTGGCTTAAGTGAACCCCAGTGAACTATAGTTCATTTCACAAGCTGCGCGCAGCACTGTGGATGCTACATGACTCTCAACCAACCGCCCAACGAGCACGCCTAACTCTAAGTCAATAACACACCGTGACATTCTACGAGGCCGGCTGAAGAAAAGTGACATGAGCAGCGCCACGTTAGTATAAGCATGTTCTCAAGAGTTTTGCATGAAACTTGGCATAAAATGGTACTGCACTGTTAACGGAACGTCTCAGACAAAGACGAAAACCAGCTAACAGTATGGAAATTGGGAGCCGTCTTGGATCAATTCCAGAAGCGTCAGCTGAGCCATTCGTTCGATGACTACCGACCTCTCTTCATTTCCGTGACCGACGACGTGGATTCCCTTCACGACGAGTCTAACTAGTACTTGCTGGAAGCAAGTCCCACGAACACAGCTATCGAACTCATTGAGTATTGACATGACTCTACCGCTTGCTACCCCAGGCTGGCAAATGCTGCACTGACGTTGAGCCTTGCTAATGGAAGCTGTCATGCTGAGAGAACTTTCTCTCAGCTGAGATACGTTCAAAGATCGGGCACGTCTCGGATGAAGACCAACATGTTGCGCATGCAGATGATAATGTATGTCAACAAGGATGTGTAAAAAATCGATCGATGACCAGCTTTTCATGTATATAATGTTTAATTTCCAAAAAGTTACTAATGCTCCCCCCCCTTTACTGTCCATTATTACTTATTAATTTCCAAACAAACGCCGTATTTTGGAATATTTGATAGAAAACCCTCATGTCCCCCTGATTACCAGCTTGAAACAGATCCCTAGTTTTAACGTGTTGGCATATTGGAGCTTATGATACCCTCTAATATATACATAAATAAATATGTATTACTTAGTGCATTTGTACATTTAACCCAAAAGAACCCTAATTTCGGAATAGTTCCACAAAAGAACCCGATTTCTCCCCGATTATCAGCTTGAAAAATAGCACCCAATTTTTACACCCCCCCCCCCCCCCCCCCGAATTTAAAAACATAAAACCCGGAAACGAACAACCCTACGTATATGTCACGCAATCCACCAGCTCCAATATGCGAGAACGCTGGGAAGAAATTTCGCTTGCGGACGCTAAACGGGGCAAGTGGAGAGAGTCTATATTGGCAGTGAAGCTCGCCTCCTGAAATCATGGGTTCACAGCACTGAAATATTTTTATCTCGGCTCTTGATGAACCAATTTGAAAAATTCTTGAGGTAGAACGCTCCCTAGAGGGCAAACAACTTCCAACGTATAACCGAAATTTTCTATGTGGCTGGGTGAAGCACCCTTTAAAAGACATTCGTCTTTGCCTTGCCACAGCACAAAATCATGCCAGAGACAATCGTATATGTGGCATCTGCGTGTTGCACTGATATGTGTGAAATGTGTCTTTCTGCAATTCACTGTCATGTGACTAAGGGTCTGGAACAGACATTTGGTTGCTTCGAGTTTGTGTTTCTAACTTCATTTTGTAGTCGTTATTGCATAGGGGGGTAATTTAACGTACTACAAACCACCGAGTGAAGCAGCCACCTGAATACCTATTATGTTCTCTTGATGGCAATTTATACGCGCCTAAAAATTTTTCCAGCATAAACAGTCCATAACCGCCAATTGAAATGAAATAAAATGGACGAAAATAAGGGTCAGAACGTGTTTCATTACTTATTATACTTGGCCATGCTTTTCTAATACACATGAATGGCCCCTCCTCTCCCACGCCATCTGTTCCAGAAAGCGTGCAACATTAGGGAGTCCTCCCTCGCTTGGAGGCCAGTTCATAAACATCTCACATTCTTCCATCGTAGCCCTAACGGTCTACACTACATGACCAAAAGCAGATGCAGCAGCGAATCCAAGCCCTGTCTTGGCTCCGTTTCTCCATGGCCGCGTGTTTGCGTTTTGTGCAAAAAACCGTAGTACTGTCTCTTGGGCGTCGTTTCACTCACTGATGGTAGTAAAGGGCTGTGGTGGAGATTTGAATTGTATTAAAGATATGCAGACCCTATAGACGTGATTCTCTCTTTAACCAAGTATCTTCTTAGCACGAAACAAGCGCTTTTGGAATGGTATTTAAACATTCCACGTTGATTTAATATTTGCTGTGACCCTTTAGGTAGCGGAGTGGAAGGTATTGAGTGAACAACAGCCCACGGAAGAAACAGCGGTACGATCCGGGCTAAACAAAGCCACTGGTCCATGCCATGCTGCTTTTGATGGTGCGGAGAAACAGCGTTTGAGGGCTTGGTTTAGTTTTCAAAAGTCTGAGCAACCCCTTCAGCGCAGGGTGGGTGCAGATTTCTCTGCTGAAATGTAGCAGGGTTCGCCTCTCGGCGTAGTTCAGCGGAATTGGTGCAGTGGTAGCATCGCTGCAAATCCCAGTAATGCAGCCAGAATCTTCATGTATCAATTCTATATACGTAAAGGGCCTCATGTCTTTACATAGCTCCCCACAAGCCACAGTGTGTTTTCTCCCACACACAACATTTCTTGAAGAAAGTACAAATGCAGGGAGGAGCAGGCTGGCACATGTACTAAATGCTGCGTTAATAGCAGCACTCAGTATACCTTTCTGCATAATATAATAAACCACATTTGGGTGCATTACTTGCTTGTTCTGCCAAAGATAAATCATAAATATGCTTTATCTGCAACGATGTCATACAAAGGATGTAGACATTGAAAGAAACAGTGGCAGCACCTTTCATTTGTAGGGAAAAACATGACATGCAGCATGCTTCATCGTTACTGTGAGAAAGCATCATCATTCTGTTCCTGCAAAATCAACATTTTATGTAAGGCATCACTGCTGATGACCACATACTTTTGATTTATTCTGATAGCCAATTTGGACAGCTCCTTGGCAATATTGTCTGTAGGAGACAGCATGCTAGTACAGTGATATCTTTTTACAATCACAGCAAACTTCACCGTAAGCATGGTCATGCCCTTCGCATTATCACAAGCATTAAAAATATGGGCACTGCACGCAAATGCATGCACCCCTAGATATTTTTACATGTTATCTCTCAATTCGCCAAAAATGTACACGCACTGTATTTCCATGCCAGTCCATGACAGCTGCTCAGCAAGTACCGAATGACATATCCTCCAGTAGTTTTGCCAGCTGAGACCAACTGTACGAACAGGTATGCAATACTGAGCAAGTTTCACACAAATAGTAATATTGTGATGTAACACAATGCTGCCTAGCTTCTATAATTTTTGAGCACCTCATGTAGGTTTTAGAAGAAAAATTTCCTTGCCTGATCAAACAGCATTAACACTGTCTTCATGGTGAAACGTCTGGAGCAGAAGTTGAACAGGTCTTCCAAGCTAGGGCCCAGCAGGTCCATCACAAGCACATTATAATCTCTTTCAGTGCCAAACCACCTGAAAAGTGTACGTGCCGTTCAAACGCCCCAAAGTTTGCTATTTTTCTCAACTGGTTGTGCGAAGGGCGCAACCAGGTGAGAGAAATGGAAACGGGTTATCACTTCCCGAGTTTCCTATCATAAGTATCATGCAACAGAGCTCACAAAAAAAAAAAAAAGAAAAACACTCAGGTTAACACCTAGCGTATGCAATGGCATCGTGAAAAGGCAGCGTCAAGAGTGTACGAGGACATCATGCAACGTCACATGTTGTGACCTCAATACGAACCGAATAGGGAAGCGCTACACGGTCCCCTTAGAAATTCTGCTCTTCACAACATTTCTAGAAAAGTTCATTTACTGTGTCTAGAATTTCTCACCAAATGGTGTTAGCTTCGCACATAATATGCATCCTTCGCGCAGCACATAAACAAAAATAAGTACCTTGTGTGAGGAATCCCTTCGTGGCCTTGCAATATCTTGTACAGTTTACTTTCATACAGCAGCTGTGGATGCCTCGCCTTGGTAGATTCCATCTTGACTGCAACCTCCTGCAATTTGCGCACTGAATTATTTACGTAGCATGAAACGCTACGACCTATCAGCGACCGATATCACAACCACGGGAGCACCCTAAAACTTGCTCACGCGTTCCGGGACACAACACTACCAACACTTTACAAGATAACTGCAAAGTGTGAAAAGGAAGCTCACGCACAGCCACATAAAAGTATGCAAATGTGCAGAAACCAATTACGACAACCCACAGCCTTAACCCTAATTGTGTACTAGCATACACACCTCGCCGTTCACCATGTTGATTCCCAGGTAGATGTCCCCGAAGGAGCCGCTTCCGACTTTGCGAACCAATTTGAATTTTCCACCGACAATAAATTCGGCCCTCGATGAGCCAGCCGCGCTAGCCATTGCCATATATTTTACGCTCACTGAAACTACGGGAACAACTTAATCGAGCATAGAACAGTTCGATTCCCAAAACCACAGCGCTACACACAGCTCGCAGTCATCGCCGTCATCTTCCCGAGATGACGTCAGCATCGAAAGCGACGGAAACCGAAATGAACAAAACTAAATATGCCGAGCTTCAATATGTGAACAAAAAGCGGCTTTACAGTAAAAATAATTACGTTGCGAGGCTGTTTCAACAGACTTGAACGCACAAAACTTGCCAATCTACTCGAGAGCCTTCCAATTGCTTAAGTTACATAGCTTAAGTTTGAAACAAGCATAGAAACAAGAAGCCGTCAGTCGTTATATGGTGGCGCCCTCTAGGTGTGACGTCACTTGACGTCAGTCGCATAGAAGCGACGGCTACGTTGCATGTGCTGCATGTTTGTAAACAAACGTGTACTGCGCCAGCGGTTGCATTGACACTTCGCTTTTCGCCGCTTTGGACAACAATATTAGCCAATTAAAAGTAACGTCAGAAATCTTCGCCATATTTGGTATTCTTGCCATCAGAGTTGGTCGACTCTTTTTTTCTCTGACCGAATTATATTGCAAACTCTGCACGAAATATATAGGGGCCTCACACGAAGTGTGACGGCAGCGCATAGCTGCCTCCGCATAGATATGTTCATACAGTTCTTTGCAATAGGCTTTGCAGAACGTTAATTATGGTGTACCTATTCCAGTACACCGTACGTTCCGGCAGGTAAGTGCGCGGCTTTCTTTCTTTCGAGCTTTTTTCTGGAATTTTCGTTTACTGCACGTGTGATTTGGTCTACGCGATATATATAGCTAGATATTATACCGGCGAACGGAGGCCTCAGGAGAGCAATTAAGATGATTATAAAAAAATGCCGCAGTATCGCCCGAAAGGCGAAGCACCGATCGATTGCGATACCAAATTAGTAGACAACTATACGACCGATTACTAAGGATATAGTAGCTTTATCGGCCGTATAAACTTGTAAACATTCGCTTACTAACTAAATTAACAAGCACGGTGTAACGCGTGCACAGGTAAACATGCATGAACACATATCTCGCTCGAAGACCGCGGAAGCTCGCTGTCAAACGACAGCGAGTTTCTGCGGTCATCGAGCGAGATGTGTTCATGCATGTTTACCTGTGCACGCGTTACCCCATGCCGAATGTTTACAGCTTAGCAAGTTTAAGCGCTGGAGTGAGGAGGCGCGGCACAGCAGCGAGCGAATTGACCGTTCCATGCTTCGCTTCAACGCGAACTAAACGTCGAAAGCACAGCGCATATGAAGCTACCGGCACTAGTTGCACTTTGTGCACATCGCCGATCGCTTTGAAGATGAGACCCGCGCGGGCGCACACTTTTTCCACGTCGCAGATCGCTTTCAAGATACGGCGCCTGCGCGGCCGCCGCCGGATCAGCCTCGCGCGCGCGATTTTGAGCCGAAGTCGGCTGACCCTCGCAAGCTTTCACTCGCACATACAGCGTACAGCACGCGGCGACGATGTTACCGCGTTTAGGATTTTACACCGAACCTTACAGCGACGTCCACGGCGACGGCAGAAATGCGCTTGGAGTGTCCATATAATTGCTACCACAATAAAATTCAGTGGCGATTTAGATAGAGCGGTAAATGCGAGAGAAATGTGTTAGCATTATGTCGCACCTCATTGAGGTCCTGAATCCATGATTTGAACCAACGCGTTCTCCAAAGTGTTGTTCAGGAGCTCACCCGACACACGTCCTCCTTAGGAAAAATTTGAATAGAACTATTTCATTGGTTTCTATAGGTCTCATCTTACTGGATTATGAAACAATAAACCTAGCTGATACGTCAATAAAGCTGATAGCCTGTATTGTTCTGTTATGCAATAGACCTGATACACTAATAAAACTGACAGCCTGTATTGGTCTATTGGACTATAAAGTAATATGCCTGATACACTGGTAAAACTGATAGCCTGTATTGGTCCATTAGCTTACAGGTGTATTGGTGTAAATAGGAACACTAAAGTGGTTTGTTCTACAAAGGGGCATTAATTGTTCATTGTAAAGTGAATCTTTCTACGTGAACTGTGTGAACCCTCCCGAACTTTGCTGATCGTGGTTGCTGCTGCTGCCTTGCCAAAAATCTCACACATACACAGGACAGCACTTATACAACAAATCATGGCCTATATATATAGCCCCATGTATTCTAGACCTATGTGGTGGCAGCCAGCTCTGATTTCTACGAAATTACACAGTGAAACAACAAACAGTACCTAAATATCCTTAATGCAACTGTACTGAAGAAGAACGAGCAGTATGCACTGCTTCGAGAAGGACGACGACGACGAGTTGGTCGAAGCCATGTGCCTGTGTTGCCTGCGCTGTGTAACCTCTCGCTGCAGTGCTCTACGCTCTAATTAATTAAACTAGAGTGCCTCTCTACATTTGGTGGACTTGCTGGGCCCTTTACCGACCTGGAACTCCGCAGCCGGACGCTTCCTCCCGTTTCTGCCATGCCTGAGGACGCCGAGCAGCCCGATCCTTCCCAGGCATCGCCTGTTGTCTGCTCCGGTGCTCTACGCCAACGCGATCCTCCTGTCTTCAGTGGCACCGACGACCATGACGTCGAGGATTGGCTCTCCTCATACGCCCGAGTGAGTGCGCATAACAAATGGGATGACAAAGATAAACTGACTAACGTCATCTTCTATCTTTCTGGAGTCGCTCATCTCTGGTTCCGGAATCATGAATCCA
This sequence comes from Dermacentor silvarum, assembly GCF_013339745.2. Lineage (NCBI taxonomy): Eukaryota > Metazoa > Arthropoda > Arachnida > Ixodida > Ixodidae > Dermacentor > Dermacentor silvarum. Next base: position 17,822,077 of record NC_051154.1, on the reverse strand, counting down.
ACCTTACCACCTGGACTGCTTTTACTAATTATTTCAAAGAGGTCTTCGGTCGCCCTGCTGTGCGACAGCTTCGTGTGGAACAACGCTTGCGTGGTCGCGCTCAGCTAAAGGGTGAAAACTTCACCAGCTACATTGAAGATGTTGTTGACCTTTGTCGGCACATTAACCCCACTATGCCAGAAAGTGAAAAGATAAAGAATGTCATGAAAGGCATCGAAGATAATGCCTTCCAGATGCTCTTGGCGAAAAATCCTCGAATGGTTGACGAGGTGATCACCCTGTGCCAGAACCACGACGAGCTCTGCAAACAACGCATCTCTACGCCCCGAGCTGCCGCGCCGGACGACACGATTTCGGCCCTAATCCACAGTTTCAATGCTGCTCCCGCCCACTCTGCGTTCCTCGACCAAGTCAAACAATTTGTTCGAGAGGAAGTCGCGTGTCAACTGTCCCTTTTGCCTGCTACCCGGTCGTCTGAGTCCTCCTTGTCTCCGGAACTACGTCGGGTCATACACGAACAAGTGAGCAACGCATTACCTCTCGCTCATCAGCCCCCTCCAGCGCCGGTTCCGCTCACGTACGCTGCCGTCATTGCCAGTCCAAGACCTACGCCTGCAGTTTCGCACTACACGCTCACAAGCGGCTTCTATGCGTCGCCTTCTGCAGCTGCAAACTACGTGCCCAGAAGCGACTTCTGCGCGCCTCCGCAGCCCCTACGCCCGGCTCAGCATTGTGCACCCCAGCCTGGGCCCCCTGTTCACAATCCGTGGCGTACCCAGGACAATCGGCCCATCTGCTATGCGTGTGGCTTTGCTGGCCACGTGGCACGATTTTGCCGCCGGCGGGGTTGGTACCCTCCCGATACTGCGAGACCACAAGGGAATGCACCTGACTCCCAGTCCCGCTATGTTCTACCTGTTCCACACTTCGCTTCCTCGTCTCCTGCTCCTCGAAGTTTCACCACTCGTCAGTCTCCCCCCCCCCCCGCTGTGGAGGAAAACTAAAAGGCGCAGTTCCGGAGGCAAGACCTGCGATCTCATCGAACTGCTCAAGCCCTCGCTTATTCCCTGCAAACGTCACTGAAGTTTATGCGGAAGGGATCGCCATTCACGCGTTTGTCGACACCGGTGCCGCGGTGTCACTGATTGCCGACCAGCTTCGCCGTACGCTCTGAAAGGTCGCAACGCCGTTTTCCGCTATTTCGCTACGTACAGCAAGCGCTGAGCCAATTGAGCCTGTAGGAACTTGCACCGTCCGTGTCGCCATACAAGACAGTTTATATCACATTGAGTTTGTTGTTCTTCCCCGCTGCTCTCATGCCATCATTCTAGGATGGGACTTCCTCTCTTCTAATCGCGCAGTTATTGATTGTGCCCGTGCAGAACTTGCGCTGACTCCATTTTGCGGAAGTCTTTCTGAAGATTTGCCTCTTTCTTCTGCTAGAGTGTTCGTCGCCGCCGACACCGATATCCTGCTTTCTCTTCCACCCTTGAGCCCATTTCCTGTGCTGCTTTCTACAATTCCACAGTTCTCTTCACGCCGTCGAAACTTGCTACACGCTGTGATCCCTTCTTGCTTCCCTTCGCCATCCTTCCCATTCGCCAGAGCTCCAGCGCACTTTACATTATGAACCCGTTTTCGTGTCCATCAAGCTTACACCATGGCGAGTGCCTCGGGTCTGCTGACGAATTTGAGACGAACTTTCTCTGCGATGTGCCTGATGACTCGACTCCTCTTCAGGTTGACGCCATGGCTCTTCCTGTCTCTGCATCTGAGCCAGCATGTGACAGAACGTTTGCTCGGTGTATTGATCCGCAGCTCACTCCGATTGAGCGCGCGCAGATCGTCGACCTCCTTACCCGATTTCGCACTTCTTTTGACCTCCAACAACAATGTTTAGGGCGTACAGCTACAGTCATTCATCACATCGACACCGGTAGCCATGTCCCACTGCGGCAGCGTCCATACCGTGTGTCCGCGACGGAGCGCCGTGTCATCGACGAGCACGTAGGCGACATGCTTCAACGCGGTGTGATACAGCCTTCCCACAGTCCTTGGGCCTCTCCAGTAGTGCTGGTGAAAAATAAAGGTGGGACAATTCGTTTTTGTGTGGACTATTGACGCCTGAACAAAATAACCCGGAAAGATGTCTATCCTCTCCCCCGTATCGATGACGCACTAGACTGCCTCCAAGGCGCTGAATTCTTCTCATCCTTAGACTTACGATCTGGTTACTGGCAAGTCCCGGTGGCTGAGTCAAATCGCCCAAAAACGGCATTCGTTACGCCTCACGGCTTATATGAATTTACCGTGATGACCTTTTGCCTGTGCAATGCGCCTGCCACATTTGAAAGAATGATAGATAACATCCTCCGCGGCCTCAAATGGCAGACATGCCTTTGTTATCTCGATGACATTGTCATCTTTTCCCCGGACTTTTCTTCTCACCTGCGCCGACTTGAACGCGTTCTCACTTGCCTCGCAGATGCTGGACTTCAGCTCAACATCAAGAAGTGTCGCTTCACCGCCCGACAGCTAGTCATCCTTGGCCACGTTGTTTCGAAAGATGGTGTGCTTTCAGATCCTACCAAACTCCAAGCAATCGCCGAATTCGCACGACCAAAGACCACCAAAGAACTCCGCAGCTTCATCGGATTGTGCTCATACTTTCGCCGTTTCATCCTCAACTTCGCCACCATAATAGCGCCTTTGACGCAGCTTCTCGCGGGTAACCACGACCTCTCGGCCTGGTCGCCACTTTGCGATGCTGCATTCACGACGCTGCGTCGTCTTCTAACCTCACCCCCGATTCTCCATCATTTCGACCCCAGCGCACCGACAAAAATTCACACGGATGCTAGTGGTGTTGACATTGGCGCTGTTCTTGCGCAACGAAAGACTGGCTTCGATGAATACGTCATTGCTTACGCCAGCCGCGCTCTGACGAAAGCGGAAGCCAACTATTCCGTCACAGAAAAATAATGCTTGGCTATCATTTGGGCCATAACTAAATTCCGCCCTTACCTCTATGGCCGCCCATTTGACATAATAATTGACCATCATGCCCTCTGCTGGCTGTCATCCTTAAAAGACCCTTCAGGTCGACTCGCTCAATGGGTGCTCCACCTCCAAGAGTACGACATTCGAGTGCTGTACCGCTCTGGCCGTAAACATACGGACGCGGATGCCCTGTCCCGCTCCCCTGTGTCAGGCCAGCCCAATTATTCGAAGGTACCATTATGCGAGTCCTCCCTCACCGCCATGGACATGCTTTCAGAGCAGCAGAAGGATCGATGGATTGTCTCTATGCTGGCTTTTCTGTCCAACCCATCAGCGCCTTCTTCTGACCCTACACTGCGTCGCCAAGCACACCACTTCGCTGTTCGTGACGGACTCCTTTACCGCCGTAACTACCTCTCCGACGGCCGCAAATGGTTACTCGTGGTCCCACGGCATCTACGTTCGGACATATGTGCAGCGTTTCACGATGACGCGCAATGCGCGCATGCAGGAGTACTAAAAACGTACGCACGCCTGCGACTCCGTTATTACTGGTGCGGAATGTACCGATTCGTCCGCCGATATGTGTGCTCCTGCCTCGCTTGCCAACGCCGCAAGAATACCCCTTGTTCCTCAGCTGCCCCATTGCAACCTTTGCCTTGCCCAGGACGCGCCTTTGACCGCGTCGGAGTTGATCTTTACGGGCCCCTGCCGAGTACTTCAGACGGCAACCGCTGGGTGATTGTGGCAATAGACTATCTAACGCGTTACGCAGAAACTTCGCCTCTGCCCAGCGCATCTGCGCGTGATGTTGCATGGTTCCTTCTGCGTAACATCATACTTCGCCATGGAGCCCCCAGAGAATTGCTCAGCGACAGAGGCCGTGTGTTTCTCTCTGAGGTTATATAAGCCCTACTCAAGGAATGCCACGTAATTCACCGCACCACTACTGCATACCACCCGCAGACTAATGGGATGACTGAGCGCTTTAACGGTACTCTTGGCGACTTGTTATCCATGTACGCCGCATCTGACCAGACCAATTGGGACCGCGTTCTACCCTTCGTGACGTATGCTTACAACACCGCCACACAGACCACTACGGGATGTTCCCCGTTCTTGCTTCTTTATGGACGCGAGCCTTCCTGCACAATGGATACTATCCTCCCGTATCGCCCCGACACAATGGAGTCTACTGCCCTGTCCGAAGCTGCTGCACACGCGGAAGAGTGCCGACAGCTCGCCCGCACATTTACTACGGAAGACCAGCAGCGACAGAAGCACCGTTGGGATACTTCCGCCTCTCCTGCACCCTATGCTCCTGACTCACTAGTCTGGCTTTGGGTTCCCGCCACCAGCCCTGGACTTTCACTTAAACTCGTTTCCAAGTACCAGGGTCCCTACCGTGTGGTCAGTCAAACGTCTCCTGTGAACTACATGATAGAACCCCTTGAGCCACCTTCGGATAAGCGCCGCTAAGGGCGCGAAATCGTGCACGTTCAGTGGCTAAGCGTTATTTCGACCCCCCTGTGCTATCCTGCCCGTAGGTCGCCGGGACGGCTCCTTTTCTCCGGGGAGATAATTGTACTGAAGAAGAACGAGCAGTATGCACTGCTTCGAGAAAGACGACGACGACGAGTTGGTCGAAGCCGTGTGCCTGTGTTGCCTGCGCTGTGTAACCTCTCGCTGCAGTGCTCTACGCTCAAATTAATTAAACTAGAGTGCCTCTCTACACAACAAATAAGCAGCTTGGAACGCATAATCCCTTTATTAAAGTGACGCCTGTTTCTGCCTTCATTTTCAATGTTTGGCGTGTCTGCTTTGTCGACTTCTTGCCAAGAAATACTACCAATACAAGTTTATATCGAGATCGCTACTCTATTGAATTCATTGGGACCTATAAAGCATTTTATTTGTCCAATACTAGTTTATATCACTACTTCTATTGCTTCAATTTGGACCCATAAACCATTTTATTTGTCATAGAACGCTGTGTTGCCCTATGCAGGACTGGCAAAAAATTTTTAATGGGACCTGTACACTAGTTGCTGTGGGACCTGTACATTCTGTAGTGAGACCTGTAGGTTTTCCTATTGGACCTATATATTTCGTATAAGACTAACAGAGATTTCTATGGGAATTTTTCTTAGTGTGGCCTCTTCGAGGAGTGAAGTGCAACTGCGGTGGTCCACAGCAGACCACCGTCACTTGCACTATAATTACCAGGTGTGTGTGTTTAGCTCAACCAATTTTTCTTTTTTTAAATTGCCTATGGCAGATAGGACAATTCTAACCCTCGAGCTAAGTTACACGATGAGGCGGCCATTACTTCTATGAGAAATCAAAATGCTTAATTGAATAATTAACATAATTAATTCATTATTTTACAGCCCATATTGAGCCGATCGGTAAGGCGTATTCAATTGGAACGAATTCTCAGGACTATACTGCAGTTTCGAGATATTAATATTAATTTTCAAGGTTTCCGATGGAATGCATTGGCCTTCCCTTTATTTATGTGCTTCAATGCTTAAAACAGCGTTTTCATAAAAAAGTAGGTGGAACAACAGTGGATTTTTATCGCAAGTTTTATGGCGCATATCTCGTAACAGCCATCAACAAAATTCATTCCAAGTCGATCTGCCCAGACCCACTAGCTTGTATGCGCGGATTGAAACGTGCAGTAAGGTAATTAACTAAAAAAGCTAATTAGTGTAATTGTGTTAATTATCTAATTAAGCATCTTGATTTTTCATAGAAGTAATGCCTGCCTTTTCCAAAGGTTAAGGGTTAGAGGGCCAAGTGTTAGATCTTGTGGTATCTGCCAGAGGCAATTTTTTAAAATTTGGTTCAGCAAGAAATAAACTATATATATATATATATATATATATATATATATATATATATATATATATATATGTATATTGCCAGGTTCATTTTCCATTGGCGGCCTGTCTAATGTTAAGAGACAGGAAGAGAGCGGTGTGGATCAGAGAACAAACGGGGATAGCCGATATTCTAGTTGACATTAAGCGGAAGAAATGGAGCTGGGCAGGTCATGTAATGCGTAGGATGGATAACCGGTGGACCATTAGGGTTACAGAATGGATACCAAGAGAAGGGAAGCGCAGTCGAGGTCGGCAGAAAACCAGATGGGATGATGAAGTTAGGAAATTTGCAGGCGCAAGTTGGAATACGCTAGCGCAAGACAGGGGTAATTGGAGATCGCAGGGAGAGGCCTTCGTCCTGCAGTGGACATAAAATATAGGCTGATGATGATGATGATATATATATATATATATATATATATATATATATATATATATATATATAGAAAGCAAAAACAAAAATTGAATTTAAACGTTGCGGCCGGGGTCCGGCCTTCATCGAGTCTTGACTGAAGGCCGGGCCCCGGCCGCAACGTCAAAATTCAATGTTTGTCTTTGCTTTTATACGTACGCCTGCGCTTATTTAAATTTATTAAACACTGGATCCGATAAACTAGTTCCTTCACATATATATATATATATATATATAATTGAAAAGTTGACGCACTTGTTGAAAAACAATTGTTAACGTTTCGGCTGGAGATCACATTGAGAAAAGTCCGTCTCCGGCTGCAACTTCGACAATGAACAGTTGTTTTTCAAGAAGTGCATCAACTTTTCAATTAACCTTGCGACAACCATAGATACCTCTACCTTGAAGTCATGTATATATATATATATATATAGAACTTGAGCGATGCTACGAGGTAAACAGAAGTGTTTCATTTCAACATTTTCCACTGGTGGATCAGTCTTCATCAGGGTTTACAAAAACATGGAGGACGCTTAGGCTTCGCCTTCAAGAGTGTAATGCGAAAACATTAAAAGATCCCTGACTGAGCTTCCCAGCAACTGCAGCTTATGTAACTGTAATGTTTACCTACAAACGCTGGCGGCAAATTCTATGCACGAAGGCGAGCTTTCTGGTTCTTTTTTTTTCCCCGCACGGCGAAATTCGCCGCTGCAGCGGATGTGAGCGCAATCTGGTTGGTGTTGCAAGGAACCGAGCATGGCACGCCGCTCCCACTAATACAGATCTCAAACGGCCGCTGGAAAAGGGGATTGTGTTTGAGTTTCCACGTAACAGAATTATGTTTTCTCGAATGTTCAAATTACAATCCGACAAAATCATGTCTGTAGGCTGTGTGTAAGTCGTACTTTACCAATTTTCTGATGCATTTTACTTAGAGAAATTCAAATTTCAGTAACGGCTATGCGCCACGCGGAGGGTTTGCGTGGTTTGGGATGATTTTTATTTAACGGACAATGCTGCCAACGCCGACACCAGGTTTTTTGTGACACGGGGCCATTAATGCTATCGCGTTAAAATAGTGGCATTTCGGCACTGATATGAACTTAAGATAACAGACAGCGTGCTTGGACGTTCTTTCATACGTCAAACCGAAAGGGACAGCAGTGAAAGTGACTGACTCTTTCTAGGTGCTTTGACAGATTTACAGCAGCCTTATCAGCAACGATGCAGGGCAAGAGAGGAAGACAGAGTCCTATGAATGTAGGGCAGGAAGGTCAGTGAAATTTAAAAAAAAAAAAAAAGAACGAGTCCCGAGCACTGTGGGTATCAATGTAAGCGAAGTTTTGTATGTTGTTTGCTTTGATTGATGATAATTATTGTTCTGCTTGCCGTTTCTGGTCATGGTGCTCACGACGCTCGTCGTCTTTCATGGCCGCCACGTGTCGTTGCCTTGCCTTGATCACATACATTCGCAATGTGCACCACGTTTCGCTGCATAGCAAAGATGTACCTGTTGCACGCGACGCTTCTTTCGGGCCTGGGTGTCCTCTAGCTAGGTAGGCTGAGTGCACGCTTTGGAGCCATTTTGCTTGCGCGTGTTTAATAAATTAATTATTTCATTAATTCATTCATTCAGTTTATTCAACAGATAGTATTGGATGGCTACCTGGGCTAAAAGCTTTGTATACAGCTTGACAGAGGCCCAGGTAGCCGTTACAAGGCAGATACAACGAAATGGCAAAAACAAGATACTTAGCAACAATACATGAAGTGGACATGTAAGCATATATGTTGATAAACAAAGCCAACAAATAAAATAGTATAGGATCAAAATAAAAAGAGTGTGTCATCAATACACAAGAAACAGATAGAAGTGTGAGGATTTCATTAAAATATAAATTGATACAACAAAGCATTTATTACAACACTTTTACAAAAAATGCTCACAACTAAGATTTCGACATGTATTTTGTTTCTTTGTATTTGTTCAGAAGTAAAGGAAGATTGTATTGTAGCATGAAATTTGCAATCTGTGTGAAAACGTGGCACAAATCAAACCACATGTCTGTGCTGGGCGTATTTAACACATGCCTGTGTACATGTAAGCTTGCCGTTGTTTCTAAGTAGTGCCTAAATATTTTATCTGAATGATAAAAAGACGCCAGAACACGATAGCCGTACATGTTTTTTTATGCGAATTATGTTGAAGATTTGAAAAGCGCTCACACTAGATTCACAATATTCAAGGTTGGCGATCTGTCATATAACATTTTTTTGCAATATTACAACTTTTTGTCTGTTCGTTGTAGTTGTTGTTAGCCAGACCAAACTACAATAATTAATTCGAGAAGGAAACAACACATAATGTATTTTAATTTTAATATTTAAAGGAAGCGCACAACAACACGACATCGCACCACTGACAGACGCAAGATTTTTATACATAGGTTTAAAATGTGTGAATCCCATGTAAGATTCAAAGATAGTGTGCATTATACCGAGAATAGTGTGTTCCTCAGCTATTTTAATGTCATCATTACCACATCTAATGACGTGCTCTAGCCTATAGCATTGTTTCTGGCTCGAAAAACATAACTTTTTTTTTTTGAAGGATTAATTTTAAGCGAGTTTGAGGAAGACCAGCGAACAATTTTGCCAAGTATATTATTACAGTCAACTGCCAGTTTGGTCGCGTCAGGACCAGAAAAAAGCACGGTGAAATCATCTGCATATATAATGAACGTTACTGACGAATAATGTTAATTATGCTATTTATGCAAACATTAAACAGAAGGGGTCCCATGCAATACGCTTCCTTGCGGTACGCCTGTTGTTTTTGTTAGTAAGGATGATTAGTGAGGATACATACATACTGGCTTCTGCTCTTGTACTTCAAAAATATCCTTCCCAATTAAGTAGTAGACAATGCAATAGAATGGGCCCACAGGTTAAATCGAGCACATATATAATGGGAGAAATGATGAACAAATTAACCCAATACCCAATCGGATCCGAACTTGATCCTCACATACACTACTGGTGCTCCACAGGTCAATGTCATTCTTGACCGCCCCTCTAACATAATCAAAACAGAGCAGTGGACTCGCTGCTATCTTCCAGCGGCCACCTCATGTAATATATAGAAGAAACAAAAAAATTAAGGCATTTAATTGTTAGTCAGGGCAAGGACACAGTATTAAGCCCAACGTGCCCAAGGGTTGTCGACCACGTGGAATACCTCGCTGCAAGGTATGTCGTCACATGACAACAGACACAGCTGCAGCATCTAATTCAATCTTTGTATAAAATCTTGATTGTGATTCCAGTAACATCGTGTACAAAATTAGATGCGAGGTGTGTAACTAGGAATATATTGGACAAACAGGAACTTCTTTTTGCCTGCAGTTCATCAGCCACCGCGCACATGTGAAAAGTCTCCCAAATTAACCCTTCTCCAGGCACGTTTGACTGCCTGAACACTCCTTTGAACGCATGAGCGTCGTGCTCTTGCAATCTGGTTTCCAATACACCCGTGCACGTGAGCAGAGAGAATCATTTTTCATGCATAAATTTGGAACGTACGCTAAAGGAATTAATGAGAGTCCGGGGCGGCTAACGTGTCTCCGGGATATGCAGTGATAGAGGGGAGCGTGGACACATGCTCTCTACTCGAAAATTGAGATGCTGGCTGCCGCTTGCCCGCTTGCTGTTTCCTCCGCATGCACCTCAGGGGGCGAGCAGAAAACTAATAAATCCACTTTCCTTCGCCCTGCCACTCAAGTAGAAATTCTGAGTGACTTATGCCCTTACTAGGAATCCGCACGAGCTGACGTGTTGTCAATTGTTCGGTAAACTTTCGAAAACTGTACTTACACGTACGGAGGCATCCTATTACTCGGCTCCCTAAAGCTGTAAGCGCAAGGACGTACTCATTTTGCAACACCTGCATACATACATATATATTTTGCTTTTTTTCCCGCACCTCAGCTGGACCACAAAGATCGCCGGAACGGGCTGTGCCTTGTATACGTGTATTGTGACACTACATGTGTTCCGTTCCACAAGTTTCTGCCTTTCTGTCTCCCTTCCGAGCTCTTCTATATTGTGGCCCCCACTGCCCTATTCAAGTTACCCCATCTCACGCTCCGCTACAATGGCGACACGCGCACTAATGCTGTGCTTCGACCATGTCCTCCTTTCCTGCCTGGTGTCAACAGTAACATAGCTACCGCTACTCTCGGGCCCTGTGCCGTTCTCCGACCTAAGTCCTCCAATATAAATATATATATATATATATATATATATATATATATATACATACTGGCTTTCCTGCCCTACATACATGGGACTTCGCCTTCCTCTTGCCCTGCATCATTACCAATAAGGCTGCTGTAAATCTGTCAAAGTGCCTAGAAAAAGTCAATCACTGTCACCACTGTCCCTTTCGGTTTGATCGACGTATGGAAGAACTCCAAGCACACTGTCTGCTGTCTTCACTATCAGTGCCAAAGTGCCACTTTCTTGTAAACCCTGATGAAGACTGGTCCAGTGGTCGAAACTGTTGAAATTAAACTCTTAGTTGTTCTGTTTTCCTTGTAGCATCACTCAAGTTCGTTACGTTTGAAAGGTAGAGCCTGAATAATTTTGCTTTAATTATTGATATATATAAGGGTGTCCTAACTATCGTGCACCAATATTTTAATATATGCAAATGTCACGTAGCTGGACAGAACCAAGGTAATGTTGTTTGCTGTAGCTTGAGATACTCAGATTATTTTTTGCATTCTGCCTAATTACATAATTAGTCTTAATTAATAAATCAACTTCTAAAATATTATAATTAGATGAAAAGTGTTAATAAGAAAATTGTAGAGCAACATGGAAAACTCTTGATACAGCTTTCTGTTGCTCAATAAGTCCTACATAAAAGTGTTTTTCCAAGCGTGAAAGGAACCCGTAAATACACGCAAAATTGTTGCATGACTGGCCGCTCGAGGCACTTGAGCTTATAGTCCTACTTCGGACTAAGTGTTTTCACTGGGTTGCCAATTAAGTGGTGTGGTACGTATAATGAGACCTCGATCAGTGTGGTCATTTATATCAGTAAAGTGTAGGGTGTTAGGCGTACATTCGCATGTAACATGAGCTGCAACTTGGTGCCCGTGTTCAAAAGAGCTTTAATTGGCCATGTTTACAGTACGTGCCACATGGGCCTGCTTTGTGTATGCTCCGCCCAGCCATGAGCTTCAGTAAAACCTACAAATAAATATTTTACAATAAAAATAATTAGCACCAACAACCTGTCATTATTCACTTTCATTCAGATCACTTTCACTGTGTAATATCGCACTCGACATATTTTAAGCATGAAATGCTTTTAGCTCCCTTTGTCGGCGACCATTAAGTGACCTTGACCCAAAAGCCAGAGCCGTTATCTGGGCACCCAAACGAAAACATCCGGCATCATGCCCAGTCAACCGGGTTGACTGGGTGAGGGGTTTGGTTTGGGCCCATAGTTCCTGGACAAGGGGGGCTGCTGCGGAGGGGCGCGAACTGTGCTACTGCGCTCAACACACAAACACCCATGTTGGTCATTAGGAACATAAGCCCACGACCCTAGGATTGCCTTAACGTCCAAGAGATTAAGGCAAACAACCATGGAGACCAGAGAAGCCGCCCACAGCGCAGCGCACTCTGTTGCGCCACCACCGGTTCTAACCCTGTGTTACACTAAGACGAACGAAAACACGTGGATCGACTGGCACACGGTCAAGTTGAGTGTGCTTGGACCACGCAGTAAGATAAGACAGGAGCGCCAACTCTGCTCGTCTGGGAGGGACAGATTCTGAAACGCCGGCTTCTGCTTAACAGTGTGTTCGCCAGATGGCGCTACGGATTAGGAAAAACTGTGGAGCAGAGAGGCGGGCCCAACCAATCGAAGCAGCAGAGGGGCGGGCAGGTCAATAAAAAAAAAAAAAAAAAAAGCTTGGGTCTGTCGGTCTTTTTGTCATTGCTACAGTTGCTATAGCAATGGTGCCTGCTTGCCAACCTGTTTTGTTGTCTGCTCCGCTCATGCCCTGATGCCTATAGCGCGCATAGCTGGCATAGCTCTTGGAGTGGCGTTAGCAGGAGAACCAGGTCATGTATCATTTTATTTCATTTATTTTATACAGGCCAAATTCAGGGCATTTGTCAGGTGGGCAACATGGAACTATACAAGGCACAGGAACATAAAATAAATGAATTATGGAAACTATAAGACCGAAAGAAAAAACTAGGCAAATGGTAAGGAGATATAACGGCAGTTCGGGTGGTTTGAAGCAATCACAGAAGACAAGCCTTTTATGCAAAGCTGACGTTCATCACTCGTTTTTTTTGAGCACACATCAAGTGCTAAGATGCTTCGCTTGCTTGTTTGTTTCTCGCGGTGCTTTTCGTTTCGCCCGGTTCTCTTGCGAGCAAAATTGCCGCATTCTCATTAAAACATAATGCTGCGGAATTCCTGCCTGTGTTTTCTGCTTATGAATTTCACCAGGGAAGCTCAGATTATGTGTCTGTATAACTGGGGGAATCTTCTCGAAGACAAGGCTGAGAATTTACACTACCGCATGTCTCTGGACAAGGAAAGGCACATGCACTGTGTGTAGTTGTAGACAAATTGAGCTCCTCCCGTCCTTCCGCATCGGCGTTTCTGGTTCCTCCTGGCATTGAGCATCATTGAGCTGCACCAGGCTTCTCTCAAGAATTGAAGGAACGTCTCAGCTTTGAAGTCGAGGCACTTTCTTTACATCTAGTAGGACATCGGCTTTGTGCTCGCTGAAGTAACTATCAAAAATAAGGTGCTTCTCGAAGTGTCGGGCACATAATTTGTCCATTGCTTTAAGCGCTTGCTTACTTTCAGGAATTTCTTGTCTCCACTGGTGCAGTAGCTGAAAATCAGATGGCGCCGCGAAGAGCGAAAACTTCACGTGTCCTTTGCCATACCCAGATTTACAGCCGGGAACAAAACACTGTCCTGTTGCTCAGTCTCTTCACGCACAATTGCAAGTATCAAGATACCTTGTTCCGTCAGGCATGAATAAACATACTGCAGACATGGTAAACAAAGCGAGGAAGACTCAAATTTCGCACCTTCGCTTCCGCGCAGATGTAGAGGAGTGAAAAACAAATACTTCTGTTGTGCCTTTTTGTACAGCATCATTTGTCGTCTGGTTCCTCTAAAGACATGAAAAAATGTTTCTCATATGTGCATAAAAGCGGTACCGTGTGCTTATTTGCGCTTTTATTATTTGTGCGCATAATTTTTTTTGTGCTTGATTGCTGTCAAATCGAGACGGCCGAGGGCCCGCGTTTCTAGCAGACGACACGCTCTACGGGTGCCGCGCTGCTACAGTCGTGCCTAGAATGTATATTCTAGGCACTATAGCGCTGCCCGTTCCGCGCCGCCGTCGCCGGTCTCCGCCACTCTGCGTATGCGCACATGGAAGCAAGCTGTTGAGTGGTTTCCAAGCGCCTCGACAGATGGCGCTACGCGATGACATAAGTGAAGATCCAGAGACCACTCAGCACATCCTAATGGAATGCGACGGGATCCACCCAGCGAGAACCGTAGGTAACGTGCAACTCCCAGAAGCGCTTGGGTTTAAAGTGGAAGGAAACATAAATAGATCAGCCGTAGAGATCAGCAAGAGACGATTAGAGTACTGGTGGAAAAAAAGCAGGGAAAAGATGGATACGACCTGATCTCTTAAAATCATAGGCAGCGGTACAAGCTAAATTTTTGAAAAAGGTATACAAAAATGCTAGATAAAGAACATGTGTAGTATACCTGATGAAATCAAGCAGGCTAGGTGACTATTTGTCGCCACCCCGTTTCAAAGGGGATGCCAATAAATCATCATCAAGTTAGAGCAACGCCTCCTATAAAGCAACGCCTCCTATATATATATATATATATATATATATATATATATATATATATATATATATATATATATATATATTATAAGACGCGTTGGTTAGAGTTACTGGGCCGGTATTTTGTAGCGATGCCTTTCCGGTAATAATGCCTTTTCGCGCTTATCGCGCTTTGTCAGTGGTCAGAGCGACGGTCCGCTCGCGTTATCAACGGGATCAGCCGGCCGTGAGCGGTGGATGATAAGACTAGTATAGAATAAGTCATAAGTCATGGCTACAAAATCGCGGCCCTGTATATGCTCCCTACGTAGGGAGCATATACAGTAACTCTAACATAAGTAGAAGGGAACGAGAAAGCACTCGCGGAAGCGTGAAGAGGAGCGGAGGGAGAGAGCAAAGGCATAAGCTAGACCCCCGGCGTCCGCGTTCGGTTTGTCTCGAGCGAATGCATTGCGCAGCAGCGGAGTTGGCGCTCTTGAAATTTATTTTACTCCGTGGCTTGGACGCACGCATAATAGCACAAACGCTCGGAACATGAATTGAGATAACCCTGCTGATGGAAATATTGTTAATCGTATTGGCTAGAATGGGCCTTGTTTTTCTCATTAAACGTGGATTTATATTTTTAATTCTTCACTAGAAATTACCTTTAACGCCCCACGCGGCAGAAACATGAACGTAATTATGAGGTCTATACCACATGACCTAGTGTACGCAATTCCTGGTCTTTTTATTAATATTTAAATGCAGTAACATTCTTTTTATTATAAGTTTTTTTTTTAACTTGCAATGTGCAGATAAGCCTTTGTTTGTCGCGAGCAGAAAAGTGGCGCTACCTTCGCCTTCGATGAGTTGGCTTGGCTCGTCTTTCGAAAGAATAACGACGCCGGGGCAAGCCAGCCATGACGTAGGCGTGTACTTTATATTTAACTTTAAAAGTGGTTGGAAAGGTGACAATATAGGTGGTTAACCATAGTTGCACTCCCTCCAGTGAAAGCAGGACGATGGGCGACTTTCACAATTTGCGAGGTGGGCTATCGGCATCGCTATCACTTCACAGCGTTGCTGGAGGAGGGAATTAGTTTTTTAGAGGCTGTTCGGATGAAAAAATTCTGCTTACAAAATATCCACGCACTTTTGAAAGTAACCGCTGCAGCTGTAAACACTAGCGAGAGTGAGCTTTTCGTGGCGCCATAAAAACTTGGTCCATAAAAATCGGTTGTCAGCATTGGTTGTCAGTCCCTTTAATGCGAGAACAAAGCGAGATTATCCGGGCAACTAGGCCCCCAACCCTGTGTACAGGACCGCTTTACATACGCTAGTTGCTTCCCAAATAAGTCACAAAAAATATTGCTTACGATTTCTTCTTAATGTTTGTTCACAATATCACTCAAGCTGTAACTTCTAGTACGCTGAAGTTTTATTTGTCATTTTGCAACGTTCAAAAGGTATGGACTAATAATACCATGGAGGAAGAAAAATACTTTTTTGTTTTTTTCCTTCCTCCATGAATGCAGGCTTTTGCGCATGGAGGAAGGAAAAAAACCATGAAAAAAACCTCCATACTTTTGCGGTGAGACAGGGTTGCCTGTACTCTATCGAACGCCAGCGGTCCATGAGTTGGCCGCACATTTACACCCGACCACTAACAAGAAAAAGCGATAGACGTTGAGCACGCTGCACTGCTGGAAGAAGAAAAAAAAGCGGTTGAAGGCGGCGGCACCACAAGCAGCAAAAGACGCCATATGGTAGCTATTTCATGCTTACGTCTATCTCGATTACGGGAGAGCCAGCAATTTTTTCACCAAGTCTTTCCTTCCTGCATCAAGTGATGACAAAGCCGATGGTACCGCAGAAATGGACGAATGGACGGTGGTCGAATCCTGTCTAGTAACTTTGGGTCGAATCGCTTTTTGCATGTTGCGCATGAATTTTGTGTACAATTACAAAAGACCTCCGTCACTGTGCTCCCATTCTCCCATACACGAAACCGAAACCAACTTATCCATAGTTGTTGAATGTGAGTAAAATGTCGCCTTTATTGGCTAGCCATTTCTTTTCGACCATGTGAGTTTGATTAATACATAGCACTGATACCAACCTATGTTTAATTTATGATGCATAAAAATTACGTTTAAAATTGTATTTACCTAAAATCTTGCTTATTAATGAGTTGTTATTTCACGTTAGCCATGTTTTCATGTTTTGACCACTGTGTGTGACGTCATCGAAGGCAGGAACGTCGTGTAGACGGAGTACATCGCGGTGGTGAACACCTTTGGCTAGAATGAAAAGTTTTCTTCGGCATATTTGTTAAAGGACAGCCGCCGATGCTGGCATAGTGAATGTATATTTCCGCTGTAAGCTCGGAATTATTCGTGCCGCCTCGTCTTACGGGCCCTGTTTACTACTTTATTTTGTTTCTAGGATGTCTCGGCATGAAGGTGAGTTAGCTAGGGTCACAAGGCTTAAAGTACTCAACATCTTCGTGAAACGCCTGTTAAGTTATGTTCTCATGGAGTCGCACTTTCTTTATATACAGCTCTGCGCCAGTTTTGGGGTGCATAAGGTAACGCAGCTACTGGAAGCCTCTTGCTCCTCTACGATCCTCTGTAACGCTTAAGCCTATGGATTTTCTTCATTGCATTGCAATTTTGTTGAACCAACTGCAATAGTTCTTTGCTTTCGAATTCATTGTGCTGCGTTGCATTCTAGCCCACTGGATAAACGCAAGTGTTCATGTCTGTCAAGTTTCCACCCTCGTAGTATAGCACTTTCAGCGCTGTTTCGTTGTGCTCATCGCAATGACGTCTGCATGCAGCATTCCGGCTAACGTCACAGGAGAACGTACTGTAATTGCAGTCGTTGGTGTTGAAACAGAAACTTGAGGCGTTGGCTCTGGAGCGCCGGCTCCGAATGCACCGAAGTGTGTTGCCACTCACCTACACGTTCTAGAATATGTCCTACAATCCGACATTTTTATAACGTCCACGACGAATCGCTTGTTTCTCGTCGTGCGTTTGACACAGTGTGGCGCCAAGTGTAAAAGTTAAGGCAGTGGACTTTTCATGGTAATTGTTCATGTGAAAAATTGAATGTTGCTTAACGTGACGAATGTGTAATGGCTGTTTTGTAGGATCTTGGCAATCAACCATAGCGATTGTCATTCAGAAAATTGTTTGGCATATTGGGTTCCTTCATGCTGAGCTGTTCGGTTGCTCAGCATTGCGAAATTTATGGCGTGTTTAAGCAAATAAACAAGGTGCTGTTTTTTTATGAACTGTTAACTGAAGTGCAAAAGCAAGTCACTGTTATTAGAGCTTGCTTCTGGCACTTCGTAGAAGTTCGTACACATATAAAACCTTTACAGGTCTGAACTTTTTGTCTCGTAAGAGAAAAATAACTTCAAAACAAAGTCCTGGATTGACATCAAATCAAGTTTCACATTTCAGTGAACGTGGCATCCAATTTGAGATTGTTGTAAGTTGTCCTCTGTGCTGACATACTGCACATATTTTTCTAAGTAGCACCACTAAAATGTTCTCTAGATCACTAGGAGAGGGCTTCTTGCATTGGGTCACGACCAAGAAAATAGATGCTTGAATTGTGCTTTGCATCTGTTTTCTTGAACTTTTGAGTGTGCCACTTCCATTCTTCTTTATTATCTTTGATGCAAAACAAAGTTGCTGAAATGACCAGCTTGCATAACACTTCACAGAAATTAAGAAATTGCGTGAGTAGTGTAGTCTGTTGCAATTAGTGGCCATAGCTCTCTCTGAATCACCTGTTTACCTTCTTTCTTTAGTTCTTTTTATTTTGCAGTCTTTGCGAACCTCGCAGCAGACTGCTCAATCTGCATTTCTTCTTCCTTTATGGGCCTTTCATGCGCATTCAGCCGACCACTACTTCAACTTCTCTTTAGCGCATTCTTGTTCACTACTGCACAACTTGCTTCCCCTGTTATGCTAAGCATCTATATTGTATGGCGAATAGTGTTTTGAATTATCCAGCAATTGCCCTTTCCTCAAGTGTGCTCTTGTGTGCAAAGTCAGAGATTTACAAACTTTTGTTTCTTGCATATGTTTTATGCTTACAGGGTTTGTATGTTTTCTTCAACCCCTTTTGTGGCGAACAAGCTGGATCCAGTGCTAATGTTTCTTCTCACATGGCATTTTTAGAAAGTGTCCATTCTTGGCAAATTGCTGTGGGTACTGTTGCAGCCCACGACATAATTCTTGTTACTGTGACCAGAACGTAACACAATGAAAACAAGTATAAAAAGGTTCACAGTGTGAGAACACAAGCACTCTGGCTGCTCTTGCCCAGTCAACTGCTCAGTGGACTGTTACAGGCTAACTAGCAATGCATATTCTGCTGCTAGAGGTGACTGACTTATATTACAGGGTGCCTATGAAAAGAATTTGCTAGGGCTCTACTGTAGTGTGGTTTAACACTTAGCTGCCATTTTAGTGTTGTTCCCATAGCAGACAATATTTGGCGCAACTTGGTATTTTCATGCTGCAGCAGTTTGCATCCCTCAGTCTCATGTTCCTTGCCACTGCTTCAAGTTTTCCACATTTGGGACTTTCAGTGAACTTGCTGGAATGAAAAAGTACATAGTACACATAAAATTCACGCTGCTGCTGATGACCACATAACATTGAGGCTGGCTGCTTAGTTATTTGTGCATGTTTAAGCAGCCATGAAGATTATCCCGGCTGTGAAAATGTGCGGAACATGTGCTTATTTTCAATCCTGTCAACGAACTTTCTTAGCCCCTTGTGAAAGAGTCATTTCTTCTCGACTGCTTCATTGTGTGGTCCCATAGCCACCAGTGCAGAGAGTAATTATTTGGGCTGTGATGCCCTGGTTTTCATCCCTGGCAGTATGTGGGAGAAAATAATGTATGGCTGGTCACAGAATGGTTGCACTTTTTTGTTGAAGCATATGCATTGAAAGAATTCTGCCAACCTGAGGGACATGTGAGCTGAGCTGCCCAGCATGTCGCATGCATGTCCAGCAAAATATGTAATCTCTTTGTAAATGTGGAAACTGCATCAGTAATTTCTGAAGGGCAGAGGTCAGGACTGTTTGATTTTTTGGCAGAGGAGCAGTACAGCAAGGTGCAGCCACAAATGAAATTGCAGCTTTGAGTGGTAACTCCCAGCACTTTACTGCACCTTGAATTCAAAGATAATGTAAGTGCCAGAGCAGTTCTTGTGTGTTGTGGCCGCAGCACAGTAACATTAATGTGGAGCCATTTCACAGATGATGTAGCGATCGTGGCTTGAACGCAAATGTCTGCAGTTATTTCAATTCCCTTCCTGCAGATGACTCAGCATTCCAACTTTGTACTTTAGCTAGAGGTAGCATACGTAAACCCAACAGGACACTGTACCACACCAAGACGCCACTGTAAATTTGACTGCACGCCTACAACAAAATAGTACACAAGTGCCACTCATTGGTTGAGGTAGGCTAATGTTGTGTTAGATGTTACTCTCAGCTAAAGCAAATAACATAGCATTGAGTCTAAATACTTTACAAAGTGGTTTGTCATGTGTATATGCCCATTCCTTCCTGTTACCTTGCTTCAGCTTTGATTATCTCCGCAGCAAGAGCACTTCATGTAGCCAAAGGTCCACGCTGTACTGCTTTTGAAGTTTAGGACCAAGTTAATGCCAGTGGGGGGGGGGGGGGGGGGGGAGGGAGGGTTAATCCATGAGGATTGGGAAAGTGGAAGAGCTTAAATTTAAGACTTTGCCTTCATTTTTGGTAAAGATAACACATTTGGTTAGTGAGCTCCGTCCTCAATCCAAAATTCTTTCAGTGCTGTTGTGTAAGTTTGTAGTTTGCTTGACCAGTCATTCTGAAATTCATGTGCATGTCACATTGTCCTAGCTTCTGTTAGTGTAATGAAAAAAAAAAGCAAGAAAAATCTGCGTTTCACAAATAACTGCTTTCTGCATCAGTGGCAATGGTGCTGCTCAGTGATGCTGTCATTATGAAATGGCTGCTCTGCTGTGTTCAAGTAGTCTTTGGGGACTGGAGAAGTTGAGAGGATTAAAAAAAAATTCACAGCATATCCACGGGGTGAATGATGATGAGTGGGCAAAGCTCCGGAGGGAATCATCGGATCTCCCGCTTAAGGGGACGCTAGCACAAACGCGTTAGAAACGTGCAGTACTCTCTAGTAAGGGGGAGCGGCCACAGCGTCTTACGCAGCCATTTACACATGCCGGAACGTGCACCGCGTTTGCCGACGCCATCACATGACTGCTGAGAGAGTATACCCCCCGTATTCATAAACGCTCCTCGACTTGAACTTGACTTGCCACCGCCTTGGGCAGCGCGTTCGAAACGCGTTGAAGGTAAGGCGGAGAGGCCACAGCGTCTTACACGGGCCGTAACGCGCTAGCACAAACGCGTTAGAAACGCGCTAGAAACGCGGCCTTTCGTTAATGTTGGGTATTTATTGCCATCGTGGTGCGTGTGTCTATGTGCGCTTCGTGGCGTAGTGGGCTAACGCCGCGCGCTCGGAAGCGAGGGGTCCCTGGTTCGATTCCGCGCTACGGACACAACTTCGGAATTTTTTTTCTCATTTTTCTCAGACTGGTTACACACTACTACTACGACGACGGGGATGGAACGGGTGCCGCTATAAGGAGCTTCGCTCCTAGAAGGAGCAAGTGTCTAGAATGCTACTGGAGTTAAGACAATCTTTCGGCTGTTTCTAACGAACCGCAAATGATGCCTCAGTAATATATAGCCAGCCCTGACATTTTATGATGATCAACAGCTTGAATTTCATATACTGCACACGTTTAAATTCCAGCAAGCAAGACTCACTTGGAAGTCTCAAATGTGTAAAAAGTTCAGGCACCAGCAGGGAACGGGTGATGCAGATGGATGTGGTTTACTGCAGAAGGAAGTGAATGTCACACTGTGTCACATTGTCTGCTACTGAGACACCACAGAAAAGGTGTCAAGCAATGTGCCATGGTACAGCAAGAGCACTAGAGTGTGTTTGTGGCCCACGTGAGTCTTCCCTCTAACTGTATATTCTAAATCGTAGGGTACTTCCTCTCTCACTTAGTGCAACTAGTGTTGTGCTGTGCCGGTCTCGACAGTTGAACAAAATGAAATGTATGTAGTTATGAATTAAGGATAATGTACTGACTTTTTTTTCATTGCAACTAGATGTTTTTTCATGGCTTTTTTTGAAAATAACTTGCAGAAGTTAAGTTTTCAGGATGATTGCTTGGGTCATTTCAAGTTTCTTTGATATTGCAGTGAATTGTGATAGTAGGCTTTTTGCAGTGATGGGAGTGAAACACTATGTAGCAGTGCTTGTTCATCACAAGGCTGCTTTGATTTTGCAGTCATTTGTAAGTATGCCAGCGATCCACACTTGGTGGCTGAGTGGCTATGGTGTTCCAATGCTAAGCATAAGCTTGCGGTTTCAATTTCTGTCCATAGTGGCGTCATTCTGATTAGGGTGGTATGCAAAAGAGTGTCTTTACTGAGGTGAGCCTTGGGTGGATGTTTAAAGAACCCCTGGTGGTCGGGCCCCGTGGTGGTGAGCTCCCTGCTACGCCATCGCTGATACCTCTTTGGGCTCGAATCCCACTAGCCATATATTGCCGCTACAGTTTAGAGCATGCGCATGTTACAATTGTACAATTCAGAAGTAAGTTTTCATTGGCAAGATTGAGCGACAACATGCAAAGGCAGTTGTATTAAGTTACTGTCGTGGCTGCACATGTGTCACTGCCTTCAAATATTTGAGACAGGCTTGCTGGCTGGGGGGGGATTGAGTTATAAAAGATGCAGGGGTGTAAATGTATTGCAGTTACAGATGAGATCTTAATTCTTAGTCTGTTTTCAATGTCATGTGTTATGGGAATAGGAATTAGTGAAATTTTAAGCAAAAACATTGTTTCCCAGCTGAAAACAAAAGTAAGCTGTGTATAGGGTTGGCTTGTGCAACTTGTAAAAGAGCCTGTAAGTATGCTCATAAATGAATGGTCATAGTGGGCTAATCTCGGTGGTGATAGAATGCAAAAGAGGCCTGGTGTACAGTAAAAGACGTAAGTTGTCAAAAGTTCTTCACTGTGATATTTCTCATAGCCTAAATATAGCTATAAAACATTCATAGGTGTATGTGTAGAGCAGTTTTATATCTCCAACACATCTGCCTACTGTGTGAATCAGTGTGCCACTGCTGTCACAAGTTGAATTGAAATAGGAAACTGATGGTCTTGATCTCAAACTATTGAAACCTTGCATCTCTTCTTGTTGCATAAGCTTGTATCCCTGACAGGGTCCTTGTGTATGGCTTTTGCGGAACTAGACTTGCATAGTAATGAATGAGGAAGCAAAAGATTTAATGGGTCTGTTCGAAATATGGCAAGTAAATTTATTTCCTTGAAATCTTCGTGGCAATGCATGGCCCATTAAAAATGCATATGCTGAGGAAGACTTCCTTGTGACTATGTCCATTGAACATTGTGGACCGTGTTTAAATTTCACAAGTCTGCTCTGTATGGCATGAGCAGTTATTCCAGCCATGGCTGCAACAACTGCCCTGTTTTGCCCTTTTAATCTATTCATCTGGGGCATTTTGATGGATATGGAAACATATACACTGTAATTTATGTATCATTTTCTGGTTTACAACTTGCACCCTTGTATAAGTTGCTCCATATTTTTGTAATAACAGCCGTTTCTACAAGAAATATTGCACGTAAGTCTCATGTTTGTTTTAAATGCACCTGGTTTTGTTTGTGATGTGATGAAATGGTAGCGTTTGTGCATGTAGTCTGTTCCACACTTAAGGGAAAACTCAGCACCTCGCAAGGTGCTGAGTTTTCCCCTAAGTGTGAAACAGACTGGTACATTCCTGTTGCAACATGCTGGGTTTAATAATTTCTGTCAAGTGTATTGGGCTCAGTCAGAAAAGCCTTGATGTGCCACCTTTTCTAGTATGCTTAAATTTTGGTAATAAATGAGAAAGAGCATTTATGCCCTCTACCATAAGCAAAGTTTGTTTTGGACCTGCTGCGGTGGCTTTGTCTATATGGTTCTGCTCATTCGAAACACGAGGTGGTAGGTTCGGCTGTGTTTCGAAAAGGGCAGGATGTCCATGTATTGAGTGCACATTCATGTGGTCTGAAACTATGGCATCTTGCATAGCCCCAGGCATGTTCATGTCCATCAAGGCACCATGCATAGTGCCAAAAACTTGTCTGTTGGTTAAACATATTTTATTATAAGTTGGTTTTCTTGAATCCTGCAACTTTATAAACTGCTTACAGCTCACTCTCTTGTGCAACCTGTACGGATGAAAACTGAAAAAAAAGAGGGGGGGGGGGGGATTTAGGCATTTCCTGCAAAGCACAATAATTGCCAAATCCTTCAAAATGACATGTGGCATGAGTGGCAGCAGGAACACTTTTTGGAAGTTTAAGAAAATTATTTTTGAAGCACCAAAAAGCAGTTGTTAATTACAGTAGACCCCCGTTGGTACATTTTTATGGAAACCACAGGAAGAGAATGTATGATCCAGGGAAATGTAACATCTGATAATGCTTGGGGCAGCACTACTGATAAATAAAAAGGCTACTCTTGCACAAAACCCTATTTGAAGTTGAGTACAACGTCAGCAAATGTTGAAAACCTGCACAAGAGATCGTTATTCCTGCCTGGCAGTTAGGTTGAACATTACACTTTTTTTGATCGATTGTAGCTGCGAGTGGCACTAAATGAAGCTTGTAATTTGCATCTCGCGCTTGTGTCGAATCTTGTAGTGAATTCCACTGGTTGATCTAGAGCAGTGTGCCGGGTGGAGAATCCATGAGAGAGCAACAAAACTTGGCACAGAGCGGCACAATTCAGATCGACTAGCGAAAAATGATGATGATGAAAATGTTTTTACTTGGGGATTACACCATCTTCCCGTAAGGGAACCCTGAGTAGTATGCGAAGCAGCCATGGGATCGACTAAAGTTCCCATTAGTTTTCAGTTCGTTGTTTCCGTTAGGTTATGTACGTAGCTACCGTTATATTTACCGTGTGTTGCGGGAGGAGAATGAGAGGAGCGGCGCGCGCGTCATTATACCGCGAGCTACAGTGGCGCCCCCCAGCGCAGTATGCAGCGCCTACCGTTGCGCCTCTAACCTAAGTAAGCTGCTTCGCGTTATCGTGCGCGGAGCCGCAGGTGTTGCCATTCGTTGCGCAATCCGGAGAGGAGAGGAGATGAGACAAGGAGAGGAGGGGGAGGAGGATGCGCATGCACAGTAGGGGTGTGGACGCCGCACGGCGGATGGACGGAGGGAGGGAGGGAGTGACATAGTCCCGACCATAAGCTGCTTCCCATCTAAAAAACGTTCCAGATTGACCAGTAGTATTCACTATTAGAAGCCTCTTTGTTAGCCCTCACTGCTTTTTCCCAATTTCCGTGCAGCCTTGTATATTGTAGCAACCGCACAAGGTATCAAAGGTTAGAAGACAGCATCTGCGAACGTTGGTTGTGCCTTTCTCCACCTTAGAATGACAAAGTTGAGCTAGTTGGTAGGGATTTGGGTTAAAGAAAAGGTTAGGCATGCAGACATAAGCACAAGAGGGAGACTGCATTTGTGTTGTTCAATTCCCTCTTCTTATGTCCACGTCTGCATGCCTAACTTTTTTCTAACATGAATTTATCCACCTCTTGGCTTTTGACTTGGTAAGCCGTGTTGAGGTTGCTATTAGTTTATGAACAATGGGGAAAAGAAACATAACAAATTGATACACATGATTGTATGGTAACCAAACAGTACTGGTGCTTTAGAGTGTAAGAGTCAGAAGAATGTGACAGGAATGGATCAACGAGGTTCTACTGTATTTATAATTATGAGTCCTAGTCTGTAAAGGTTCTCGGAACAGCAAAGTTTTTTTTGATGTGCAACTTACGTGCATTGATTGTATTGAGAGATGTATAGCTCTCATTCGTTGTCAATCTATGTTTAGTTTATATGAAAAAAATCTACTATTACTGTTTTAATTGAAGACATTCTAATTACGGCTGTTCATTGCATTGGATTACCTCACTTAAATATTAAGAATTTCAATTTTTCTGTTTAATTTTTAACATCGAGGTATTGGCTGGAGATTTGCGTCGCACCCCGCCGTGGTTGCTCAGTGGCTATGGTGTTGGGCTGTTGAGCACGAGGTCGCGGGATCGAATCCCGGCCACGGCGGCAGCATTTCGATGGGGGCGAAATGCGAAAACACCCGTGTACTTAGATTTAGGTGCACGTTAAAGAACCCCAGGTGGTACAAATTTCTGGAGTCCCCCACTACGGCGTGCCTCATAATCATATCGTGGTTTTGGCACGTAAAACCCCATAATTTAGATTTGCGTCGCATGTGAATCTTAACTAATCGACACAACTATGAAAAACATTTCGCTTCATAAGCCTCTATACAAGGTAATGTGATCATGGTTTGGAGCACAGAGTTGCTTATATTGCTGTCTTTTTCTGTTAATATCAAACTTTTTTAAACTTCCTTAATATGTGAAGCATATGTGTGTTAGTTGATTAGTTGTTTTATCTGCCACTTGAACTGGAGCAGCATGCTGACCTGTAGGACTTGTCGTAGGCGATACAGGGGCAAACTCCAGTGTCATTTGTGCATCTTGGCTTTGGGAGTTAGCATGTGCAGTGCTTGGTTTCTTAAAGCACCCTTCATTTTGAAAAGTGAATATGGCGTAAATAGAAGCACTAAGTATATCGCTGGTTCATACAGACTCAGAATTTCACATGGGGGTGTTTTCAAATAAGGACAGTCAAAGGGGGGTCCCGACTAATTCAACGAAATGTTTATATGGCATAGCAAAATTGCTCCACACATCGAAACTTACGTTATTTTTTCAGCATGAAGAAATGTTAACCGAGACAAGGTGGAAAATGGGGCTTGCAATATTGCATGATGTTTCGACTTTGAGAGGTTAAAAAAAGTTAATCATATTTGCTATGCTTTCATACTTTTCGTACCTACTTAACTCAACTTCAATAATGGAAATAATATGCTCAATTGTCTGCGCAAGCGCACAACATGCACACACACGCATACAAACACAAACAAAAGGCAAACATGGCTTTTGAACAGGAGACTAAAAGAATGCGCCTTTTTGGCAAGCTTTTAATGTCTTGTTACCGTTTCTTCTGAAATTTTTTCTGGACATACTTTGCTACATGCTAAACATGTAGCATAGTGTATTAGTCTTTCTTATGTTCCGGTATTTTTCATGTTGGCAGCAAAATTTGATAAATTGCAAAACATTGAACATTTGACAGTTCTCGCACTCAAATAAAAAAAAACTCCGATTTTGCTTTTTTCTTAGATGCTCTCTTGTCATTGGTGATCTGTTGTATGCAAGGACATGTCGCATCATTTTCTTCTGATTAAAAAAAAAAGTGAGCTATGTGTAGTGATGTATAGGCTGCGGTGTAGACGATCACACTGCGTAAGCGTTGGGTTCGATGTTGGCTTTCGTTCGTGCCATGAAATAAGCAACCTCAGTATCTGTGGATGCACCATAGGTGCTTTTTATAAAAAAATACAAAGGCGGTGACTAGCTCTAATTACGGTGGCTCAGTGGATATGGTGTTCTCTTGCTGAACACAATGTCAAAGGTTCAATTCCCTGCTCCAGTGGCGATATTTCAATAAAGAATAATCTCAAGACGCTCCAGAGAGAGAAATAACATTTATTAGTCGAGGTATTAATTCCTGAACTTAGCGGAGAAATGCATTGGCGTTCCAGTTACTTTCTTAACAAAGCGCCGTTTTATGCATTGAAGCACAAAAGTAACTGGAACGCCAAGGAATTTCTCTGCAAAGTTCAGGAATTAATATCTCGAAACTGGTGTTATCCTGAGAATTCGTTCCAACTAGATCCGCCTCGCGAACTCGACGGCTAGAATTTGTAAAATGTAATATGGGCCATAAGGTTAATTTAGTTAAAACTTAATTAGTGAATTATTGTTAATTAGTTGATTATGCATTTCAACCTTTTTTGTCAGTAATGTTCGCTTCTTCGAATAGACCAGCTCATGAACTAGAATTGTGCTATCTGCCACTCGCAACCTTTAAAAATTTTTTGCAAGTGTTCGCTGAAACACCCTGTATATTATGACAAAGGGTGGCATCTAGCTGATTACATATATAGGCAGGTAAATTTGTGAAGAAGCGTCAAACATGGAATAATTCTGTGCAGCTGTGGTCAGTCCGCAATTAACCTAACACTGTGAACAAGCAACAGCATGCAATGATTAGCCATAGATGGGGTTGAACCTAAACTATACATATATTTTATTCAGCGATACGACAATGTATATGCGTGCATATTTGTGAGGCATAAGATTATTCCATAAAATGACTGCATGATGATTATACTACGCCAAGCTGTTTCCTACCGACCTACTTTCAATAGAATGACCATAACAGCACTGCCTTTATTACAGTTATTTTTTTAATGTGGTTTTGTGTTGGGTTTGAATATTTGCTTCGTGCTGCGATTTTCATGTGCCGAGGCTTCTCCATAAACATGGAAATAAATTCTTTGATGCTGGCTGGCAATCAGTGAATGGACATGAGGTCCAGCCGATTAAGCCGCTCTTCAGCCGTCAGTGTTGACCGTTTGAGTACTGTGTGAACTTTTGAGAGCAGGACTCATTCAACTAGAACATACATCGCGTAGCGTGGAAGCCTTTCTTCTTGCATTGCCTACCGTTTTGCCTTTCAAATGTCCCATTCCCTTTTTAGCATAGGGACATGTGCTGTTCTGATATATTTGACATAAAACTCAAAGGCTGGTGGCACACACAAGGTTACCCTTGGCAATGTGGCTTCTTAAGACAAATTGCAAGCTCTGTATAGTGTTGTTGTCTGGTGGTTTGCAGAATGGCGCTTGAGAGGTTCACAGATCGTCGATATAGGAAATGTACGAGGCTCACTTGTGGGGCTCCTCTACACAACTACAAGAATAATGGGCTCCATCTTTGTGTGCCGACCATGCACCCGTGGCACTTAGCAGTTTACTCCTAACTCGGTCGCTCTGTGTGACACCCCCCCTTGAGTGCCTGTACGTAGCATTGATGGCAGAATTTTGAAGAGTACAAAGATATTGTGTAGCTTTCCTTGCTGAACTTACCTTGCATATTTAATAGAAGTGTATGGGTAGTTTTTGTGAAAATCAGCTTTGGTAGGTGACACAATGACACATTGACACAATGAATTGGTGACATTCAACACTTAAAGGGACACTGAATAGAGATATTGAATTAATCCAGACTGATATATTATTAAAAAAGAGTGCTTTCACTTCTCCGGCTAGTAAATGCTTGTATTTTTTTATAAAAAGCACCTATGTTGCTTCTATAGATAATGAGGTTGCTTATTATTTCATGGCAATGTAGAAGTATGAACCACTTTTCCTTGAATGGCACTAAGCTTTGCACTATTGATAATGTTGACAACTTGTGTTGCTAATTTCCGATTTTTCTCGTTACTGCAATGCTTGGAGGTTATCCTGCTGGATGTCGAACCAAGCATAGACAGAAAGAGTACCTCAACCGGTATTCTTTGAACATGCACCAGAACAAAGCCTGAAGCCCGTTCCCCCCCACCAAAATATTACTTGTTTGCAACATGATTCAAGCATATATGCTGATAAAGGGGTACAGGAATGTCTTTATTCTCTTTTACGTTAAGTGAAGCAAAGCTCTTATTAGTGCATTGCAATCGGCACACCTTGTTAGGGGCCTCTTATGACTCACCAGACTGGTTTCAAGTCTGGACAACAGGGTGTATGCTGAAAACCACATTGAACTTACCTGAAATGCCTGCAGTCCAACACTCTTGCCAGCCAGTCTCAGAGGTCGAAATGCTTGATGGCCACCCTGGAATTGCTGCATTGAGCTCATGGTCTGGCCTTTGGGTTATGGAACTTAAACATGAACAGTTGAAAAGGAATTTGTGTGTTGCAGGATCTAGTAAGCCATCAAGCATTTAACCTTGAGGTATGTGTATCGTAAGAAAGTTGTGCTTGCATTGGAAAACTGGGAACCCACTGCAATTGAATACTGCTCTCACAAAAACCCTAGCTTACGCCAAGATGCTTGTATGGGCTTGTGAGACGCATTTAGACAGCAAACTGGGTCTGGGTGGAGTGCCTAAAAAGGCAGCATGGAAAGTGAACCACAGAGATTTAGATTTACGATTGCCTTGTGTCTGTAACAGCTATGCTAATGAACCCATGGTGACATGTCCAGTGGTGACTGGCTGCTAACAGGCTGTAGTCGGAAGCTTAACCACTGGAGGACTGATTACAAGAGACAATATGCTAGCAGCTCCTCTCACTTTTGTAATATTTCTACATGGTGTCAAGTGGAACTGTGCACTTTTTCGGGATGAGGTTATGATGACAGTTCCCTAAGCTCCATACCAAGGTACCACGCAGAACTTGGCTGACATACATTTCCTAGAGCCTGAATAAAGCTTCTGCCATTCTCTGCTTAACATGCTGTATGTATCCGGATGGCTGCTTTTGTAAAATTAATTGCTCCCTTTGGGGATGTTCCCATTCACTTTTTTCTTCACTGAACTTTATGTTCATCTTCACTGAAGATGAACTTTATTTCCATGGTTGGTACTTTGAGGCTTACCTTGCTGTTTTGTTGACATATACTGGTGTTAGAAATATACTAAGTGTCAAGAAGGGAAGAAGAATTGGATGGTGGAAGCCAGTGATGTGGACTGCCGATAATTTTGCATTTTGAAGCTTGTGGTGGCGGCCTTTGAGAGTAGTGTAGTTGCCATGACCACAGTTTGTTTAGGCCTACCAGCCATGGTGTAGACAGTAGTACTAGGATCAAGAGGATCATGTGGCCACACAGGCTAGATATGCTAGTAATATTTGATAGTGTACTAGCCTTACACAATGGTCATAGCCATTGTCAGCCATACTGCTGACAAAATAGGGGGTTGGGGGTCTATAAAGCTGCAGGAGAGCAAGTCAATCTATTATGCAAAATTGTGGGCTCCTTGCTGTATGCAGTGGAACAGTATTTGTCTTGCATTCTCAAGGTAGCATTTTCTTCAGATTGGGAACGCTTTCTCACCTTGCTTAAATTGCACTGCTAAGCACGAGGTCGCGGGATCAAATCCCGGCTGCGGCGCGTGCATTTCGATATGGGTGAAATGCAGAAACACCTGTGTTTAATGTGCATTGGGTGCACATTAAAGATCCCCAGGTGGTCAAAATTAAACCGGAGTAAAACCTCAGAATTTTATTTTATAACCTTGTTTGAAAAGTGTTAGTGCTCTAGAAGTGGATGGAAAAGTCTGAATGGGGAAACAAGGAATGAAATAGATTACCGAGGTGTGAACATGGGTGAGTTGGTAATTCATAGTAAACTTGCAAAATTGTGTTAAGCATGGGACATATGCAAAGGGTAGCACCGTGTTTGTTGTAGTTGTTTCTTTGCCTATGTTCTATTTGTAACGCTTTTTTGTTAGTTTAGAATGAGATGCGAGTTATCTTGGGGCTGAAATTTGGAGGATAAAAAGAAACCTGAGAGACTAAGGATTGTGCACTAAGTGGCTGAATGCAAAATGATAGGTAGACGGTTGAATTGGACTACAGTATTGATAGAGGTAAGGTGCGGGTAAATATTATTTTGATTGACATAAAAAGAAAAAGTGAATTGTGTGATGTTGAGGGTACGTTACCTCCCTACCCCCCACCTCCCTTGCTTTAATAGAATGGTTGCCAAGGGAAGGGAAATTTAGATGAAGGAAACAGATTTAGTAATTTCTAGACGCTAGATAGTCTGGTGCGAGACAAAGGTAAAGCACAAGGGAGTCTGGTGAGGGTTGCTGGTAGAGGCCTTTCTGCGTTGCACTGAAAATATGCAGATAGTCACAAGTTTAGCCCACTATAGATTTGGACTCGCACTCGAAATGTAATTGGTGTAATTTTACTGTCCCAGTATGCTTATTAGTTAGTACTTGCTGTGTTCCCTGGCAGACTACACAGAAGTCTGGCCATGAAAACGATGCCTGCTCCTAGCTGCTTTGCAACTTCAGTGTGTGCCACATATAATGGGTAGATATGGCACCACCTAATACAGTGTCTTGGGATATGCATACAGCCACAGATGTGGGGCAATTGTAGGGACCCACTGTGGTGGCTCTGTGACTCTATGTTCTGCTGCTGAGCAAAACAATGCAAGTTCAATTCCCTCCTTTGACAGCCACGTTTTGTTGGGGGTGAAATGCAAAAATGCTCCTGTAGTACTTTGGTGTTTTGGTGTACACCCGTGAGCAAAAGTATATGGACCAGGGTTTGCGCGCTAAAGCCGATTCTTTTCTGTCTGTTAACGCAACTTGAAATTGAGGACTGCAGTCCAAACTTGGCGTTGCAAACTTTTCAGTGTACCCATTAATTTCAGTTTATGCCTGTTAATTACAAAGAAATTCTGTTTTTTCGGCGATGCCGTGGTCCGTATACTTTTTTTTGCTCACGGGTGTGCATTAAGAAACACCAGGGGTTCAAAATTAATTTGGAACCTTCAATACGACATCCTTCACTTAACTTGCCATGCAGTTTTGGGATGATGAAACTCGCAACTTTATTTATTTACGTCGTTGGTGTGGCACAGATTTGAATGCCACTGATATCCACTAATTTTATGAAGCTCAGGTGGAGAGGAGAAATATTGGGTGTGAAAAGAAACATTTGATGTGAAGTTTCATAATTTGGTGAAATGTGTGGCAAAATGGCTAGCTTTCAGTGCACTTGCATAAGCTTGTTAATTGTAGTCAATCTTGAATAAAAATGAAAATATGATTCAGCTGTTGTTATTGCCATGGAAATTTGCATCAGACTGTAGTTGTGATACATAGGTTGCAGCTTTATCTAGGCATGTATACACCATTAAATAACTGGGTCAGTGTTAGCAACATTTTTAGGTAACATTAATTGGGACATTGTCAACAGTAATACCTGGCAACAGTAACATCTCTTGCCAGGTCGTGGCCAAAGACATGCCATTTTTAGCAAAGTGATGACTAGGATTTACAAAAAATTATTTCTCGATTATTTCCTATGATTTTTTAAACTATACCTTTAAGTCATGTGCTGTCATAACTAGCCAATGGTCGTAATCTGAAGAGGGAAACCAACCCCGGATTTTCGAAATGGTACAAAATCTCAAGATTGTGCTTTGCTTAGAAGAGTAGCTTTGATGCACCATACTCTGTTTCATACATAGCAGGTAACGCTATGACTTCTGTCACTGTTTGCATCAGTAGTGCGTTGCATATGAAAAAAAAAAATGGGTACAAACCATGCAATTCGATATAAAATTAAGTATCATAATTTTATGTCGCAAAATAGGACGTGTTTATTACGTGAAAGGCGTCGGAGATCTGAAACTCTTTACCACTAAACAAGCGGAGTGACATGCTTCTGTGACCAGTGGCCACAGCGCATCAGCTGTGATTACGCCCAAAACACAGTATGTCGCCTACTAGAAGCACAGATATGCACAAGTATTATGTGATTTGATGTAAACTTGCGTGCAGATGTTGTAAATATTAAGATCTTCCTTACAAAATATTGCAGATCAAAAACAACTGGCCTGCGGAAGGCCCGGAGCAAAACCTCTGTGGCCGCACTACTTGCATAGCATCCGCTGCGTAGCCTGCTACGTATGAAATTTGGTATATTAGCACACCGCCAAAATGACACTTGCTGCGTCAAGTGCACCAGCTCGAAATGTCACTAAATTTGCCCATCTGGCTGGGGTGATTGTGATTGTGGGTGATACGTGATTTGACGTAAACTTGGGTCCCCGAGTTGTAGTTGTAATATAAAGTTATTTCATAAAAAAACATTTCGGATCAAGAAAAACTGCACTGCGAAATGCATAGTGGGACTTCTATGGCCACACTACTTGCGTTGCCTGCTATGTATAAAACGGCATAATGAGCTCATAATGTCTAAAAGTCGTGGCAAATAAATGTGTATATGTCCCCCTTGGGATAAAATGAGGCAATGAATTGAACTTCGCCAAAGTACCTTGAGGAATTTTGCAAGGGCAATTTACTGGCGATTTATGTCACTAAGGGGTTGCTACGGCTCCAAAAAGGTAAAGTTGTCATTAAGGTGACAAAATACTTGCTAAATTTAGTGACCTGCTAAGTTAGGCACTGAAGTGGGTATTTCAAAGAAAAGAAAAAGTGTAAAATAGACACATGATGAAGTAGGCACAATGCAGTATTCAGTATTTTATGGAGTATTTATATATCTGTATCTTGGTGAACATTTCTTCAGTGAAAGCTATGGTCTTAATGAAAACTGTTCATTTGAATGTTCTTTTACAGGAGTGAGCTGTGATTCCTGTATGAAAGCGAACTTTCGTGGCAAACGTTACAAGTGTCTAATCTGCTACGACTACGACCTGTGTGGCACGTGTTACGAGGCAGGAGCAACCAACACAAGGCATACTCCAGACCACGCCATGCAGTGCATTTTGACACGCTCAGACTTTGGTGGGTGTGCTTGCATTGACTACACAAAAGTGTGACCTCTCATATCGCTTACTTACCCCCGTATTCAGAAATGCAACTTCGCTTCAAGTCCGTGCTTGACTTGGTTTAAGTGACTCCTATTGTGAACGTACCCAAGCAAATGCAATGAGCGTCCTGGGCATGTTTGCGTAAAGCGTCCTTTAAATCGAGTCAAGCACGGGCTTCAAGCTAAGTTGCATTTCTGAATTTGGCGGTTATCCTCCTAAGACCCCTTGTACAATACATTGCACATTGCCTTCAAC
Organism: Dermacentor silvarum; assembly: GCF_013339745.2. Taxonomy (NCBI): domain Eukaryota; kingdom Metazoa; phylum Arthropoda; class Arachnida; order Ixodida; family Ixodidae; genus Dermacentor; species Dermacentor silvarum. Next base: position 17,787,975 of record NC_051154.1, on the reverse strand, counting down.
GTTTTTTCAAAATTCACTTGGAAGTGATTACACAAAATATTCATTTTGGGTATGAAGCACGGTGCTTGTGGTAACTGTAAAGGAGTGTTTTACTCATATTCTTGTCATCCGCTTATGAGAAATTTGACACTAGATTGATTAGACCTCTGTGTCGTCCCAGACAGCAAAAAACAACTTTGAGGTGTGCTTCGAAATCGCTGAGATTGTGTGAAAATACCGGATGTGGCAGCAACATGGCGATGTACTACACATAGTTTCATCTTCATCTCTACATTTAGGCAATGAAACACTGTTTTTACCATAGCAAACATGAGGGGATAGTTATTTTTTTTTTTTTTCACATACGTGGAGACTCAGCTTTTGGCATTTAACCATGGTATCTAAATTTTCAAAATTGTTTTTCAAGTTCGTAACATAACAGGAGACAGTAAAAACCACCTTGAAGAGCGATTATGTCTCATAGCTGTATTCGGATCTCGGGAGGTTTTTACTCTGTGCATTCAGGTTTCTAGTCAAATTCTTTGCACATTGCAGGTCGAAAGACTCCTTCGTTTTTGCTATGCGTTTATAAGAAGGCATTACCCGCCACAGCTTAGCGGCTATGGTGTTGCGCTGCTAAGCACGAGTTCGAGAGATGAAATCTCGGCCGGGGCGGCTGCATTTTGATGGGGGCGAAATGCAAAAATGCCCTCGTCTCGTACCTTGGGGGCATGTTAATGATCCCCTCATGGTCAAAATTAATCCGGAGACCCTCACTATGGTGTGACTCATAATCAGATCATGGTTTTGGCACGCAAAACCCCAAAATTAAATTAAGAATGCATGTTTTTGATGGTTTGGTATATGCTTTAAGCACTCTCTTTCAAAGCTTAACAATGGATTTTAAAAAACAGTTCAACAGCACAGTGAATTAGACCCTGTGCTGACATTTCATAGAATACTTCAGTTCTGTTGCAGTAATACATATTAATGTTGAGAATGCATATCTCTAGTGTTAGGCCAAAAGTGAGCATTTTTGCATTTTAATTAAAGAATTGACTAGTAGTTTCACAACAGAAGCTGTATAATTCTCTACTAGCAGTCTTAGGGCAAAGTCTTACAAAATTACTTGTCAGATAGCCGCTAATTTGTGCTGAACAACATGGAAGCACTATCTACAGGTACATGACAGCTTGTCGGATTGGTTTTGCTTTAAAAGATTTGTTTGGCTGTTCCACTCAATACTTGACTGCATCCTGTGTGGGCTAGCTGTGTGGGCTAGCTCCAGTGCTGTCAGTGTTTAGACAAATTTTTTGATCTATGATTTTTGGGAATTCTTTCAAGAAAAGAAATTTGTTCTAAACCTAGGGAAGTTTTGAAATTTTACACCAGTCTTCCCGGCTGTGGCTACCAATTGCAACATGGGGACTGTTGCTGGTGTCTGTGTGGGCTGTCTGAGTGAATAATACATATTGAGGCATACTGCATTTGACATTACGGAAAGCCTTTGCAAATAAGTACTGTTGAAAGAAAAAGAACTTGTGGCATCATTTCAGCTTAACTACAATGACCTCACAATTCAAATGTGTAAAACAAGTTTAACACATTGTGATCATGTGCATTTACCCATTTTATGGTTTCAGTCAGGAACCACTTCGCGCATTTAGATGCCATGCAGGAAAAGCACTCGGGTAAACAAACGTATGTTAAGAGATTTGTTTCAGAAAATTTATTTATTCCTGAGGTTCTCAACAGTACTTGGGCGCTATGTGGTAGTGCTCACAACACAGTTGTGGGTGGAGGCCAGGATTTGCACTGCAAGTCTGTAAGGTCCTCGTCACTTTCTTTTAAGCAAACATCTTCATCTGAGGATGTTTTCTGTGACCATCTGGAGACAAAATATATTCATTCACGGCACTGAAATCATCTTTTGATTCACTTTCAATGAAACACACACGCAGAAAGCGTCACCATCCTGTCGGTGCTTCACGGCACAAGTTGCACGAAAATCCCTTCAAGCATGCAGGAAGGAAAAAAAAAAGTGCTGCCCTTATCTGGAGACATTGCGAAATGCACTTACTAGTTGAAAAAGTTACCGAAAGCTGGCATTTCCAGCCCAAATAACTGGTGAGCACACATGCGTGTTGGCCGCCACGGGACATTTGACCTGAATAGATATTTTCACGGGTTATGAGTTGCTCGACACACAACTGCAAAGGGCTAAAAAGAAAAGAAATGAGCTATAATATTTTTCATTTTACATAATAATCAACATCAGCTGTGAACAGTTAGATTTTGTAGTTTATAACTGTGCATGAAAAACTGCACTTAACGAAGCGATCATGGGGTATGAGAACTGCCATGATGACGTGGCTGGACATAAAAAGCAATGCAGTGTTACCCATGTGACTGTTCACGCTCGGTGATTAGGTGTTTCAAGCCCTTAGGTGTTTCAACCTGTGCCACGTGCAGGCAGTGCTTGCATAGAATTCAACCCAAAGCTTGTGAACTTTAAATAAGCATGTGGGTGGGTTGCATCTGCTCATAACCAGCAGTGACCATTATTTTTGCCTTCCATGAATATTATTTTATTGCAACCGGTGCTTTCTTTTTCTTGCAAAAAAGGCATGAGAGTGACGAGTGTGTTTCTTTGGTAGAGGTATTCATTCTGACTGTTTAAAGGGATTTCTTGTGAAGCCATTTTCTTCTTGCTTTTCGTATTAGCATTGAACAGTCTTTTTTTAACAGAATGTTTTTTTTTTTCTAATCTAATAAAGAGTGTAGTAAAAGACAATTTCAAAAACCACACTGAGCAGAGGACTTTTCAGTTGCAGTGTAGATCAGACTAAACCTGTTTCTCCTCCCATCTGCTTTAACCCTTTAACTGCTGTGACCAATTCAGCAAAATTTTTTAGAAGTGCTAAGAAGAATTTGCAAAAGTCATTGTGTATTATTTTCTTGACAGTTACAAGAAACTGAACACATACACATGTGTAAAAATTGCCAAAAATTCACGACGGTTTAACTTGTCATTGGCACTAGCTCGTTGTGATGGCAAGTTACTTTGTCATCAGCAGTTAAAGGTTTCACACTTGTACAGTAACTTATACCTCAGCCAGATGGGCAAATTTAGGGACATTTTGAGCTGGTACTTTTTGTTGCAGCAAGTGTCATTTTGTCGGTGTGCTGCTATACCCCATTTCATATGTAGCAGGCTATGCAGCGGGTGCTGTGCAAGTACTAATGCAGTCATAGAGGTCTCGCTCTGGGCCTTCAGCAGGGCAGTTTTTGATCTGCAATGTTTTTTACGGAAGATCTTCATATACTGTCAACGTTAGATTTTTCGGACTGCTTAGCTGCGAAAACGTCCGAAAAAACGGGCTGCCTGAAAAAATGAATGCATGCCTTTTACTGCCCCCAAGGGCTCAAATCGCCACAGGCACGTCCGAAATAGCTCTGAAAGCCTGCCAGTACATTTCTTAAAGGGACCCTGAAACGATTATGATGATTTTATACAAACGTGCTGAGTCGTTAGAGTAGGTCCTTTTGATCATTAATTGACGCATCTAAGCACTCCACGTAAAGCATGTAATTTGTTATAAGGTTTTAAAAAGGTACATTGCTACTGATCGCAGCACGCTGATCGGCAGAGTTTCGTGCCCAAGTGACGCGATTTGCCCATAACACATCACTGGGCCAGCTATCTGAATGGCTGCCCAGGACGCGTCATCGATCATTTTTCCAACATTATGGTGAACAAATGTTGTTCATAATAGTTTAGATGTTAGTTAATTTGTTTCTATAAAAAGGAAGTAACAGAAAGAGAATGCACAAGGACATGTATCACTACACTAGAAGCACTTCCGGCCAACAGCAAGTGTCGTCTGCTTGTGTTAAAACATGCTCCGTGTTGACGAGAGCTGTGAGGTCAGTGTTGGTCTTGTTCTTTCTTTTTGCGAGCACCATGGTTCGCCCTTGTTGCGTTGTGGGCTGCAAACGTAGCGATCAGCGACATGTCAAGCTGTGACATCGTGCCCCGCTGCAAGGCAGCAGACGAGCGGAGTGGCTGCAGCGCATCGGACTTTTGGTATCCAAATCAATCCAAACGGCGCCAGCATCTACGCGTTTGCGGCCGTCGCTTCACGTCGAAGGTTTGCCACAATAGAGTTTAGCGTGTCCGGTATTCAGGTAAACGCTAGCGCAAGTGTACTGGCCGCTTTACCACGTTTTTCGTGATGAATGGAGGTGCAAAAGTGAACTGCTTGCACGGTGCAGCCACCTGGCGGCACAACGCTCAACCAAACACACAGCCAATATAGCAGTAACCACGTTTTTTCTACTTTGCTGCTGGCTCAAATTTTTGGCAGAAGCGTAATCTTGAACACGTTGTCATGTTTAAAATGTTTTACACTTGGTTAAAGGAATATTAGCTCTGTATTTGGCTGGTTAAGCTCTGCGCCACCAGATGGCTGAACCGCGCATGCCGATCAGGCCGCTCACGTATGTCTACGAAGCTCCTTGATCGCAGCGGTATGGAGGGGCTTTAGTTTACGCCTCTGGCTATCCGTCAAAACACCCAGCTCGCCTGTGGTTACTGGAATACTGGACACGCTCCGCGCTGCGACAGAACGCTCGCAACGCACGCTGCTTGATCGCTCTCGCTGGGGATCAACGGCCGGGCGGCTAGCGGAGAGGTTGGAGAGCCTTCGCGTGCTGGCTCCAAGGCAATTGGAAATAGGCGACAACACGTCACTACGTGACGTACTACGTGACGTAGAGCCTGCGAAGGCGGAGCTGAGCCCCGCTCATTCTTACATCGTGGCCCCGATCACTCGGCGAATGAGTTGAGGAGGGTATGCATGGCTAGGGAGGAGGGTAACTTGTAATCGTCCGTAGCTCTCTTAATATGAGGCGCTTCGCTTAAATTGTGACGCGATTGTTTTACTGTAGCTGTACCCTACGCATCTACAAAATTTGTGCGAACCGTTTCAGGGACCCTTTAAGCATATTGTACCACGCACTGTGATAGGAGACAGCGGATACCCGCATGTATAAGGAATACATACTGTGTCCCGTCACAGTTGCCCCTTCCCACTCTTGGTATGCTTCACTGCAATATTTTGCTTATACTTCACTGCGTATCACTGCTGCATTGAGGCGAAGCTGACTTTCGGTAACTGGCATTGTGCAACGGCACCGTGCTTTCTGAGCTTCGAAGACATTGGCGAGGATTACAAAGGCGGAGTCAGCTCCATTGCGAACAGTGGTGAACTGTTTCAATAAAAAACACGGCGCCAAACAGGCAGAAACTTAATAGCGAATGTCGAAGCAGCTAGGCCTAGCCCTTCCACGGTTAGCTATGGCTGCCAGCTGATCTGCATACGAGAGCACCGGTTCGAGGCAGCGCGATAATCAAAATGGCGGTGGTGGTGGCTATGACTAATGCCGTTTTGGACCTGCGGTCATGGAAAAAAGTCTGGAAAATCGGATGGCAGAGAGAGAGAAAACATTTATTTGGACCATCGAGGTCGTTGATCTTGAGGACGAGTGGGTGGTGTCCTCGTTCCAGGACTCCACTGGCCATGGCTGCTCGACGTACTTGCTGGACGAGAGCTTCTTGTCTCGCCAGGGTATTGCCGGTCAGCTGTACCTCCCACCGCTCAAGGTTTTTTGCGTTCAAAATTTCAGACGTTATACATTGACTCTAGGGGTACGTGGCGGGGCCGCGAAGGCGTTCGAATTATCGGGCGTCCGGAAAATCGGTCGTTGACTGTGTTACAACATATGCACGCAAGTTTACATCAAATCACATAATACTTGTGCATATTTGTGCTTCTAGTAGACGACATACTATATTTTGGTCATGAGTGCAGCTGATGCGCTGTGGCCACTGGTCTCAGAAGCATGTCACTCCGCTCGTTTGGTGGTAAATAGTTTCAGTTCTCTGACGTCTTTCACGTAATAAATGTCTACATCAGTTGCATCGGTAGCTGTTAATTCTACCATGACTGTCCTTGCTGAAGATCTTAAGCCTTTTGTACGCAAGAAACTAAAAAACCATTGGCAACGTTTGTGGGAGGCTGAAACGAATAATAAGCTGTACGTAATAAAATCGCACTTAGGCATGTGTACCTCCACAACGAAAACACAGCACATCGATGTCCTATTCTGTCGACTCAGAATAGGGCACACGTATGGTACCCACAATTGTCTGCTGACTGGTGATGAGCCTCCAACCTGTGGCAAATGTGGTGAGAGGCTCACCGTCCTTCATGTTTTGCTTGAATGCCAGGAAGCAGAACTTCTACGTAGAAAGTATTTCCCTTGAGCTTGCAGAGAGCATATTCCTTGCCATCCGGCAATGTTCCTTGGACCAGAGCCGTTTTTCGATAGCAAACCAGTTGTCAACCTTTGAAATGATTTTGCTCTATTGAAAGTAATAGGCACTAGACATTTGTAGCGCATCCTTTTTCAAGAGGCTGCTTTCAAATGCGTGTCCTTTTTCAAGAGTGTTTCAAATGCTTTGAAACACTTTCTTCCATTGGTCAGTGATCAGGTGAAGAGAAATGATTTTTTTTTATTTGTATGGACAAATTTTCCCGCTTAGAATAAAGAATACGAGTTGGTCTTAAGCCATCTCAACAAATGCACTCTTGGCACATACTGTGAAAAATATTCATTTGGAATTGTTAAATGATTTTTGAAAGGGTAATTTTCATTGGAAACTCCACTGAAGTCAGCTAGTGGCTTCTTGAAAACTTGTCTATGCCGTTATGAATTTTTTGTAGGCACGTCTGATTCTGATTATTCTGATGTGTCTTGTCCTCCATTGTCAAAAAGACTCATCTTCCTCTTTGTCTTCGTTTTTACCCACGTCCTGATACAGGGTGTTTCAGCTAAGTCGTGCCAAGCCTTAAAAAAATCCACGTTGTGAGAACGCAACCAGCTTAGTTGTGTTCACTGTTCTCTTGAACAATGCAAAGTATTTTTAGTATGAGCTTCAATAATTAAGAATGATTAATTGATTAACCTTTAAAGTATCGCTTTAAATGCAAAATCTTCAATGAAGAAGTTGCGAAATATTCAAATAATTTCTTTCTTTGATGGTACGTGCTGTGATTTTAATTCTTCCGTGCGGTAAAAAAAGTGCAATAGATTTGAAAAAGTACCATGTGACTAGGTGCTAGCGCACAGCCACATTAGTGCCCTCAAACATGTTAGTACAAATTGATGATGCTGCACGCAGACTGAATTGACTGATAGAGTTAATAGGCCGCAAGCAGAGACATGGCCACACCCATCGTAGCCGATACATCGCCATCTTCCGCCATAACACCCTCACCCTTTACGCTGTCTGTCAACAGCAGACATGCTGACACAGCTTCAAGAATTTCCATGCATTATTTGTCGCATATTTATCGTGCAGGTGGTGCCGTGCTGTTTTAGCACAAGAACTGGCACTGAACTGGTGGGAACTACTAGTTCACGGAGTGCAGGGTGAATCGAATTGATGTCATATTTCGCCAGATGTGAAAGCTAATATATGCAATCCATCCTCGTTGCTTAACTCTTTCGTTACCGTGGGAAAATGGTTTTTAATAGGTTTCAGAGAAAAAAAATTTTGACACTACAAATAATATTCCAGCATACATTGCAGCATAGCAAATTGTACATAATGAAGTACTCTTTCTAAAAACATGTGTTGCAAAGCAAAAAAAATTTATTAGGTAGCACATAAAAATTCTAGAAAGCACCATTTTTGTTGCCAGTTGACAAAAACAACACTAAAAAAACGAGATATCTACAAAACCATTAATATCAAAGGAAATTCAGAATATACATTTCAAAGATAAATGACTCGGGAAAAGTGTCTCAAAAATAAATGCTCAATACACAGCTGTTCTTTGGATACAAAGAAGAAACTAAGACCAGGAACTGCTTTTCAGTCATGTCATACGGTGAAGCATCTCCTGGCTTTTGTAAAGCGTAGGTGCACTACACATTTTTTGCACAACACATTTGTTTTTGTTCAACTTTGCGGCCCTCGTAACACATTTTGCAGTTTCGCTTTTTCGGCATTTTCTGAGGATGGTCTGATGAAAAGTCCAATAAACTTCGCCAGTTCGTCTGGACCCGCCTCTTTCCAGGACCCATCTCTCTTAGTGCAGCTGGGCAACTCCAGAATATGCATCCACGCATATTTGTTTGTTTCCATATGGTCTTAATCACCTCCGCAGTGAAGAAGAGCAGAAAGAAATCCCACGCCGTTGTAAACAGTCTTGCACTGCTCTGTAGTTCTGTTCCAATATGTGTTCAGGACGCTCTTCTTGGCGTGTAGTGAATTTTCTTTCCTGCCGGTGCAGCACATCCTGACCAAACAAAGTACGCAACCTGCAGACAATCGGTGAAGCACAAAGATCGGCAGATAAGCGTGCATGAGGAAGGAGACCACTCAAGGCCGTAGACGAAATTTGCCGGTGAACAGCTGCAGATGTCCCCGGCTGACTCGAAACATTGTTGCCATCAGAGCTTGAATCTGGTTTGCTGTCATCATCAGACTCCTATTTTGATTCCTCATCACTAAATTCAAGTGCAGGTGCAACTTATTTCCGAGCGGGGGACGCTTTTCTCGCAGTGCAGTCGTGCGAGACACCGCCGCCATGAAAGCGACTTTCGATAAATGCGTAGTAACACCGGCAGCGCCCCTCGCCAGGATTTTGCAAGTGAAGTGAAGACGAAATTCTTGGAAATTGGCTGAAAGTGCCAAGTACATGTTGGACATGCAGCGGACCTTCAGAAATGTGCTTTTGTGGAATAAAACTAACTCAAACCAAAGCTCACTGTTGAGCAGCTGGCATCATTTTAGGGTACTTATCACTGCTCATCACTGTCAGATGGCAAATCCAGCATCATCATTTGATTCTTGACTTGCTGGGAGTCTTTTTCACCACAAAAATTTGAGGTTAGTGCAGCCAAATCACAAGTGGCACGCTTTTTTCTCGAGGGTGACAGCCACGCCCCTTTTCACTACAACACATGCACATTAGTTCGCAAAAAGGTCCGCCAAAAATCACATCACCAGAGCGGAAAAATTTTAACTGATTCTGAAAGTGGAGTGCCTGGACTAACCACTGGGTGGCACGAAGTGCATAAAAACCTACTCCAACATATCGAAATCGGTGATTTAAAGCATCGATCACCGGCGATCGATGCGTAGTAACGAAAGGCGTGGTAATGAAATAGTTAAGGCCTGTTCATGTCTTCGATCTGCTTGCAGCATCCATCATTCGTTGGTAGGATGTTTGAGGGCACTAATGTTGCTGCGTGCTGGCACCTAGTCATGTGGTACTTCTAAAATCTTGCACGCTTTCTTTGCAGCCTGGAAAAATTAAAACCACCCACCATGGTGGTGGTGTGGCTTTGGCATTGCGTTGCTAAGCCCGAGGGCGCATAATCAAATCCTGGCAGCGGTGGCCGCATTTGATGAGGGCGAAATGCATGCAAAAAATGCCTGTGTACTGTGCATTGGGTGCACGTTAAAGAAACGCTAAAGAGAAACACTGAATCAGTTTAGATTGAAGGCCCAACCGCATGCACGCGATATTCAAGCGACAGCAACAAGCGACGCGACAGGCACACCCTGTCGCACTGTCGTGTCGCGGCGTGGAGCAACCACATGAACGCGACATCGCGAAAAAGAGTAGTGATAGATTTACATTGTTGTGCGAATAAATGTTATCGTGCGCGCGTAAAGAAATCTCAATTTTATCAAAAGGTCAATGATTTATGTAGACCTAGCTAAAATATGCTATCATCCCCAGTGAAAATCCGTTCCATGCATCCCCAGTGGAACTCCGTCCCATGCCGCCAACGTAAGGTGCCGTGGCGCCATCTGTTGAGTAAAACTTAACACTTTCTCGGCTCTCGGTCGCGTCTCAGGCCTAACAACGTCAAAAAAAAACAAGCGATCTCAATATTAACAATAAGAGAGCACCGATACTTAGTCTTCAGCTAGCGATGAGGTGAAGCGATAACTGATTGTACTATTCATTTTTTGCTGTCACAGCAGAGAGCAAGTTGCAAGAGCGAATTCAGATCGAAGCGGGTAGACCGAATGCTGCCATGTTGTTGTGCAATCACTGTCCCCAGCGGATGTCGTCGCACTGACTTCCAGGCGACAAGCGATATTTTCTGGCTGGCCAGAATCCGGCGACACGACCAGCGACAGCGACGGATAGCCCTCCGCGACGGCAAAACCTGTCGCTCGTCGCCGTCGCTTGTCGCTGTCGCTCAAAAATCGCGTGCATGCGGTTGGGCCTTAAGTATCCTTGAAGAACTCTGCTTCCGTTAATATTGCAGAAATAGCTTTAGTATTAGAATAGAAAATGACAGTCAGTTTTATTTTTGGATTTAGCGCCGAAGCTCCAGTGCCGGTATGCCATGGTGATGTCACGGATTACAAAGTATCTTTTGTATTTTGGCCATTGTGGTTCAGTAAAAGTTATTGAAACTTTCTAACTTTAGACCTTGGTTTGTTTGAAATACTATGTAGTCTATTTTTAATGATAAAGATTTAACTAGGCCACTAGAGTTTCCTTCCCTCTTGTAGCACCAAATGCTCCAACTGGCATGACCTGCTTACTGCTACGGAAACTTGTCTTCAGCAACAAACTGATGCCAATCTCTGCCTTCCTTCTCAACTGTGTAGTACAGCATATTCTTGGAAGGTCCTGTTTCAACGTTTGACCGCCCCGTTACTTTCTGGGTATCCTGGCATTGAAAATCTGGGGGAGCAACCCAGTTTCGATAGGAACTCTCTTGTGCCACGTTGAAATTTGTGCTGCAATTTCACGCTATTACTTCTGGTATACTGGTCCTACTAAACACTGATAGTAGGGCTTCACAGGTCGCTCTAGCACTCGGAGAGTGCCGACACACAACTTCAGGCCAGCGTATGCACAAGTCGATGACGCATGAACAGTACTTGTGACTTCTGCCTGATGTTGGTTCTAATGGCCCGAAGACATCTACATTAACCTGTTAAAACGGATATCGTGGCCTTGTCAAGGGTTCTGTAGCGACGCTATCAATGCGGTGCAAGTCTGCTCTTGTCTGGCAGTGGTTGCAGTGCCGTCATACATTGTCCTCTATGCCTGGCCGGCCAGTAAAAACTATTTAATCCTGCATCTAGTCTTTCAGCAACCCAAATGTCCCACCCAGCTCAATTCATGGGCCAGCTGCAAAACTTACCCCATGTGGCACTCCTGTAGCACTGTGTCACTGCCAGCCCAAGTACCTTATCTCTCTAGTAAAGTAACCCGCTGATCACTATCATACCACGTTTTAACTACTCAGCTTTTCCCCAGGCTTCCTGCAAAGTTGGGTCCGCCTGCTGTTTTTCTTGAAATCCGACGTGCACTTCTCGTTTACTCTCACAGCTTATGGTTCATCAGGGAACGCATTGCTACTTTGATGGTCCTCACCGTTCCTGCTTTTCACTATCACCTGGGTGACCATCGCCTCCTCTGCTACGCCTGCCCTTTCAGTGTCTGGTGGACCGCTTTTCTATACACTGCACAGCTTCCGTGTTCGATGTACCACCTTCGAGCTCTGGCTGTGCTGTCTCCCTCTTGCTCTCTGCTTTTCACTGCCCCTTTGAAAATGCACTTGTTTCTAAGCAACTCCCATGCTTCTTCTGACAGCTGGCAATTGGCCCGCTTTGTCAGCTTGTCTGTTAACACACACAGCACCGGCACTGCCTCCTTTATTTACGTCTGTGAAAACGCCACATTCACAGGACATTCTCAGTGTAACCACCGTGAGTTCTCACCTTTTCTCCAAAGATAGAAGTTAGGCTGATCGTTCTGTGTGACTACACGATCTCTGGTGGAACAACGCTCTTATGCAACACTGTAATCTCTGCTCCTGTGTCTGGAATTGCATCAATATGCCCATCCTTACAGTCGAGAAGCACGAGAATCAGGTCGCTGTGCACAGCCGCTGGCTCTCATACCAAAACTTGCGCCGACAAGCTGTCACTCTTAGCGCCCAGAACTTTCGACGTCTGTTGCCCTGGGCCGTGGGGGCAATTCCACTTCATATGCCCACTAGAGCCGCATGAAAAGCAGCCCCTAAACTTGGGTTTTGTCTGTGTGCCTTGACCTTTCCCGCCGCAGTGATTACAAGGCTGTACGCCTGGCTTAACACTACTCTCGCTTTGCGACTCTGCCGGCTTTTGTTTCACCTGCTTCCCTGCGCTGTTCCTGCCTTGCACTGCCTCGAATGTCCGCAGTAGGGCAGCTAGGTCTGGTGCTTTTAGCTGCGTTTTACCTTCCTGCTGTGTTATGTACCTAACTGCGTCACTGACAGGCCATCATCTGCAGCCAATTGGTCTGCAACCAATAATAGTTTGACCAGCTCCTCAAACGTCGACACGCCTCTACAGTCTGTAGCTTCGAAGACGAGTTGTATAAGGTCTCCAGCTGTTGTTCATATGCTTTCCTGGCCCAAAGAACCTTTTCAGGTATTCCCCTGGGGTAAGTTTGAGTGTCAAGTACTGTTTCCTCGATTTTCTGGTACTCCTTGTGTTCCGCAGGGCTAACTCGTGTAGACAGAAATAGGACCTTCTCCGCCACCAACGGGAAAATAATCTGTCCGCTAAACCCCTTCGTCACTTCATACGCTTCTAGGGCGCTCTCAACCGACTTGAACCACACCAAAGCCTTGGCCTCTGATGGAAATTTGGGAAGCACTCCAGCGAGACATTTGGAATGGCGGCCTCTGCTTGCTGCAATGATCCTGCTGGCTGAACGCATGCCCACCTACCCGTGAGCTCCCGCTTCCGCTTTACCAAAGTCTCGCAACCTCTACTTGCAACTCTAGCATTTGGCGCTGTTCCGTGAGGGTTCTGAGGTCCTTTTCTCGAACTCTCCCACTCGACAATCCCGGCTGAGTTGTCCTCGACATTCTCGTCTCCGGACTCACTCATCATGGGTTGATTTCTCCTGTTGGGGTTCAAGTGAGCGACTCTCGTATTCTACGCTGTGGTACAACTAGGCATACCCCTGAAGTGCAAGAACGAGAGGACTCGCAACTTGTCGAGATGCCGCTGGTCGCCGCTGCCATGCCTTACCAGTTGCAGAATCATCACCATTGGTCGCACCAAAGTTGCACTGATGCTACTGGACTTCGCTTGAAGTGTAGATCTTTCCTTGTCCTTGCCGTTTCACTGTTGCTAGATGGCCAGCCTCTATCTAGGCCCTTAGACCGATGGCTTGCTCCACCTAAGCTGCTGGTTCCTTTGCCCACGCCGAAGTTGATTGTTGTTGCCCTTCACTGAGGTGTCACCTGCAGTGCGACGTCTTGCTTGAACTGCAGAGCGTTCCTTGCTGTCGCTGTTTCGATCCTGCTGCTCGACTGGGCCACTAAAGTTTCCGTCCCTCTAGTAGCACTGAATGCTACAAGAGAGTGAATGCTGGCGTGACCTGCTTACTTAGTACGGAAGCTTGTCTTCAGCTGCCGTCGTCATTTCTCCTCTTCCATCAGATATGGGATGCTATAGACGCTTGTACTTGGAGATTAGACTTTAGGTACACAATATATTCATAGGCAGCTATTTACAGGGAGTCTGACGTAATAACTCTGCCTAGCTGATAGTGCATAGCACCACTCGTATGTCTGGATTCTTTGTTTACACTAGAACCAGTGCACTCAACTCGGTAGAGCTGAAAGTGCAGACCACCTAACCAGTGCACTCAACTCGGCAGAGCTGAAAGTGCAGACCACCTTTCCCGCTTCCGGAACCCTCGTGAGGATTCAGGAGCCCGGTTTTAACCCTTCGGTTGCTCCTCCCAAATCCCCGCGTGGCAAATCACGATATCCCAGCGACCTGATTGAGTCAATTGGGCTGTCACTTACTGATGACCATTTCTCTTACTTTCTCTCTGGGTTTTTTGGAACACGGAGTGAGAGAGAGAGAAAAAAAAAAAAAAAGCAAATAACACAGAAACCGTTCCTTTCTGTGACCGTTAAACTCTCCCGGCATTTTCCAGAACACTGACGAAAAAAAGAAACACCTGAGTTGCCCTGTTTTCGTGCCTTTGTTAAAAAGTTATGCACTGCAGTAAAAGGCGTCCCCTCAGTACTCAATGATGTCCTACACATGCCCAGTCGCCAGCGGGCCCATAAAACTATCAGTCCAAAGTCTGACTGCACCTCCGATGCCAACCCGTTGCGCGAGAGCCCATATGTCTGGTTAAAGTTACCGTGGGCCCGGAAATGGCTTCTCTGCCACCGAAGCGTGCCCATCGACTCCCTAATGATGTCTTGCATGTGGTCTGTCTTCAGCAGGCGCGAACCTGCTTGACTCTGCCACTAAAGTTTCCTTCCCTCTTGTAGCACTGAGTGCTTCAGCTGGCGTGACCTGCTTACTTGGTACGGAAGCTTCTGGGCTAAACTGCTCCCAATGCCACCCTCTTCCGCGCGTCTTCAGACCATCTGTGTGGCATTTCACGCTGCACCGAGGTGGCGACGTGGGTTCTCTGCGGCCAAAGAGCGCCTCCTGACCGACTGATGAAGCCCCCCACTAGTTTCACTTATCGCGAGGGCTGAAAACAGCAACCTTCCACACTTCTGGGGCGAAATTGCTTTTCAGTCCCCCCTGCCGTTTGTCAACATCCTTTAAAATGCCCGAGCAGACGACATCAAAATACGTGACGTCACGGTGAGCTGATGAGGCAATTTCAAGGTGGTGCCGCCATTTGTCTTTTGTTTTTGCATTTGCCTTAGCAAGCATTTTCTCGCAGTAAAAGTGGCTTTTGTAGTATTGTGCAAGGATAACTTACTGACAAAGCTGAAATAATTTTTTGCTTTAGTGTCCCTTTAAAGAACCACAGGTGGTCTAAATTAATCTAGAACCCTCTGCTGCGGCATGCCTCGCAATCATATCATGATTTTGGCATGTAAAACCCCAGAATTCAATATTTAAAAAAAAAAAAATTCAAGCTGTAGAAGCTATCATCATGGAAAGAAGTTACCTAGAAGTTCTCAATAGAGCTGTACAACTTCTTTATCCAAGATTTTACGTTTAAGCAGTTCTTCAAAAGTTGGTTAATTAATCGTTAATTACCTAAGCACATAGTAAAAATTCGAGTTGCTCAAGAGGACCGTGAGCAATACCAAATTGGTTCCATTCTCATAAAACACACGTGGATTTTTTCAGGCTTGGCACGAGTTCTTGGAACACCCTGTATATTTCCATCATTTTAAGCAAACATTTTGTCTGTGCCTTTAAGGGGGAGGAATCTGAAACTACAGGCCTTCGTCACAGAGTCAATCAAACCAGGTGTATTTGAAATCATACACTTGTTTACATACACCAGCTGTTTTGCAAGATGCCATAACACCACCCATGAAACGTGCCGACCACTCAGCCCTCATGTACTCTAGTGAGGATACATTATTTTGCATGCAGTGGGTACTTAAGCAAAATGTAGTGATTAGTTTTTACTTAAGCGTGATAAGTCTTAACTGCTAAATTCACGTCACATCAGTGGGCCTCTTCGATTATCCATCCTTGACAGTCTCGAGCTGTCTGAGGTGGGGCTTTCAGCTAATGAGTGTTGCATATGCAGCGTCTTCAGCAGTCGTGGACAGTCTGGTACGACAAATCGAAAGGCCCAGTAAGAGCAGTTTGGCAGTAACAAAAAAATCAAAAAGTGCACTTACCTGAGCCCATGTCGAACATGTTATCGTCTGTATTGGTTCTCGTGCAGCTGTTTAAAAAAACTCGAAAGCATGATAACTCAAGTTTGTGTTGATTGAGAGGTTGAGCTTCATTTTTCATTTCTTATTTGTTGCATCAACAAGGTTCAAGGCACCACCATCATATTTACTGATAAAGAAGCCAGGCATTTTTTTCCCACTTTTGCAGACCTATACTATGGTGGGGAGGCTGTTTCCGTGGAACAGCCGCAGTCGTTTACCTGTCCAATTTGTGGCAAGATGGGCTTCACGGAACTTACCCTTCAAGAGCATGTGACAGCTGAGCACACAGACGCCTCATCAGAAGTGGTGAGCACTTACGGACCTTCTAAACCATTGCCATACTCTGCTGGGTTTAATTGCATGTCCATAGTAAACCATTGCTAGTGTCATTTATGCTTTTTGCCAACTTGTGACATATTGGTAGTCGACATCACTGTTGACTGGTGCTGACGTTGATGTATGCAAATTGGGGACCTTGAATAAAAGTGGAGTGCTATATAATAGCTAAACTTCTGATTGAGCAAACTATATTCATGTGTGATTGAAAGTTGAACATTTAATGCTCTCCTTTCTGGCATTCTTAGGGTATGAAACATCTGTTTTTGCTATAGAGGCAGCACCGTCACCACATTAGTGTGGATAGGCGGTCAGCGGCATGCATTGAAATGTACATGGTGGTGCTTCGCTGCTGGCAATTTCAGTTGATTGTATGCTAATAAAACATGTGGCAGTGGTGAACTGATTATATATTGCCCTGCAGCACCATATTTTTGCACAATATGCACATAACTTTCCTATTTTGCGTGAAAGAAGCGCAAATTGTCATTGAACAGGGGACCGGCACTCAGCCACACAGTCTGTTTTGGCCCTTCATTGGTCCTTTTTGTACTTGTTCTGCTTGTGTTCTGTTAACTCTGTTGGCATTGCTGTCGCGCAACAACTAATGCAGCATTTTCTGTTAATCTTGCACTGGAAAAAACAAAAAGCTGTTAATGTGTTAACTGTTATTGTGCCTGCTATACATGTTGTTCTTGGTGCGAAATAGGAGCATGACGCAAGGCAACATGGAAAAGAAAAGATGCAGAGGAGTTAGGGGGGGGTCAGCTACCAACTGTTCAGTAGCAGACCCAGATACAAAATAAAGGCATCCATACACGCGTAGTGCAGAGGATGCGTGACACAGAAACACAGCATCACAAAAGCTGCCTTATTAGTTGCGTGTTTTTGTGCACTCTACTTCAGCACTTGTGCTCACTTGTACGTATTGCCTTTTTTTTTTTTTTTCTGGGAAGTCGGTCATTTAATGTAAGTTCAGTAAACAAGCTATTTCACTGTGAGTGACAGTGCGTTAGCATGTTCGTCATGTTGCTTTGCACGCCATTATTTTTTGCCACAGTAACAGCAAAAACAACACATTAAAACACACACAGCTGTCTTGGCCTAGTTCCACGTACGCGACTATGATGCAAAAAAGTTCCACTTACTATAAGGGCCAAAGCATTGTTTTCTTTTTTTTTTTCTTCTTTCTGCTTCTTTTACTTCTGCTACTTGCTTTTACTTTCTTTCTTTTTTTAAAGATTTTTCTTTTTTTACGATCCAAAGTATTTAAAATTTGACAGACTTAACTGTAGTTGACATCTATGCCAATGCAAAGCATTGCACGTATCGTTGTGATGCGAGACGCTGATGGGGCTCCGGCGGCCTGAGACACAAAATGATGGCGACACACAAAACGGCGGCGAGTGGAAACAGAAATCGAGCTGGTGGGTGATGCTGGATGCTACCGGAGTGAAACGTGATGCCACTAAAAGTGTGTAGGAGGCTTCCAGCGGCACTGCGCTCCACTTGCTGTGAAACAGATAGGTGAAGATGTTTACCGCAATAGGGTTGGCGACAATAGCTGGGAATGCGGCATGCGATGATCCGGGAGATTGCTGCTATCGAAATAAGAAACTGAGTGCACGCCATCATTTTCATGCGAGACAGTGGGCGAGTAGTGTGGTGAAGCTGCCGCGGCGGATGGCTACTGTTCTCGATCGCGTGCGCTTTATGCATTTTCTTGTTTAAATGGAATCTGGCGGCGAGAAAATGGTCTGAAAATGTATCATATGATCGCAGTTTGGCAACGCACTGAACGTTGGTGCTGAAAGATTGTGTTTTCTGAGAGCGTATGAACCGGTCAAAAATAAGCGTAACTGTATTGGGTCATTTTTTGTGTTCTCAATCGTGAACGTTGGCACCAGGAAATCGTACGTAATGGGATCGTATCAACGAGGTTCTGCTGTATATGATAGAACTCTTCTTAATTACTGACTGATCTTCCTGCCACTTCATGTTTTGGGATATCACAAAGATTGCAGAATCACCAACACAATGTGACAAAATGTCGCTAAAGTTTTGCGCTCTGTCTCGCTGGGACCACCTTATTCATTTAGAATGACGCAAAATGCATTTTCTGATGAGCCTGAGACACAAACTGACAACAAAATTGAAACGACTGTAGCTAACGGAGAGCATTACGAAAACATTGTGCTCACGGCACGTGCAGTCACTGATCTTATTACAGTGCAGACTACAGTGCAAGGCCATATGCTACTCTAAATTGAAAAAAAAATGCATACAGGCAAATGCCTGTATGCATTTTACAATCTTTAGAGAATATTAGAAATGAAAAAAACAGTCTTTAGAGAATACTCACGCTGTACATGAGCTTGTTAACGCATACTGCCTAGCAGATGACGCAACACACCATTCACTGTGTGTGGTTCAGCCAGTGTCTGCAGATGGCGACTTTGCTGGATCTCGAGGCCAATTTCTTTTAGTTTCTCCTGGATATCTGCTGCTTCAACAGCAACCATTGTCTTGAATGCTGACCAGGGTGGGTTGCACTGTCTCCAGTGGGCTCATTGTCTTGCCAGAGCAATCCTTGAATAAACACAGTGGTGTGAGAGCTGTGGCCACATGGTACCTATTTTGCAGGTGTGTCCTGTCTGTGCTGCATTGCCTGGAGGGGAGCCAAACCATGTGACTGAAGATTTTGCAGCCCACCTGAGCTTAGAACACCGAAGTAACAGAGATTTGGTAAGTTTATATTACTACACAATTTCAGGTAGAGTGAGGTAGGTAGGGGCTGTCTTGAAAGCATAATAAAGCAGAATACTGGGTGAGCACCATAGAAAGGGGAAGATACAAGTTCTTGTGTGCCTACCAGCAGTACGTGGGATAAAAATTCAGGACAAGCTGGTGTGTGTCACAATTTTGCATGCATGTGATCTTGCCACACATTGCATATAACAAGCGTGCACAACTTTGGTGCCTATATCTATCACTTCTAAACCAGCAAAACTTAGCTGTGGCATGCCTAGTTTCCTACAGTAGTGTAGTGTGTGCAGCAGCAGCATGGCAGATTCTGTCCTTAGTCCTTCATAGATTGTGAAACTGCCACTTCTTTTGGGGCACAAGAAACATTCACAGAGTGCATCTAAGGCAGGGAGGGAGCAAGAATCTTTCAGAAGATAAAACAGCTCTCGCTCCGACGTCCCAATAAAGTCGCGACGGAGGGCACGGCGCTGATGGGATCTGGCAGCCTCTGCCATTCATAGCGGCTCGTGGAAAACAGGAAAGCGCGCATGGCACACTTGGGGACCGCAGAGGCTCGGTGGTTCAGGGCTATCTGGGGGCCACTGCTGTACACGTTCCTCTAAAACGGGAACGAAAGCTTGTTCCTCGTTCCTTCCCAATCTAGGAACAAGTTCCCGTTACAAGTTCCTTTTAATGCAAAAGAACACGTTCCAGTTTGTGGGGTCTCACATGTGCTCTTGGGACAAAGGAACAACAACGCAGTAGTGCAGACAATCAAAAGGGCATTTATTGCACCTTTCATACACTAATACATACCAGCCGAATTGCTACCAATAGAACATTCACACGGGCGCGCGACAAATCAAGGAAGTCCGACTCACCGCGACCCGATAGCGAGCGAATATGTTCGCCCCATGCTATGACACCATCGCCTAGTCGTTCACGTGTACAGTCACGCTAACGATGGCGCGCTCGAACGATCCGTGTTCGTCCATACCGGTGTCCTGCTCTAAGCCTCGCGCGACGGTCGCGCGAAGCGGGCCGGCGCACGCGCGAAGCGTTCGTGCGTGTTGGTCGCCGATCCCCAGCCAAAGAGAGAGCCCTCGACCTTTTTCTCCCAATTGACCCCGGCGTTTCGGTGGCGTTAGCATCGCGACACTAGCGCCATCTCTCGCAACGCGCCGCAACCACCGCCGGTAGCCACGCAGAGAAGCCGGACTACAGGAGACATGCGGGGAAAACAACATCAGGGGACGCGTGAGAGTCGCGCATTCCCACATCCCCCCAACCTTAAATCACTACACATACGCCGGCGAAACATGTCACAAGGCCTATCAACGCGCGCGTCGCGAACAAAAGTTAGTACATGCGACAGTGGCGCCACCGAGTAAATGTCCACGCATTATCCACAACGTGCGAGCCGACATTGACTCTGGGGTTCACCGCTGGCATCCGTTGGTCACAGCACCACGTCTGCAGATTCGATGGCACGACTCCAGCCCAGGACTCCGGAAACGGCGACGCAGAAGTCGGCACGAGCAAGCGTCGCTCGCGCCCTGCTGACTAGAGCCGCAGTAGCCGTTGGTGACTGCCGGATCTTTTTCCAGCCGCCGAGGGTTGCGAGCCGGACATTGGCGGCCGCCGAAGTCGCTGCGCCGACATTGACCACAGGCATCTCCAAAGCCTGGGGTAGCTCGATTGTAGTCCGGGGCAGCAGCGCTGACGATGTGCAGGTGACAGCAAACCAGGAGTGACTCCGCTCACGCTGCGTACACTCAACGCACTCGACAAACACTAAAGTAGTGCAAGGGAGAGGAATTCGGCATACGCATCGCCCACGTGGTACGATGTTCAATTCGGCTAGCAAAATTTCGGGCGGCATAGCAGATGCTAAGTTCACGTGAACAAAGCTTACTTTCTTGAGTCGAACGAGAATTTCAATTCGTGCTAGGCGAACTAATGAGGGAAGCAATGTGCGACACCTCAACACCACGGTCCACCAGGTTGTGTCCCTCAACGTGCGACAGGCGGCTTTGTTAAGCCTTAGGCCTAATGCGTCGCTACTTTGACAACAACCGGCATCCAAAAAAAAAAACACCCAAAATGGGCACAAGAACAGGCAGCCGCGAAGAGACGTTAGCTCTGTGAGGTGGTCCTACTCCGCTCGGTGCACACAGCATCCGAGTTGACGGCGCCCACCGTCCCAGACGGTGTCGGAGCGCCCGGTGCCAGGCCGCAATACCAGTCAGCCCGTAGCGGCACCCGTGGCCCGCGGCCACCCGGCTCCCTGAGCCTCGACTTCCGAAGTCAAAGATATAGAAGAAGCTATTTACATAAGAAATTTGGACCACCCACGAGGCTTCCGTACTCACTCGCTTCAGGCTTGCCAATGCTCCGCGGGCGCTAGGCCTCGCTCTCCCAGGATGCAGACCACGTGGCTCTCGTACCGACGAGTGTACTTCAAAACACTCGCGAAAAGGCTTAGCATGTTGAAAAGTTCAAACACGCTACAGCAACCGTCGCCTCACTCAAGAAAGCACACCGCCGACACTAGCGATCAAAATCCACGCTAGGACTACGCTTCGGTTGAAACATCTCGAACCGAGCAAAACTGTTAAAATTATCGTCCGATGCCCCAAGAGGTCCACGTTGGGCAGCCAGATGTGGGGTCTCACATGTGCTCTTGGGACAAAGGAACAACAACGCAGTAGTGCAGACAATCAAAAGGGCATTTATTGCACCTTTCATACACTAATACATACCAGCCGAATTGCTACCAATAGAACATTCACACGGGCGCGCGACAAATCAAGGAAGTCCGACTCACCGCGACCCGATAGCGAGCGAATATGTTCGCCCCATGCTATGACACCATCGCCTAGTCGTTCACGTGTACAGTCACGCTAACGATGGCGCGCTCGAACGATCCGTGTTCGTCCATACCGGTGTCCTGCTCTAAGCCTCGCGCGACGGTCGCGCGAAGCGGGCCGGTGCACGCGCGAAGCGTTCGTGCGTGTTGGTCGCCGATCCCCAGCCAAAGAGAGAGCCCTCGACCTTTTTCTCCCAATTGACCCCGGCGTTTCGGTGGCGTTAGCATCGCGACACTAGCGCCATCTCTCGCAACGCGCCGCAACCACCGCCGGTAGCCACGCAGAGAAGCCGGACTACAGGAGACATGCGGGGAAAACAACATCAGGGGACGCGTGAGAGTCGCGCATTCCCACAAGTTACACTTCGAATATTGGGACTTGTCGTTACGTTAACGTCACATTTGATTTTTTAAATTAAAATATAGTGTCGCATAATCCTGAGGCGAAATAAAATAAGCAATTTAAAACTCGCATCGAACTATAGTCGGGTACAACTTTAGGAGACAGGAGGAGGCCCCGCCCAGTTGACCGAAGCGAAGCAGCCAATTCCTCCGCGACTCAAGAAATAGTCCCACTCAAAAAATTGTGACTGCTTCTAAAACGCGTATTTGTCGGTATAAATAAGATTTGTGTATCTTGACGAGTGGTTTGGTAAAACTGTCATGATGGAAATGCTACCGCACATGCCGGATCGCGAGAGAAAAATAACTCTGTGCCTTCTACAACGCTGTGCGTCGTCTGCTACGGAGCAAGATCAATGGCACCAGGCGTAGTAGTCGCTGGCTTAATAGCATAAGATTCATATATACTTTTTGTGTGTTTGCACAACCTTATTTTTTTAATGTGTTGGGCTTATTTTTAATTAATATTTTTTTTCTCTTTTTTTTTCGCGGTTGCGAACCTGCGATCTCGTGAGTTCGCGCACGATCGCGCGCGGCATTCCGTGCCAGTTTTCAGCCATGGAGCCCAGCGAGGTGACATCGGAACGCGATCCTTTGTTGCCGAACGAGCCTTGTGTCGCCTTGATGACCACACCACCAAGGAGCCTCGGCAAGAACAAGAGCGGCCACATCCTGAACAGCGATTCACGCAACATGATCTTCCACTGCTACACGTTTTGGCGTAACAGGCAGCCTGAACGCAGCGTGGAGGATACGAGCAATTTTGTCACCGATATGCTCGGTGTCAGCGAAAGGACTGTGTTCAGGGTGAGGGAGAAAGTTAAAGCTTCGCATTTTTCGGGTGGCAAACTGACGACGCCCTCGCGAAAGCGCCCACGCAATGCGGAGAAGAGAAGACGCAGCGCGAAGTTTGACAGCTTCACGTTGTGCGCACTGAGGTCACGTGTGCACGATTTCTTTCGCCGCAACGAGATACCGACGGTCGAGAAGATAACTACCGAGTTTCCCCATCACTAAGGCGGTGTACTGTGCGTTGCCTGCTTGCCGAGATCGGCTTCAAGCCCGAAAAGAGAAGCCGCAACTCACTGCTTATCGGCCAGGATGACATCACCAATTGGCGGAATCACTACCTCCGTGACGTGGAGCGCTACCGGGCGGAAGGCTGTAAGATCTACCTTGACGAGACATTGGTGACGGCGGGACACACTCGGTTGATCATGTGGACAGACACCGTGGTGCAGAAGCGCGGACGCCTGTTCGCTCGAGCAAATGGCCTGTTGACGGGTCTAAAACAACCTTCTGGGAAAGGTCAGCGCCTGATCGTGACGCACATCGGCAGCGAGGATGGTTTTGTCGACGGCTGCTTGGATGTATTCAGAGGCCAAAAGACAGGCGACTACCACGAAGAAAT
Source organism: Dermacentor silvarum (assembly GCF_013339745.2). NCBI lineage: Eukaryota > Metazoa > Arthropoda > Arachnida > Ixodida > Ixodidae > Dermacentor > Dermacentor silvarum. The sequence continues at coordinate 17,764,468 of NC_051154.1, read as the reverse complement.
GGATGGCAATCGCTTTGAGGGCTGGTTCAATGACGTTCTGCAGAAGTTGCCAGCTTGTAGCGTCATTGTTTTAGACAATGCACCTTACCATAGCCGGCGAGAAGAGAAATTGCCGACGACGGCCTGGAAGAAGGAAAAGATACAGGAGTGGCTCACAAGCAAGAACATCACCTACGGTGAAAGGATGATAAAGAAGCAGCTGCTTGAGCTGGTGGCATCTGTAAAGTCACGCTTTCTGAGCTACATCGTAGACAACACAGCTATAAGGGCCGGTTGCATTGTACTCAGGCTCCCGCCGTACCACTGCGAATTTAATCCCATTGAGCTTGTGTGGGCCAAGGTCAAAAATGGCATCGCTGCGGACAACAGAGACTTCAAGCTGTCCACGGTTGACGTCATCTTGAGGGAGAAAATCAAGCAGGTAACGGCGGAAGACTGGAGGAAGAGCATTCAGCATGTGATGGACTTGGAGGCAAAGTTCAGACTTTACACGTCTGGGAGTGAGCACATTCAACCCATCATCATCCAGCTGGGTGAAGATGACACTGAAGAAAGCGACTCTGACTGCGAGCTGTCTGGCATTGAGCCACTCGACGAAGCATAAAGGCTTCTTATTAACAAAAGAACAGCCCTTATTAGGGCTATCAAAATATTGCCGGTGGTTTCGCAACAGCCAACCATCCATTCCGTGACCTCTCAAATAAATAAGCAGTTCCATTTATGGCATATTCCTTATAATAGAAGCTCAATTCTGATAAGCAACGTCCTGCACACATTGTGCTCGATTTAAGAAGTGGCATAGAAACACATTAAAATGCTGGCATATCTGAATTGAAACACTATTGTTAACCCTGATTATCGTTGGCGGGCTCAAAATGCTCATTCGGGCAGCCACCGTCGAGTTTGACGCGCCCCATAGTGAAATAGCAGCAGTCAGAGCACGCTTTATGGTTCCGTTAGCAGTCTGCACTGGAAATCGGTCATGTCATAGTGAGTGGTGGTGAAATAGCAGCAGACAACACGAAACTGACAGCCACTGTCAGCAGCTTGAATGCCAAAGCACATTCATGTGGTTGCAATGTTTATTTTGTTGTCTGGCTCACACAAGTAATGCGAATAAGAGAACAAATATAAGACATCATTAGCTTAGTGAGGCCCAAAATGCTCATTCAGGCAGCCACCCTCGAGTTTGACACGCCCCATAGTGAAATAGCAGAAGTCAGAGCACGCTTGATGGTTCTGTTAGCAGTCTGCACTGGAAATCAGTCATGTCATAGTGAGTGGTGGTGAAATAGCAGCAGACAACACGAAACTGAGAGCCACTGTCAGCAGCTTGAATGCCAAAACACATTCATGTGCTTGCATTGTTTATTTTGTTATCTGGCTCACACAAGTAATGCGAATAAGAGAACAAATATAAGACATCATTAGCTAAGTGAGGCCCAAAATGCTCATTCAGGCAGCCACCATCGAGTTTGACGCGCCCCATAGTGAAATAGCAGCAGTCAGAGCACGCTTTATGGTTCCGTTAGCAGTCTGCACTGGAAATCAGTCATGTCATAGCGAGTGGTGGTGAAATAGCAGCAGACAACGCGAAACTGACAGCTACTGTCAGCAGCTTGAATGCCAAAGCACATTCATGTGGTTGCAATGTTTATTTTGTTATCTGGCTCACACAAGTAATGCGAATAAGAGAACAAATATAAGACATCATTAGCTTAGTGAGGCCCAAAATGCTCATTCAGGCAGCTACCGTCGAGTTTGACGTGCCTCATAGTGAAATAGCAAGAGTCGGAGCACGCTTTATGGCTCCGTTAGCAGTCTGCACTGGAAATTGAAGTGTTGTCATAGCCAATTTTAAATTTATTAATCTGACTTGAGCAAGTAATGCGAATGCAAGCACAATTAACGTGATTAACTTTGCTAGCATTTTTTATTGCAATAGCAATTATATGGACACTTCAACCGGATTTCTGCCGTCAGCGTCGCCGTCGCCGTGAGGTTCCGTATAGATTCCAAGGACGATAAAATCGTCGCCGCGCGCCGTATGCGTAAGCGAAAGCGCGCAGGGGACGCACGCTATCATGGAAGGCAAACGCACGGCGGAAAGCAAACGCAACCGTCCCGCGAAAGGCCGTTGGGGTATGGGAGGGAGGGAGGCGGGGCGGCGCTGTGCTCCGGCGCCAAAGGCATATCTTACCACTCAATCTCCCACGCGAAAGCAAGAAACGGGAAGAGGGGGGGGGAGGGGGGGGAGCAGCTTCTCCTTTGCCAACAACTTCTCTGCCCGGCGGTCGCCCGCACCGTCTCTTATCTCCACACGGCTCTGACCTTTGTATGGGCTGTGCATTTGCCGCTCAGTTTCCGTTGAAGTGATAGACCGCGCGAACTTGCGCTTGCTGCCAGCATTTTGACAGTCGTTGGCTGCGGTCATTCAGTGTGATCTATTCATGTTTGCTTGTGCGCGCTGACACCACGATTGTTAATTCAGTTAGTAAGCCAATGTGTCCAAGTTTATGCAGCCGATAAAACTACTATCCCTACTCCGAATAGCGCTCTACTAATTTGCTATCGCAATCGATGCTTCGCCTTTCGGGCGAAACTGCGACATTTTTTTGTCATATTTACGTACTGGGAAATGCTCAGTAAAGTTGAACGTGTTTTAGTGAGTCACTTTGTTCATTGCAAGCCGTAGGCAAAGTGACGGACAGATTCAGACAGTGGTATTGGGGAAGTAATAAATGGTGAAAGTTGCAAAAGCTCTCGCAGCACTGCTTTGCTGGACTCCATCCCCTAGAAAACTGCATTTGTAATGATGAAAGCGTCAAGACAGGAAATGATACCCCACTGCACAATGTTATATATGTGTACCACCACATGTGACGTGCAGCAAAACCATCTGTTTATTAAGACTGAATGCAACAACATAGCAAGGTGCTGTTTCACAATATGGCACCTTTTCATGTGCACTTCTGGCAAGCTACCGTATGCACTGATCCATAAACACATTAACAGAGGTAAGAGACGAAGTAACTCTGCAAGCCACGTGATGCTTTTAACATTTTGTATCTGTCAATTTTTCTGTTGTCACAGCTGATAGAACTTTCTTTGGTGCAAGTTGGTTAATCACGTTGCGGCAACAGCACAAGAAGCAAGGTCAGAATAGTAGGAGAAAACAAAGCAAGGTGACAGACTGAGGAGGCAAGGTAGACTAGAGAGAATGGCTTCAATGACATCGAAGAGGCCAGCCCTGCTATTCACTGGACTTGGTGCTTTGAATGAGACGAGTTAATGGAATTGTAAAGAAAGTCGTGGCTGCAGCATGCTTACAAGAACAAAAGCAAAGATAAAAGGATATAAATAGGAATAAATACATACACGCATGGAAGAACTCGCATATTCACACACATGAACACAAACGTGAGCACGAAAACTAAGATCTAAAATACAAAAAAGGGAAAAATAACAAATATACATAAACGCACAAGAAAACACGCACACACATTTAACGCAGACGCGAGTAGAACTATTAGGAGTCAGTTCACAAGCAGCTGTGCCTACTTTGTCGTACTTTTTTTTAATGTACATATTGGCTCTGTTGCCTTCACTGTCATAGGAATTTTTTAGTAGCGACATATCACGACAAAGCGCAAAGCTGTGTTGTGGGAAAGCAAGTCGAGCGCTGACAGCACAGCTTATGCGCGATTGTGTCACAGGAGGCTTTCTACAGCTGGCGCGTGCAGTGAGCGAAGAGTTCTAAGCCACACAGCGACGCGAATTCATGCCAAGCTCCCTTGCAACGGCACCAGTGTATCAGTCATAATTTTATATTAGCATTCAGGCTGACATTAAGGAAACAAACACTGCTTCCAAACGCCTGACCGTTAACAATCCAATGGCATTCGCTCAAGCAGCGCGTGTTAGTCACTGATTGTTAGCATTGGTGGAAAGCAATCAATCGACGGTGCTACACAACACTCGAACGACGCTGCTAGACGCTCGGCTATCTTATCACACTGCTGCCAACGATCGGTCGTTTGCACGCTGAGCTGGCAGCAACGAATCTTTGCGTTGGAGGTTGCTTTCACAAATCTTTTCTGTTGAGAAACTCGCAGGTTGGTTTCATCCGCGCACGCTTTTCTCATTTATCCTGATAATGGTTTTGCTCCATCACTTCACCACGTCCGACGAGAAACGCAGGGGCACAGTACACACACACACCCGCCGCTCACAGTAGGCACCAGACTTTGGCGAACTCTGGCGTCGTAACTTCACTTAGGAGCAAAAGAAAACACCACGGAACAAACACGTACGATGTTTCTTTGCAGCGGTATGTCGCCGCGCGTTCCTGTTTCCACACGAAGCGCAGCGCAGCGTCACCGATATTCGCTGCAATCTTTCTTCGCCGGCTGACGGCTCAGAACAAACGCACGCGGCAGAAATTGTGCATCGTAAGCTCACAATATTTCCAGCATGACAGACCACCACAAACAATTTGAATTCACTCTGACGAAGGGAGACGCACAGAGCTGACGCGACTCGGCCCAGTTCGAAGCGAGGGCGGCGATGTTAGGCATGTTCTCTGTTGGCGGGGACACCGGCCGTCCGGCTCATGACGTCACCTGAAGTGCGCGCCTATTGTTGCCGGCTCGTGTGCATCCGCCTTTGAGGGGCAAATGCCGCTGTCTTCTAAAGTTGTATCCGACTATACATACATTATACGAATTTGAACATCGCCGGCTGCAAGTTATCTGGTGATAAAACGAATCCAAAGAAACGTTCCCTAGACGAATTTTTTCAGGGAGCACTGGACACACTCCAGACATGTCTTACTGCAACTTTGGTGCTCATCTATTACAAGTGCAACACATATGGCACTTTCCACTTCGGTCTTCAAATGCGTAGTCAGGATACTGCTCTTCAGGGGCGCAATCTTGTACGCGTTCCAAAATGGAACGGAGGCGTTCCGTTCCATCGAGCCGCACACGATTGGTCAATTTGAACGTCGCGGTTGAAATTGACCAATCGTGTGCGGCTCGATGGAACGGAACGCCTCCGTTCCATTTTGGAAAGCGTACAAGATCGCGCCCCAGATCTACAAATAGAAAGTTACACGCACCAGTATCCTCCCGAGACCCGAACACAACAACGGAACATAATCGCTTTTCAAATGGGTTTTATTGTCTACTGTTATGTCTTGAACTTGAAAAACAATTTTTAAAATTTGAATACCACGGATAGATGGTCAGAAGCTCCGTCTCCATGTATGTCCATTATCTCCTCATGTTAGCTGTGGTAGAAACTGCATTTCATTGTTTAAATGCTGAGATGAAGATGGAACTACATGTAATACGTTACCATGTTGCTGCCGCGTCTGGTATTTTCACGCAATCTCGGTGACTTCGAAACACGCCTTGAGGTTGCTTTCGGCCGTCTGGGAAGACACAGAGGTGTAGACCAATTTATTGTCCAATTTCTCGAAAGTGGATGACAAGAATATGAGTAAACCACTTCTTTACAGTTAAACATGCACCATACTTCATACCCAGAGCGAATGTTTTGCGTAATCACTGCTGAGTAAATTTCAAAAAAAAAAAGTTGAAGGCAATGTGCAATGTATTGTACAAGGGGTCTTAGGAGGATATAATTAAATTTCTTGCACAAGAAACTGCATCGAAAGGAACAATACGTAGGCATTTAATGAATGCTGATTCAATATTGCAGTGCGAGTGGGGAAAAAAAAATGTCCAAGATACATATTCGCAATTTAGTAAAGACCCTTGTTTGAACTCGGCGAGAGTTACATCTCGATGTTGGTGACTCCTCCTATAGTTTCTTTCCTCCATGCCGGCCTGCATGGAGGAAAGAAACTATAGGAGGGAGCATCACATGACAATCTTGAAGCCTAGTCATAAAAAAAAAATATAACGGAGAACTCGCGAAAGAAAATGCACCATAGTCACGTGACAAGCAAGTGGTAGTTCTTTGCGCCTCACGCGGTCGCCCGTCCACCCTGCATGATCTGTGCTGCGTACGTACGTGCGTCTGTTCAGTGCCGTGGAACGTTTACAGAAGGAACGCCGTTCCCTCTGCCGTTCCTTCGTAAACCTAATGAGTTGCTGCTACAGTTTTTAAAATATTTATTGAGGCGCTATAATACTGAAAATAGAGTCCACTTGTTCGAATTAAAATGTGCAGAGAACAAGCAAATTAATGCAGTTCTGCCATACAGAAATTAATTTGCATTTAAAAAGTACAAGCAATAATTGATTTGGCATTGACTAAATTCATATGTGTAGTCTGCACATCCACAACCCCGCGGAGGACTCCCCTCCTGGTAGTGCTTCGTCCTTCGGCAAAAATGGTGTCCGTAGAGTTGTTTTTGTGGTGTCGTTCCAAGCTGCTCTGTTATGTGAAAGGAATGAATAAGTCCGTGTTGAACGTGCTTGGAACAGTGAAGTTGTGCTGTAAACGTGCACAAATTCTAATTAAGAAAACAGCTGCACTTAGGAGTGTCAGTGAGCGCACCGTGTACAAGTGGATGTTACAAGAAGGATCAAGAGATGGCGCCACTTCTGCTCCTTCTGAACCCTATGCTTCCGCTGTCTCTGCAACCCTCCTCTGCATCTCTAAATATCTTGGAAGACACGGCTTTTTTGGGTGTCAGAATGAATATAGAACAAATTTTCCGCTGCTGCTATGACAACAGCTGATCTCGCTGCGCAGTTGCAGTCTTAGTAGGTGATGCTGCTAGCAGACAACAGGGCGCGAAAGGAAACCTTGAAGATGTGCTCTCCCCCCTGATTGGTCGAAGAAGCCTGTAGCTTCCACAGTGCTGCATGGAACTACTGAAACAGAGTATAGATGCTTTCGTTTCTTGCACCTCTTCGTCAGCTCCAAATGCCTTGAAAAGTTTATGAAATAAACGTGTCATTTACAGAGCAATTATATGTGTGATCTTTTTAAAATGCGAAATGTAGTGTTTGGCAGGGGATTTTAGATGATTAAATGAGTTATTGGCCTGTACCTGGAATCGTTAACTTCTGTGATAGTATAGTTTCACCTGAAGTTAAAGGTGTTTTACGATTGGTACAACGCTGGTAAAAAACTCCATTGAATGTGATCTGCCTTATTCTGTACTAATTTAACATATTTCCACACAAATTGATCCGGTTTCTTTATTGTTGCTAAAAGACTAATTATGCATAGTGCAAAAAAGCAGCAACTTTTGTTTGAAGCTTTGTCAGCCCTCAGTGCACCACACTGCTGGTAGAAGTCTAGAATATTCCCGGCACCCCATCTATTATGAGTCCTCCTGATAACTGCATAACCACGTTCATTAGGAAGTCTTGGCGCATGCAAAAATCAGTATTCTGAGACTATTTAAAGCACACACATACAGGGGTGGGACTCCTGCGCCAAACTCAGAAAATTGACCGAAATTGCGCCACGCTGCGCCAGAACGGCTTCGACACGTGTGCTCCGGCATTGGCCGAACAGCGAGCGGATTCGTTCTCTGAAAAAGAGCGCGGCCGCTCACATTCTGCACACCGCGCAACGGCGCCTGCCATATATATGGCTTAGTGTAATTTTCGCGCATATAACACCGGATATTTAGGCGCTTCCAGCAAGTGGCCCGCGCGCACGTGGCCACTCTGGGTTGTCGGAACAGACAGGGTGGCTGTATTAGAGTGTAATAGAATACGGTGGAGTGGGCCAAGCGGTGCAGCGCTTTCTAGCTGAGGCGCAAAGCATAAAGCCCGAACGGCGGAGCATCGATTGCTATAGCAAATTTGTAGACAGCTATACAAAATAAGGATAGTAGTTTTATCGAACGTGTAAACTTGCAAGCATTTGCGTACCAACTAAATTAACAAGCAACAAGCATAGTGTCAAGCACGCAGAAGCAAACTGAACGCATCTCACTCGATGACCGCGGAAACTCGCTGTCAAAGCGCTGGAGTGTGGAAGCGCGGCAGCAGCAGCGAGGGAATAGGTGACCCGTAAAAGAGCGAGGGATTCTGGGATGCGTCGTCTGCTGGCTGCGTCCGGTTCGAGGCAGCGCAGCTAGCGCAGCCGCCGCTACTGCTTCGCCGTTGAAATCTATTCAATCCGGCTTTGTCACACTCGAAAATTACCCGGTTGCAGGTGCCTAGCAAAACCATGGTTGGCTGTTCAGCCGTTGGCTGCTCAAATTCAAGCGTTCAAGGTAAACGCATGTAACTACTGCCTTGCAGCAACCCTTTCTGAGTCGGCTGTGCACAAGCATCAGAGGAATGGCTGTCACTTCCAAAACTGTAACAAGGCAGAGACTATCCGTGAACAAAAAGAAAATGCAACGTACAGTGCCACTTATCAGGCAGCGATTAGCTGTGTAAGGGCCGACACGGAATGATTCCCCAAGATATTTCTTTCCCTAACATTGCCTCAGGCAACCAGAACTATTTCAGTACTTGCGTGCACATATAGAAGTATTATGAAACGAGGTTTTACGGCGCGAATTTAAGTGGGACACAGCGAGATACATACATAATACTCGTAGCCAACTAGCCCTCCTTAGCTCCTTCAGCACAGATAGAGCTAATGCGCAGCTGTAATATGACGGCGATACGGCGCCATTGTTGACAAAAAAGCGAGAATGTCTTACTACGTACCACTTTGAATGAACCTAGAGTTTCGACCGAAAAATGCCGTTGACAGCGCGCGAAGTTATCATTTTCAGCGCTAGCTGCGCCGTTGTACCGACGATGTCTGTTTTTAGCTACGATTACAGAGCAGCATGCAACGCTGTAGCCATCGTCTCAGCACCCGATTTTCTAAGTAATGCTTCTATACGCTTGATAAATTATTGGATAACGATAACTTTTTCACCTGTTTGACTGACCCGCAGGCAGAGCAGTCAGTGACGGTGCGTCCAAGCAACGACAAATGTCGTAGAGCTAAACCTGGCAGAAACAAAAAAGGCCGACAAAACGAAAAACAGTTCCTTTATGAATAAAAGCGTATCCTTGCCTTTCTTGGCTCACCATCGTCGCGCCCAGAGTGAACTGAAACCTAGAAATCAGCTGCATGAATGGTTTGACCTTGCTGGTCGACAAAGCGGACGGAAAGCTTCGCACGACTGACAGTTGAAACCACGTAGAAAAACACGTGCGCCGGGCATGCCGCCGCGTTGTCCGTCGAACTGGAAGCTGCTAGCAGACGGCGTGCCCCACAATTCCCTGCGATTGCTCGTTTAATGGGGCACCTATAGAGCGCGCGCCATCCTCCAGTCTTGGGAGGCCATGCCCACTCTTCCTTGGCTGACAAAACGCTCCAGAGGACGACAATTTCTCTTTTTTCTTTCTTTTTGCGGTCAGCACTCGTCGTCATAATAATTTATTGTAGGATCTCCTTTTTTTTTCTTTCTAAAGTTTCAGTTGCTATATTGAAGGTAGTGTGTACTCTGAGCAGGTGTCTCGGAGATGCCGCGTGTCTCGGTGATTGGCGCCACCTCCTGTGCCTTCGCGAGAGCCAAGTGGTGCGAAGTATATTTCTTCTATCTCCATGGCGAACTCCATGGCGAACTCCATTGGCGGAGATTGCCAATGCGATGACGCTCATGTTGACTGTACACAGAGATGTCACTTTTGCTCAAATCCAAGCAAGTCTGATCCCCTCCAAGCGTAGTATGAGGCAGGGCATTAGAGAGTTTTAGATTAGGGGGACGCAAGCATAGGGGCCCCCTAGCGTTTGGGGCCGCGGTACTGCGTATGCGCAGACCGGCCTGCCCGTGCGCAGTACCGCGGCCCCAAGCACTAGGGGGCCCCTACGCTTGTGTCCCCCTAATCTAAAACTCTCTATTATTAGCAATTTTTTTAAGCCACAGTGAGTGGCTGAATCAATTTTATTGTTTTTGGCTGAACGAGATTTTCGGACCATTTTTCGGTCCCCGTGAGCTCAGGAAAATCTGTCGACGACTGTATGGAGCACCCTAACCGAAGAGCCGCACGTTGCTGCCAGCTGGAAACTACGAATTATCCGAATAGTCGCGCGAGCTATTCAGATTGTCTGGTAGAATTTGCATTGAAAATGACACGAGATCACTTAAATTATTCGAATTAACCAAGTTCGAATTATCAAGGTTTTACTGTATGTAGGTCTGTGCAATGAAAAGTAAAAGTACAAAAGCACCATTTTCACATAATCGCATCACATGGAACCACTTCCTGCGTCATATCAAAGGCACAGGTCATGTTAAATAATCCAACTCTTCATTAGTGAGGGCAATTGATGACACATTTGCACACGCATTGCCACATTGTGTTATCTGACTAGCCTCAATTATTTCTATGGTGGTTCTTTCGCCACTTCTGTCTGTAATTACACAGCCTTCAAAATTTAGTCTGCCACCACACTTTCTGCAGTGTACTCCCAAATTCCTTTCTGTGTCCCACCTTACATTATTGTCATATTCATGCAGGTGGTCATTCACCTAATGTCTGCTTTGCTCCACAGAGTATTTGCTGCACGAAAGTGGAATCTTGTTTACAATATCTTCTGCGGATCTGATGTATGACCTTCTATGTTTAGTTTGGCAGCCACATGGTACTTTTGGTCTTTTGTTTTGCATAAGTCCAGCAGCTTTTGTGGGTTCTAGAACAAGACAGATGTTCACCCACAGGCCCATCCTTTTCAGGCCATGTAACGCACCGTGGATATATAAAGCAGACCTGCCACCTTCTGTCCCCGTTTTTTTCAGTTGGGTCTGCTTGGGCTCCCTTGATTCTACATCATATGTTTTTCATTTTTCAGGACACCTTGAGAAACAAATTTACATTGTTGAATTAAGTTAAAATATATAATTGTATAAATTATATAAATGATGTAAACATTATATATTTAAATATATTTAGTACAACATTATGTTTAGTGCATGTTCACACCTTCCTTCAGCCTGACGCCATAATCTAGAATGATTCATTGTATTTCCAATTCTTCTTAACCTGTTGCACTGAGTGGCTGAACCCAATTACAGTGGCACAGCTTCATCCAATCCCCTTAACGAATGGCAAAAAGAGTAGAAAGTGAAACAAATATTTTTCAACATGTAGCCCTTGGACTACATGCTCTAATAAAAACCAGCAGGCTTGTGTTACAAATTACTTGAAAATAGCTGGTTTTCTCACAGCTTGGTATTTTTGTTCATTAGATTGTATTGGAAACTGCTGGGAAGTTGTTTACGTATGCTACTTCAGGTTTCATATCTTGGCTGCATGGATACAGCAAGCTAATTGTGGTAACTAAATTATGCAAGCAAGTCAGGTCTGGGCAATTCAAAAGGAAAGATTCGAACAAAGTATTATCCTCACGTTATAGCTGGGCTGTGTCGTGCTCACTGCCTGGAGAAAGCATTTTGTGCAAGTGTGGACTGGCTCATCCTGAAATGCAGCTGCATCGGATACTTGTCAGTCATAAACAGTGCCTTTTTCTTTTCTTTTTTTTTATACTGTCACTGTCACTGCAGAAATAATTTTCTCTCATGCGCGAGTGGAAAATGACCATCATACTTCTACCGTCCTTTGTGCAATGGCTGGACAGTTGCACTGCTGCTGAAAATCACCACCAGAAGGCCAAGTTGTGACACTGACTTTGCACCTCAAAGATATTGCACCAATATCAACGTAAACTTCATCAAATACAGGCCTAGCTTTTCACACTGGGAGCAAGTGACTGCACTCTTTTCTTGACGCATCAACAGCTTTTGACGCACATTTTCAGTCTCTATCAAACGCAAAGTAGCACAGTCTTGTAACGGTTCGCTTTCCAAACCTTTACAAGACTGCGCCCCTAATTTGCACATGTGTAAGATACATAAGGTACTAGATGATGTTTACCTATGAGACGGCTGATACCACTCGCGCGGGGATGCGTTGTCACATAGTATTTTGCAAATTTTTGCGGGCTTTCCTTTTTGTTGGAAAAAAGACCACACAAATCCTACGTTGCTTTAACCCTTTCAGTCTTGTTTTTTTAGTTATGCACCCCCAGCGTTAGGCTTTTTCCTCGGGTATTATAAAACGAACACAACGGTTCAACACCTATAATGGCTTTCATTTCATCTGCAGGCGTTATGAAAATGTTCCCATTTTGCTCAGCATGCCAAGCGCTTTCTTTTCCGAAGCTGTCCGACATAATAACAGGAAATATTTCTAGTGTTATCAGATCCCCCGGTTGTTTTCATTTGGGAATGCGCTTTTTCCCCATGTTGCAAGCCGTTATCAGCTGTGAATCGCTTCTTCTTCCATTTGATGACCCTTTGACTGCACACATAGTTTTTGTAAATGGAAATTGCGAGATTTTTGGCTGGCACACCTTCCCTATTTTGTTTTTTTTTTTTTTTTTTTTGGGGGGGGGGGGGACTTTTTAATATTCTAGCTCCTGTGCGTGTTCTATGTCAATTTCTGCACCAATGTTGCAAGCATCTTCTAAGCATTATAAATCTTTATCAAGCTCTAAAGCAGATTCATCATCGCTGTCATCAATAAAATCTTTTGTAATCTCTTCTTTCGATACGAGAAATTTGAGTTGTTTTACAGCCATAATTTTGGAAAATAAAAGCGTTCATCTAAAAGGAAACTGGCCACACGTAAGGGCACACAGTATAAACATTTATTCATTTCAAGGAGTTATTAGAACATAAAAGTGCTACCCTCAAGCGAGCAGTGCCCTAATGGCATCCATCATTCCGTCGGGGCATACTGGGACACATATGTCCCAATGCCTCTTTCTCTTTAAAAAAGTTGTTTATACTAGTTTAAATTCAAGAATCTTGGTTTGTTAGAATCCCTTGATCACTGCACATTATATTTCGCGCATTATCTTCCTTCATTGATTAGAAAAATCGGCAAACCAACAACTTCATTCGATACGTTGAAGGGCCCCTTTATGGCGCAACTCCACCAACATTCTGTCGGCATTTTATCATAGTGCTGCCAACCGAAATAAAGTATTTTGATAACAAAAGCTCACTAGTTCTGTAAATTGCCGTCAATAAGTTTTTAGGGACAAAATGTATTTGTCGGGGCGTGTTTCGAATTCGGGGTCACATGTGTCCCATGTACGTTATGGAGTTAAACTTATATTGTTGCTTGTGCATAAGAAAGAAAAAAGAAATACTTGCGACTACTATGAACACAAACCTGTCAACATATAGCGGGTTCCATTCATATAATGCCCATATTTATATTTTTTCTTTGCCAGAGTTACTTGGCACAGCCAGTATGTAACCTAATGTTCTTCAAAGTGAAAGAGCACTAGTTTTTGATCTGCCTTTATTTGACTCATGTAGAGCATTACCAAAACGCATATCTTCTGCTCCAAAAGAGTTTTTTTTGGGGGGGCTCCCTGTTGTTGTCCTCCTTCTCTAGTTCCTCCCCCCCCCCCCCCTACTCTTCTTGTATTGCTTTTTTTTGGTGTGAATAATTATTACTCGAAACAGCCATCAAATAGACTCGATGAAAAAAAAGAAAACATGGGAGGGAGAAAGGAGCTGGAAATTATGAACACCATAACTTCCATTCTAAAAAGTAATGATTACTTGCACGTTACTTTACTCCCAACTTTTATTAACATTGCATAAAAGCAGTGAATGGACGAAGTTTACCTGGCTCTACACACTACACAGTTTTGTGCACAAGCATGATGGTACTATACCTCCCACAGAAGTAGTCAGTCAAACCACGGCCGGGCTCAACTGGCGCGCGCACTCACTTCTTACGGCCTTCTCGCCTGCCGGGAAACAATGGGAGAGTTTCTCAGCACGTTTTGCCACTTGTCGGCAGGTAGGGGCGCTGCGACCCTGACCCTTCCTGCCCTGCTCCGCGTGCTTGCGCTTGCCTTCGCGCTCGCACAATGTTTTCCCGCGCATTTTATTCGGTGCTCTGTCAGTGTTGTTCAGTATGCAGTAATTTGTGGGCTCCTGAAGATGGTCGTGTACAGCCTTTAGTACGCGCAGCCACACTGTTCATTGCGCATCGGTATATGTATAATTGCTGTGATGGTGTATTGCTGTATTCCATATTGCAAGTCCCGTTCCGGGAAAACACCCGGTGTTTATTTTCACCAGTTTCCAAGCAATGAGTTTCTAGCGCTTTTGGACAAGATAGTGTTGTTTTCTTTTTTTTTTTTTTTTTTTTTTTTGCTTTTTTCGATAAAGCCTTCGAACACCTGCCATGCAGGAAGAGCAGTCCAGCCCTATTTACAACGCGCTCCCATCTTGTGCTGCCCTGAAGGTGTTAACACGACAACAGCCATGTGAGACAATCCGCAAATCTAATTGCCGAGAAGTTTCTGAGAATACTCCTTGTAAATCTCTCAAACCAACTGACTAACGAAAACGACAAGCCTTCGGCCTATGTACACAAGCCCCCAAGGAAACACTTTATATTGTAATTGTGAATAAGACACATTTGGTGAGCTACTGTGTCCACAAGAGTTTTCGCCTGAAAGTATGGCAACCATACTTCCCGAACTCATTCACGCACGACTTGTGTAATCTCGACGACAGGGGCTTCGCAAAAAATTACAAAATCGATAATTTAAAACGAGGTGTAATATATTTTCAAATAACCATCCAATGTTTGCCGTTGTATTGCTAACAATATAGTGAAAATATGTAAACAAAAATCACAATTTGTAAAGTCTCATTATCATAGCAGCCTGCCTATAAACATTGCCATAACTTGTGAATGCCATTTTGTTTACCTGTAAAGACTGGGAATGCAAGACTATGGTGGCTAGCACCATAGCAAGACTCGAATGACATTTGGTATGAATGTCATTTACTGCAAATGACATAACATGTGCCGTGTGACAGGGGTATAAGTGCATACGAGCAATAAATATTTATTTTCATTCCTCACAATGCATATGCATTTGATGGCGGAGAGCTGTTCTCCCGGTGCATGTATCTCCATGTTTCCCAGTGAATTTAAAGAAGCTCGATGTATTAATACGGTTACACTGCATGCATTTATAAGAAGCCTAGATGAACAATTTACGCGTCCTCTACAATTAGGTGACTTGTTCTTGAATGCGCGGTGAGGTAAGAAGCGCGCCCGACCCCATCTTTCAGCGTTGCACGCGCTGCACAGATCGGCTGGGAACAGCTGAGCAGGGTGAGGTCGCAGCGCCCCCCACGAAGCAGCGGCGATAGGCAAGAACTAGCCCCGATGCAAAGGCTGTAAGAAGCGCGCGCGCGCGCCAGTCGAGCCCGGCCGCGGTCAAACATGCACAATCTAGTGTGAACTGTATTACTGCTGAAAAAACTACTCATCTGGACAGCTGCGTGTCAGTGATTGTATTCATCATCATCATCAGCCTATATTTTATGTCCACTGCAGGACAAAGGCCTCTCCCTGTATTCATTAAAGTTCAATTGTAAAGTGTTTATCTTCACTATTGCTTTTCAAAATTTTCTTTGGTCGTCTTTCCTCATTTTCTTGTGAAGAGATCAGGCAGCAAACAAAAATTTGCTTAAAGTGTATGCTGGAGGGGGAAGAGCGGTGTTGTAATGTACAAACGCTATGTAAACAACATTGTGATTGCTCAATGCTGCGGTGTTTATGGGTTTGGTAAAGGTGCTCCCAGTTAAAGTTAATAGAAAGTTGGAAAAAATCGTGCATATGCGATTTCCTGGCACGTCCAAAGTGCTCATCGCTAATGAGCATAGTATGGCTGGTTCAATTCATCGGCAAATATATGGTGAAGCGTTATTAAGAAGAGGAAACAAATACGGAGCACCTGGCTTTGCCTGTCTCAACATGCACATCTGCGAGGCTGCTGTGTGGGATGCCTTTTCTGCATCATTTTGGTGGAGGTGCTGGGTACAAGCATGGAACTTTGCAGCGGATGTCACCTACCTGCCGCCTCGATGGCCAACGAAGCAATGTCTCAGCAGTTGGTGCCGGGACGTTGTCTTGTATATATATATACTTTAGATATTAATATTTTTTTTCAGATTTCACAAATATCATAAGGAAGCACTACAGTTTTGTGCACAAGCATGATGGTGCAATACCACCCACAGGAGTAGTGGGTCAAACATGCGTAATCTAGTATGAACTATATTACTGAATTAAAGTATCAAGAAACTACTCATCTGGACATCTGCATGTCAAAGTGATTGCATTCATTAAAATTCACTTGTAAGGTTGAACTATAGAAGCAATACATTGCTAGTCCCAACTTACAAACGCGCTTCAGTTCGATGAAGCGGCGAAAAGCAAACAAGTTGTCAGTGCCTCTCATATTCAACTGGAATGAAAATTGTCACATTTCCCATCATTCACTGATTGCACATATTTTGCTTGTTGTGCTTGTATCGCATTTGCCTATGTAGATCTTCATACTTTATCAGGCCAGCTGGTTAAGAGGCAACTGGCACTATCAACAACATGAAATCTGTGAGCTTGCACCATTTTACTGTAACCAAGTGATTTTTTTGGACCTGAACGAGACTACAACGGTACCTAAAAAAATCAAGCAAGACGAAGAATTCAAATTTAGAGAACTAATTTTTCTTTTCAAGTTAGTAACTACAACAATCTTACTTAAAATTTTTGTTAATCATGTGCATATGTTGTTGCAAGATGACAAAGTGTGGAGTTTGAGCTACTCAACTGCACATTGCCGGAAGCCAACAAATTTGAGAGCATGTGGCATGCAACATTTTTCACTTGTGCCTTTTAATTGCGCAAGTGAATTAGTTGCTACTGTTATACCGCAGACTGGCATGACATCTGATAATTCATGGCCACTGCCGAGCCTCTTCACCATCAGAAGACTACATAGCTCAAATGCCACCTCCAAAAAAACAAAGCAAAAATTGAGATGGCGATAATGCAGACTGATTAGAGGGTACCACATTGTTGTTGATTCAATCCAAATCGCTTCATCAGAACCTTGATAGACAATCTGCTGCCAAGTCTTCTTGGCTGCAGTGACTGCATTCTGACGGTGGTTATGCAAAAATGCTCATTTATCGAATATTGGATGGACCCCAGGTCAAAAATTAAGCCCTCCACTACGGCATCTCTGCTCAGCAGCCGTGACTACTCTGCTTCATCAGTTGATGCACTGTTTGCACATGTAAATGAAGAAAATAAAACAGTATTTTCCTCCTGACTTCCGGGTTGGATTTAGGTTCACAGATTTTCCTGAAACTTTCAAGATATGATGTGTAGACAACAAAGATGAAAACTGATGCTTATTATTTCAGTAATGTCCATGGTTTTAGTATGGCACGATGTCCAATACTATATTGGACACTGGAACTTTATCGGGTAAATTGTGAAGTAGTAGGCTTGTAGCAATGCAAAGCTACTTTACAGAAGAAAATTGTTGCGAATGCTGGAAGAACCGTTTATTAATCAACATTTTACAAATATGAAACAAAATGCAAAGTGGGCCCTAATTTCTGGCCCTAAAGGGGCGCAGAGATTTCTTTTGATACAAGGAAAATATCGGGTATTTCACATATGGTGGCAACCACACAAAACAAACTTGGTTTTTAAGGGATATAATTTTTAAAGAAATGGCATAAAGAACAAGTGACAGCTCTTATCCTCCACTATAGCCAACTTAGATTGTATTTATAAAAAACAATGAATATATATCTATTTTCGAGAGTATAAGCTGATACACTTGTGTCTAAACATTTTTAAAAATGCCAACTTGAGGCGATTTTATTTTAAACCCTCGTATTTGCATCATTCGTGATGCCCAATTTCTAGTTTCCAAAAGGCTGTCTCATTGCCTTGGTGTGGAGACCATGTGTTCTTTGTGGGAATATGCAGCCTTTTCATTGGGAGTGTGTATTAATGCAGGATGAACCTTCGGGATCCCGGCATGTGCGTAGGATTCCTCATCCAGCTGGCAGGGGCATGAGTAGTGCTCGAGCTCGGCGCTCTCAAATGCAGTTCTCTTCCACGGGAGGTCTCTCTGCACTGTCTCCTAGCAACAGAGACTCTATGGATCCAATAGCCGGTAAGGACATGAGCTTTAGAATGTTACAAATTGCCATTTTTGAGACATACTGGTTAGGGACGTGGCATTGGCCAGTGAACACCTGTCATAGTTCCATTAATTCGGCTCCAGTTAATTCTATTCCAACTGAAGGCCTTGATGGTGGTAATACATGAGCCAAATTTCTATGAGCCAAAACTTTCGCGATTTTGATCCTGAAATTGGCCTTCACCAGATAGTTACAACTTGAATGATCAGCATGCATGTGCTTGACCTAAATGGTGACCCCACTAGCGACCCCTATGGCTACATCAACTGTCTTGGCGGTGAGACAGTGAATGCGTCAGAGGCAAGTTACCTCCTGGCGAGTACCCAAATTATTGGCCTAGCGTCGGCAGATTTTGAAGCAAAAACAGCAGCTCACAATTATATAATATATCCCGTTTTTTCCTGTTAATTGGTCCACAAATTGCTGCATGTTCCATTTCAATACTAGACCAAAGCCGCAGTTGGGGTGTTAACAACGAACTACCATGAGCACCAGTGTTAGTGCCATTGACAACACCAGATAGCTACTTTACCAAGATTTCACATAAAATGACTATGACATGCTGCTTTCAGGCTTCAATTATGAAAGCTAATTGAAAAGGGAAGCAGCAACAAAGTCATGTCATATGTTTACGATGCTCCGGAGACTTGCATGAATCCACAAGGTGAACTGACAAAGTGGTTACCATCCTGTTTGCGATGGTTGCAGACTTGTTCAAGAAATCTGGAATATCACAGTGGACCTCATGGAGGACAATGTTTTGGTCTTTGTGCAGCAGTAAAAATCTGAGGTTGTTGACGATATTACTATAACACTTTGAAGGTCGCATTTTTTGCTTCTAGAAATGCATTCCCCCACGGTCACATTTTTGCATTGCACATGCGTACAAATTTTGCACATTGCACAAATCTTTCAGTGACTTATTTGAGAAGAAACAAGTAAATAATTTTTGAGGTGGCATTAAAGGAAAAATTTTTTTGTGTGCAGTATCATATATGGTGTATACATAGACTAGCATATTTTTTTGACAAATGTAATAAAGTTCAGACAACTTATAATAGGTTTCACTAAACTAGGGCATCTATTTTGTAACATTTTATTTCATTTTTCATTCTTGTCATGTCACGCTGAGGGGCTGATCCCAGCAAAGACAGCGGTATGGCAGCCTTTGAGCCACATCCGAACTAATGCCGAAGGGCCAGAAAAATGGAAAATGAAGTTGATCGTTGTAGAATACAACACCATGCAGGGACATACAACCACAGCGAAAGCAAGTCATGCCATAGGGTAACCTGCAAGAAAACTCAGGGGTGTGCACCCGTCAGAAAAAAAGCTAGTGAGAAACTTGCAGTAATGAATTGTTTGATTGCTAGACAAGATTCTGTCGGTTTTGCATGTCTCACAAGGAGAGGCAAGGGCGGCTGTGTCATTGGTTTATCGAGAGCCCATGTGTAAACAAAGTAATCTTTGTTTCTTAATCTTAAGACACGACAGTGTCCGGCTGCAGTAACGGCTTGG
Source organism: Dermacentor silvarum (assembly GCF_013339745.2). NCBI lineage: Eukaryota > Metazoa > Arthropoda > Arachnida > Ixodida > Ixodidae > Dermacentor > Dermacentor silvarum. The sequence continues at coordinate 17,744,895 of NC_051154.1, read as the reverse complement.
CGATCTCTGAACTGCACCGTCTGTCTAGTTGAGTGATTCGTATGGTGAGCAGTGGCTTTTACCATGGCATGCAGCTTGCTGTGTCTTTTGCTTTTATCAAGGCCGGTGAGGTGCGCAGGAGTGGAAGGTGTGCCTTGCCGTGTGATGATGCGGCGAAGGCTTTGGCAGATCTATGCGTGTAGGGGTGGCGATAGTGTATCGCCACAGAGGCTTGCCACAAATTGACAGGACAAGTTGGCAGTGTTCCATCACTTTAGAGTGCCAGTCGCCTTAAATTGTATCAAGATGTTCCAAAATGACAAACGCTAGTGGATTCCAGCATGCTACTATGCCGATTCTAGGCACCCTGCTTCATGGGGTTCTGCATAGGAGCAAGTTCACATGAGACAGGTCCAATACTCAAGAACCTGCAATGAAAGAGCTTGATCATAGTTAAGAAATGCGATAGAAGAGAGAAGTTCTGTGCAGTAGCGTCACATGACACTGCTGCCACTAAAATGCAACGAAACATTACACTTTTCTCCAAAGGGACCGCATTGCACCCTAGTCTCTAGGCTTTATGCTACATGCACTGCCCATCCCTTCACTTCATCCTCCTCTCTCAATTTTCCCACCTGCCAACTACTTCTAGTTTTGGCCACAGCACTGTAATGGTGTGTGAACATGTCAGAGCAGCTGTCCCAGTCTTAATGATAGATAGCACTGTTTTGTCTGGACAAAATTGTGATGTCAGTTTTTCTAGAGTAGTAGTCGCTGTTGTTAGAACAGCATTTACTACTAGTGCTTATGCATCATGTACAGTGTAGACCGCTTATAACGTAAGTCGCTGGAGTCGCGAATATCCGCACTATAAGTGGTACCGCACTATAACCAAAGCAACAATTTTCAAGGCCCGCACATATGCAAAACATGTGCACCGAGCCGCCACGCGTATGCGACAGTCGAGGAATGCGGCTAGAACGTTTGCATTCAATTTAAGTTGAATCTCGTTAATTCGAACCAAATCATGCGGCGGCGCCTCCGACTGGCATTGCTCCGGCACCACCATAGAGTAAAAGCTTAGGAGAGAACCCTCAATGTCCCGCGTGAACAAAACACAAAAAGGGGGGGAATAAAAACACGGTTTAAAATTTCACCCTCTCTCAAATGGCAAGGTCGCCGATTCTGCGTTGCGCCGGAACGTGTGTACATGCCGACGTCTCAGCCACGCTACCGTAGCCACGCGTAGAAAATGGCAGTGAACCCTTCTTTCTCCTTTATGCTTCCTCTACTTTCTAGTCACGTGTTGACCTTGCACGCTGCGGCTACGGCGCAGAGGGAAGCAGCGGCGCTGTCCCACGCCGGCCAACGAAACTGCCCACGCCAGCAAACGCCCGCTTCCCAATAACGGCAGAAAACGAAACTTCGGGGAGCTGGCTCCGGGCAGTCTGTAGCGGCGGCGCCTGCACGGCAGCGGGCGCGCGCACGGTGACAGTCGAAAGTGAGGGAGCTCCGAGGGAGGTCGAGGGGAGCCACCGAAGCGGCGGAGTTGCCGAGGCGAAATCCGCTTCCCTGCCGCCCTCCTCCCTAACATTCCACGGTCTCCGTGTGCGGCCGTCGCTGTGCCGTGCCGGCGCCGCCCGCTCCCTGAAGTTTCGTTTACTGCCGTTATCGTGAAGCGAGCGTTGGCCGGCGTTGGCAGTTTTGTGGCCCTCGCTCGCTATGCACCGTGATATTTAACGAATCGCACTCAAGATTCTGATTTCAGCCTCACTGGCTGTTCGTTCGCACCACGTGCCCTTCTCCTCCACTTTGTCTCGTCTCTCTTTCTTCCTCGAGCACTCCTTGGGGCGCCCGTTTGAGGGGAGTGTTCCCTGTCTCCGCTGACTTCCGTACTCCCAGGCAGCAGCACTGTAACCGGTATTTCGTTTCCCGCAACTGCACTATAAGCGATACGTGTGTACATAAAGTGCTATGGGAAAATTAACGGGAGTCTGAAAAGACCGCACTATATCCAGTCCTGCACTATAAGCAGTTACGTTATAGGTGGTCTATACTGTAGTTAGCAGGCTGTGGGCCTGAAACCTTCAGCGTGCAAGGTTCCTTTGAGGTAGCTAACTGCCTCATGCATTTGAAATGATACAGTGATTAAGTTTTACTGTGAATTTTCTGAAGCTTGACCTGAGCAGTTCCAGTTCTCAGACTTCAGAGGCATTCCAACATCCTGGCATGGACCAGCAGTGTTCTCTCGTGCTTATGGTTGCCACTTGTTGCTGATGCTCCTTAGGATCAGCAAAATAGGAATTTGCATTTTGTGTGTGTGTGTGTGTGTGTGTGTGTGTGTGTGTGTGTTTGTGCGCAGAGGGAATAAAGGTTGTGTGAATCTTTACTTGCTTGTTTGATTTTGTGGCCCCTATGGCCCCATGTGTATTGGGAACCTAGGTTTTGTGTGCTAAGTAGGGTATGCTTATGGCATGGAGGACTTGCCTTGTGCATGTGCCAGTTGTGTGCTAGCTCTGTCTCCCTCTATGTTTGCAGAGCTACTGTCACAGTTATCATCAGGTGTGCGGCGCACAGCCACCTTGGCAGCCCCCAGTACGACATCGCAGATTCAGCAGTTGCAGATGCAGCTTCAGCTGGAGCGGCAGCAGGCGCAGGCTGCACGCCAGCAGCTGGAGCGCTTGCCTCGTCGGCAGGCACACCTGGCCAGCCCAGCCACTGCGGCTGCCACACTGCACTGCCCACAGACTGCCACCACACCTGCCTCTGCGCCTAGCGGCGAAGCCACTGCTCCTGCAGCTCACTTTCTGCTCTCCAGGTGTGTACTGTGTCGTCCTTGCTGTTCTAGCACCCAACCAAAATTGTGTGTACTGTTTGCTATGACCACTGTTTAGAAAAGAACCACAGGAGCACAGCGTCCTTTTATTTTCCCCACATTTTGCACCACATGCATGCAGGACTGTGCAGCAGAGCACATGCGGCAAGCCCTTTCTATTGTTTTCTTTCAGTGTGAGATATTTGACTGACTAACTATCATTGAATTTATAAGAATGTAACATGGGGGGGGAGCATGAATTAATGCCAGCTGTGAAGGTGGGAAAGAGTACCTTCCAATTGCTTGAAAAAAAAAAAAATGTCGTAGTTTCGCCCGAAAGTAGTAGAGAGCTATTCGGAGTGGGGATAGTAGTTTTATCGGCTGCATAAACTTGGACACATTCGCTTACTAACTGAATTACCAAGCACGGTGTCACGCACGCACAGGTAAATTAGAAGGCCCTTCCATACAGCTTTGGAAGGGCCTTCTAATTTGCCTACTCGGCCGTTCCAACTTAAATTCAGTCCTAGTTCTCGAAAAGTTCGTTGAAGCGGAAATACCGAATAAAACGCCTTCGTTATGGAGAGACTTCTTTTGTATTACTTTCTATGGGCAGCTGACGGGGAATCGTAAAATCTTCGTTGTGGCAGAAATTTCGTTGTAGAAGCATTCGTTATAGGGGGATTCGACTGTATATGATCGCCAAGAAATGATTTGCTTTGAAAAAGTTATACAGTAGCCGACCGATTTTCCGGACTGCGTGGGGACTGCAAAATAGTCCAAAAAATCGAGCAGTCCTAAAAACTCGCCCCCGCCTCCCCCCCCCCCCCTCCCCCCAAGAGAAAAAAAATGAGGCTTAGAGCGACTTAAGCAAAATGTCGCTGTTTCGCCCAAAAGGCGGAGCATCGATTACTAACTAAATAAGCACGGTGTCACGCGCGCACAGGTTACATGAATACATCTCGCTTGATGACCGCAGGCAAATTGACCTTCGCGCTGTCTATTCCCTAGCTTCAACGCGAACGTCGAAAAAAACAAAAAAAAAAAACAGCGCAAACGAAGCTACTGGCACTCGGCGCACGCCCTTTGAACCCATCGCAGATTGCTTTGAAGACGAGTCCCCCGCGGGCACACACTTCGGCCACGTAGCAGATCGCTTTCAAGATACGGTGCCTGCGCGGCAGCTCCGTCGGCAGCAGCCGCAAGAGCTGAACGCAACTCCCGACCTTCTCAGTCGCCTTCTCCCCGTGCCCCGCGAGGGAACGAAGTCTGCGCGCCTCCGGGAGCAGTTGCCGTCTGACCCTCGCAGGCTTTCACCCGCACACAGCGTACGGCGCAACCGGAACTTAAAAAAAAAAGGAAAAAAAAAAACATTCGGATTCCGCTTAAGTGGTTATGACGATAGCGCTGAGCTGACCGAAAAAAAAAAAAAAAAAGTGCCGCTTTTTAGAACGTTTTGTCGGCCAAGGAAGAGCGGGCATGGCCTCGGAGACGGGCGGATAGCGTCTTGAAGGCTATACAGTGGGGCACTGGAAGCCAAGCCCGGCCAAGCCAGCGGAAAATAGAACATGGCGGCCCCCAAGATCGGGTAGCATGGCTCGGAGCGAGCGATTTAGTCCGCAAAATCGAACCTTGGCACCTAGATTCGTCCGAAAAATCGGTCGCGAAAATGCATTAGCTCTATGGGAATCCTGACGGTACATCTATGAAGTCCGGAATATCCAACAAGTTCGAATTTTTGGAGTCCGATAAATCCGTCGGCTACTGTATGCGCATCATGTCCGCTACAATCCGGTATCATACAATACCCAAAGAAACTACTACGCCAACCGTGGCTGCCACGTTCACAAAATAATAATTAAAAAAAACTGACTACACAAACTACACAATTGCACCGTGTCACCCCGCACGTAAATACAATACCCGACGTGGTTTCTTGGGTCACATCATATAGGCTTGGTTTGGTTTGGTGCATATATGGTATAGCACAACCCACGGGGGATTGGTCATGAATCGGGCGACAGTGGGTAGAAAAGGGAAGAATACTTAAATAGGATTTTCTTATTTAACCCCACAAAGCCCAAACACCATTCCACATCAAATACAATTAAAACAGCGTGTTCACATTATTTCTTGCCATGGAGATATGTTTATTGGTACAAGGAAAACAATGAAATATTATTGCGTAAATAATTAGTGCGGTAATTACTTAATTTGTAATTTATTTGCTGCACTATCGCGACTGTAAACTTCCTCCAACACATCAAAAACCCTAGTACGGGCTCTAGTTTAGGTCATTAGGACATAAATTTGAATTTTTAGGCATCAAATTCAGCGTATCAGAAATGATACGTTTGGCTTTGTGGGTTAAGAATGAGACATGAAATGAATTCTAAACGTTAATATCAATTTTCATGGCATATCTTCAAATTTGAAGTTAATATTTTTGTTTTCATGTTGGCTTGGTCCACAAATTGCAACTATTCATCCTTTTCTCCGTCTGTTATTTTCCTAATATTGGGGATACTTGGAGCTTCGATAGAAATTTTCATCAGCGCGCGCGCGCCGACATGGGCTGGCGTCATGTGACATCTGATGTTAAGAGCCTGTTCATGGTGGAAAAGCTTTTTTCAACGGCAGCAATTCCTACAGGAAGAAGCAGTATCTTCATTGCAGCTGATGACAAAGCAGGGAACATTCTTTTTCTCTTGACCTCGCACGCAAGCATTAGCTGTGCTTGCTGTGAAGCCAGCTCTCCAGGATACCGTCTGTAAATCCTACTCATTCCCCAGTCTAGTCGTTCGGAGCTTAACAATAACGAGAGCAATGTGCCCCTTTGAGAATTTTACCATAATTTTTTGGGGGGTGTCTAGATGCTCTTGGGGGGGGCTGTATAAATCCCTGCATCCAGCGATGAAGGCCGGCGTTATCTTCGGCTGGCTTGCTAGCCCTTTCTTTTCTTGCGGGTACTCACATTCATGCTTTCTTTTTAGGTGCCGAATCAACTTAGATGAAACTCCAACTACAGCATGTGTAGTTTCGGAGCAAAGCTTGCAGCGTGCAGCTTGTTTGTTTTCTTCACGGGTAATTTCAAAAACATTGTTTCTAATGTGCCTGGCGGGCTTACTACGTGCGTGAGACGCTGGGCGCAGGAGCCAGTGCGTTATGGAAGCGTTTATTTGCAATAGAAGGCTGGAAAGGAGGCCGGGGGTGGTAGCACAGAAAGCGTAGGGGGATGCTTCAAAGCATTGTCTAGCATTCACAGTACGAGCGAACTACTAAATGAACCGTTGGGCTTCTCTAGCCGCCAACAGGCACCAGTGCGGCGGCGCCGCCGCCCAGGCTTATCCCCTCCCAACCCCTCCCCCCCACCCTAGAACAGAGTTCTCTAGAGCAGAGCGAACATGGGTTTTCTTTGGCGCGAATCGTCACGTCGGGGCTCGAGGAGGCACCGCCGTGGCCGCAGTTACCGTATTTACTCGATTCTAACGCGCCCTCAATTGTAACGCACACCCGTTTTCTGTGACCGAAAAAAAAATCCTTTACAGCACCGCGCACCTCATGCTTTCATACAGAAATACAACTTTCTCTCCTTTGGAAAAAAACAAAGATTTACTCCCGCTGCACTAAAGTTGCAATGAATAAAAAAAAATCGCAGTTTTGCCCGAAAGGCGAAGCATCGATTGCGATAGCAAATTAGTAGACAGCTATGCGAAATAAGGATAGCAGTTTTATTGGCCATATAAACTTGCAAACATTCGCTTACTAAATTAACAAACACAGTGTCACGCACGCACAAGCAAACATCAACACATCTCGCTCGTTGACCATGGAAACTAGCTGTCAAAATGCGAGTGACGAAGTGCGGCGAGCGAATTGACCTTCGTGCTAGCACGCCTCTCGCTTCAACGCGAAATATAAGCTGTGAAAACACAGCGCGCGGCTGACTCTCCCCGTCGCAGATCGCTTTCAAGATAGGGCTAAGGTGATTGTATCACCGAGTGGACCGTCGCACAATATGTTCCGCTTCGGTCCACTGAAACCCTTCCGCGTTGCTTTGCTGGCGAAAATCCTCTCTTGTTTGTGCTAGTTCCGCACACTAGTTTCAGATTAGCCGAACGCCCGTGATGCGGCCCGATTTCCGTCCGTTTCCGCTCACATGATCACTTTCCTTTTAAATGTGGCATCGTGATGAACTCGGCAGTTCATGCTGATAGAACAAACGCAGAAAAAGGGAAGACAGACAGTAGACTAATGCCCAAGCACAAGTACTGCAACACATGGTGAAAGTTACGGCAGCTAGGCTCAAAGCGCGCACAAGGTGGCCATTTTGAAATGCCGATTGCTATATGGTAGTGCAGATTTAGGGTCGTACTCGATTCTAACGCACACGCAATTTTGGGACCTGTTTTATAGGGAAAAAAGTGTGCGTTAGATTCGAGTAAATACGGTACTTTCGCTCTCCTTCTTAATTCTCCCTCTCTCTTTTTCTGTATGGAGGAAGAGGGCGCACAGTTTATTCTGCTGCGCTGACCTGCATATCTTTGTCAACAGAGTTTCAGGCAAAGGCGTCCAATGTCTAGACAGGGGGGACAGTATTGCAGAAGGGTTGAGGGGGGGCAGGAGAGTGCGAGGTGAGACGGAACGCTTGCAGTGAACACAAGCATTGCGCCAGCGTCAATATGCATCACAATTAGAGAAGCGCATTTTCGAATATGCATCCGATTCGACGACGGCGATAGAAGCAAAAGAAGTCGCAGTTTCGCCCGAAAGGTGAAGCATCGATTGTGATAGCAAATTAGTGGAGAGCTATACAAAGCAAGGATAGTAGCTTAATGGGCCCTATAAAGTTGTAAACATTCACTTACTAACTAAATAGACAAGCACAGTCTCACACGCGCATAAGTAAACATGCACACATCTCGCTCGACCGTGAAAACTCGCTGTGAAAATGCCCCAGTGAGAGCACGTCAGCAACAGCGGGCAAATTGACATTCTCGCTGTCTCTCGTCTCACTTCAACGCGAACTAAACGTCGAAAGCACAGAGCATATGAAACTACCGGCAGTCGGTGCATGCTTTTTGTCCCCATCGCAGATCGCTTTGAAGACGAGGCCCGTGCGGACGTGCACTTCGCCCACATCGCAGATCGCTTTGAAGATGAGGCCCGCGCGGGCGGGCACTTCGTCCACATCACAGATCGCTTTCAAGATACAGCGCCCACACGGCCGCGCTGTGAGCAGCACACACAGCGTATGGCGCGCGGCAACAATTTTATCGCCGTTGGACTTCATACGGAACCTCACGGCGATGCCAAAGGCAGAAATGCGCTTGGAGTGTCCATATAATTGATCCTGCAATAAAACAAAGTGAAGGGGGGGGGGGGGGGGGGGGTGACAGCAGCCGGCCGGGTCGAAGGCGCCGCCGAGGTAAAAAAAAAATCACAAGGCGTAAGTGGGGAGTATGCCGCCGCCGTAGTTCCGTTCGACGGACACCAATGGCACAACAAACTTCGGAGCTACTCGCTCTATAAGGACAGAATTGTAGTAGGCGCGTTGATTATAAATGTACCGTGCCTGTAATTAGCCAAGCCATTTTAAAAATACTGCATTATTCTGAAATTCGAGGCTCTAACTTGCTAATGTTTAAATGTGGGCTGGTAGGTTCTTCGGCATATTTTGGCAAAAAACAGCGCGTATACGAAAACACTCTATTTTCGGAAAAAGACGTAATTCCATTCCATTCCGGGGTTGTGAAAACGTAGAACGATTCCGGAGTCATTCCAATTTCGGAGTGGTAACTCTGCAACACTGCTTCCCAGCAATGCATTTCTGTTCAAAAGTGAAGCCGATTTTAAGGGGATCGGCGTAAGCTTAGGCTTTGTAAGCTGGCTTTCCCACGTTCGCTGTTGCAGTGAAGGCCACTGAAATGAATATGCGATGCGAATGGGGCCCGATAACGCTATCGCATTCCGCTCTTAAAGGGACACTAAAGGCAAATATTATTTCAACGTGGACTCTTAAAATATGATACCAGAAACCTCGAAGCGCTTGTTTCATGCCAAGAAAAGACTTATTTAAAGAGAGAATTGCGTCTGAAGCGTCCGCGTACCTCTAACGCAATTCAAATCGAGCGCCGAGCGAGGAGTGGTGATGTCATGGCCGCCGGTGAAAAACGGCGCCCGCAGACGGCGCTACGGCTTTTTTTGCAGAAAGCGCAAACGCGCGGCCAGAAACAGAGCCAAGACAGAGCCGACAGCAGTGCGAAAGGGGAAGTATGGTGGCTAGCCACCATAGCGGAAGGTAGAGCACGCCGAATTGTGAACACGGTGATCGTCGACGCTCGTCGCCAACTAGTTGACGATCCTGACAATGACACATTGGCTTGCGATGCTGGGCTCGATTTCAGTGAATTAAGCTCCGATGAGCGTGACATGCTGCTGAGGGCTCGCGCTGCCGGCGTCGTTGCCTACTATACGACGGTGGCCTCGACACCGGCTCTTCCGAGCGCGAGAGCAGCGAGGACTCCAGGAATGCGACGTCGGGCGACGAAGCTGGACGTGCCGTCACTACTCTCAAGCTGCTAGCAAATTCAAGTGCGAGTTTAGCGAGCCAGCAACACCAGCGCAGTCATGGAGGAAGGAAAAGCTTTTCCTCCATGAGCGCAGCACTACACGATAACGTAACTTCTGAAACTCAAAAGCGAGCGCGGCGCAGAGTCGAGCGAAAACGAAACCTTTTGACCGCCCGCGTCGTTATCAAGTGTAACGCCAAAAATATATTTTTTTCTAAGAATCTAATAGAAGTAGACAAGTAGCATTTTCTTCAGTCCTATAATCCAACGAAACAATCTTTTTAATACGAGTGGTTGAGTACTAGTGACATATTTTCTTTGAGGAGTGCCTTCGTCATCGGGTAAGTACCGGAATGTCCCTGGGGAGTCTCTTATCATGTCCTGCATTTACCTCAATTTCTGGATTACTAAAGCTCTGTTCGCGATTATATTGACGCCTTAGACGTTGTAGAGCATTGCTCTATCACTTTAGCTTTATTTTTTATTTCACTTTAGTGTCCCTTTAAAGGCAAAGCTTAAGTGTCCTCCAATTTTTTGTACCGTCGTTGGCGTCGAGCGAACGAGGGGACGTCCCTTTTGTGAAGTGCGCCGATGTCTGCGCGAGCGCCTTCCCGCCTGATTAACTTACCTTTTTTTCCGGAGAATTTTCCGTATTTTCCGGCGAATTGCCGCGCGACTGGCCGCTCGAGGCACTTTGCGTGTATTCGCAGGCTTCTTTCACGCTCGGAAAAACACTTTTATATAACACGTATTGAGCAACAAAAAACTGTATTGGGAGTTTTTCATGTTGCTCCACAATTTTCTCATTGACACTTTCATAATTATGACAGTACTTCTTCAGTTAGATAATTAATTACAATTAACTAATTAGATCTCAGTAAAAAAAATTACTGGCGGCTACTACACTGTGCTGGAAACAATACGCACTAGGTTTGCTTCGCGTAACGCTGTTCCTCTTTTTTTAAATCGTGCTGCGTGATAGCTGGGACACCTTGTATAATGGGAAAATATAACAAATTATAACATGATACCATGTATATAATATAGGCCAGATAATTGCACTACAAAGAGAAAGAATGATACTAAGACAGCATAAAACACCATGAAAATGGTTTGTTAGGGATATATCTATGACGTAAGGGAACAGAAATGTGAGTGTAATTGTTTTTTATTGCAAGTAATTGTACTTTCATGTGTGTTTAGTGTCGTGGGAACGTATGCCAAGGCTTGATGTTTATAAGTAGTGCTAAAACACGGTACAAACCATTTGTCTGTATTTCTTGTAGGAACTGTAATGACATGATGTTCTAGGCATGACAATGATGTAATGAAGTTGGAGAGCTGTCTATTTTAAAAATAGTGTGTACGCCAAATGAAATGTATAAAGGCTCTCAGCTCGTATTATATTGAACTCTTAGAATGCTTTGCGCGTTGTTCCGAAACAGTCAATATTTCCAATTTGCTGAACTATCTTTTTTTTTGCAGAGTAATAACTTTGTTTGCTTTGCTTGTCGAGGCCCATGTAAGGGTGCAATACAATAAAAGCAGAGCGTTATATATCTGAAGTTTGACCTTGAGCAGCACAAGGTTATGACAGCGAGACAACACTCCTGTTGCCGAAGAAAGCTTCTTGCAAATAAAATTTTCATGTGCATCTCAACCCAAGCTTGATGAAAAATAAACTGCAAGTATTTTGTGAGTGTCAACAATGTCTATCGGCACTGAGTCAAGAAGTAAAGGCTGATGGGTAGTGACTACTTACTTTTGGCACAAAAAATAATGGCTTTGGTTTTATTTGGATTGATCTTAAGTCAATTCATTCTGGACCACAATGAAATCCTTGAAAGTACAGTGTAGACAGCTTATAACGTAAGTTGCCGGAGTCGCTAATATCTGCACTATAACCAAAGCAACAATTTTCAAGGCCCGCGCATATGCAAAACATGTGCACCGAGCCGCCACGCGTATGCGACAGCCGAGGAATGCGGTTAGAATGTTTGCATTCAATTTACAGTCGAATCTCGTTAATTCTAAATAGTTCACGCGGCGGCGCCTCCGACCGGCATTACTCCAGCAGCGCCATAGAGTAAAAGCTTAGGAGAGACCCCTCAAAGTCGCGCGCAAACAAAACAAGAAAAAAAAAAGAAAGAAAAAGCAGCAGAAATTTCACCCTCTCTCAATTGGCAAGGTCGCCGATTCTGCGTTGCGCCGGAACATGCGTGTACATGCCGACGTCTCAGCCACGCTACCGTAGTCACACGTAGAAAATGGCAGTGAACCCTTCTTTCTCCTTTATGCTTCCTCTACTTTCTAGTCACGTGTTGACCTTGCACACTGTGGCTACGGCGCAGAGGGAAGCAGCTGCACTGTCCCAGGTCGGCCAACGAAACTGCCCACGCCGGCAAACGCCCGCTTCCCGATAACGGCAGAAAACGAAACTTCGGGGAGCTGGCGCCGGGTAGTCTGTAGCGGCGGCGCCTGCATGGCGGCGGGCGCGCACGGATAACAGTCGAAAGTAAGGGAGCTACAAGGGAGGGCGAGGGGAGCCACAGAAGCGGCGGAGTTGCTGAGGCGAAATCCGCTTCCCTGCCGCCCTCCTCCCTCACATTCCACGGTCTCCGCATACGCCCTTCGCTGTGCTGTGCCGGCACCGCCCGCTCCCTGAAGTTTCGTTTACTGCCGTTATTGTGAAGCGAGTGTTGGCCGGCATTTGCAGTTTCGTGGCCCTCGCTCGCTATGCGCGCCATAATATTTGACTTGCACTCAAGATTCTGGTTTCAGCCTCACTGGCTGTTGTTCGCACCACATGCCCTTCTCCTCCACTTCGTCTCTCTTTCTTCCTCGAGCAATCCTTGGGGTGCCCGTTTGAGGGGAGCGTTCGCTGTCTCCGCCGACTTCCGTACTCCCAGGCAGCCGCACTGTAACCGGTATTTCGTTTCCTGCAACTGCACTATAAGCGATACTGTATACATGGAGTGCTATGGGAAAATTAACGAGTCTGAAAAGACCGCACTATATCCGGTTCTGCACTATAAGCGGTTACGTTATAAGTGGTCTATACTGTATATCATTTAATTTACTTATAAGATGATGTAAGCTAATGCCATTAAGGTTAATGCCATTAATTTTTTACTCATCTGCATATATAACGTACAGTTAAACCTGGATATAACAAAATTGACAAATTTCCGGAAAACTTTGTTATAAAGAGGATTTCGTTATATGCAGGTTCGACACGAAAATTCGAAAAAGAAACGCTTACCGTATTTACTCGATTATAACGCGGCCTCAATTGTAACGCGCACCTGTTTTCCGTTTTATTTGAAGCACTCATCCTTGGAATGTCACACCAGGTACCGGATGCGTGGACGCGTGTCGTTTCGCACAAGCGCGAGCCATCGGAAACGAAGAGCGAGCGTCATGATGGCATCGTAGCGTGTTACAGTAGAACCCCGCTGTTACGTTCCCGGAGGCTGCATTTTCTCGGCTGTTACGTCGTTTTCGGCCGGTCCCGGACAGCTCCCATAGAACCCAATGCATTGGTAACCCCGCTGTTGCATCGCAACTGTGGGACCCTTCCCGCATCATACGTTGCGAACTGTCACCCCGCGCCGGCCCGAGCGGCTTTTCATGTCACTTGGCTTGGTGGCTTGACGATGGCATTGGCCGCCCAAAGGGCCGGGGGCGACAACTATGACGTATTTTCGGTTTCCGCCAGCAAAAGTATGGTCCTTGAGATCCGTATTTGCTATATAAAGATGGTGTCTGACGCGTTGTGGCCCTAAAATTGGTTTTGGCTCATAGATATTCCGTATAAGGGTCCAAGGACGATAGCGCAGTCGCCGCGCGCCGTATGCTGTATGTGCGAGTGAAAACGTGCGAGGGGAGTCGACGACCGCGTCTAAATCTCGCGCGCCCAAGAAAAGCAGGGAGCAAGCGCGCCTTCTTCCGTTGCGCTCGAGGCACCGGCGAGGGGGGGGGGGGGGGGATAGCGGGGCGGCGTTGTACTGTACTCTGGCATCAACTGCGTACTGTGCGGCAGCACGCGGTCGAGCGTGCCGCATCTTGAAAGCGATCTGCGTTGGGGCAGAGTCTAGCTGTGTAGGTGCGTCGGCGGCTCGTAGCTTTGTGCGTGCTGTGTGTTCTCGGCGCTCAGTTTGCGTTGAAGCGATAGACAACAGCACGAAGGTAACTTCGCTCGCTTCTCCAGCGGCGCTTCCACACGCCGCCAGCGTTTGACAGCGCGTGTCCTGCACTCATCGAGTGTGATGTGTCGCAGCGTGTACCAGCGCGTCGGCAACATCAACTGGAAAAGGAGAGAGTGCCGGCTTGGCGGGCTAGGCTAGCTGCAGGATCAGGTTTGAATGAAGGGAAGGGGAAAGGTCACGCCCGCGGCGGCAAGATCGCCGGGTCGAGGGATGCAGGCCCGCCTCGCACACGTGCGCTCGCTTCGCATTCCGTCGCGGCGGAGAAGGTGCTTCCGGTTGCTGCTCGCTCAAAAATGAAAAAATTTGGGGCAAAATCTCTAGGTTGTCGGAGGGGAAAATTCGTTATATCGAGGGGGGTCTCCCGCTGCCACTTCGTTACGTAGAGGTCTCAAATACATGTGCTTCTATGGAGTAACGGCGGGGAATAGAAAAACTTCGTTATATCCAGGAATTCGTTATATGGAGGTTCGTTATAAGCAGGTTTAACTGTATTTAACTGTTGTGTCTAGTTTAACAATATCATTAATATTGTTACGGCCACCTCCTTGCATTATGGAAGAAGACGACGATCGCCGGGGGATGCTGCGCGTGTTCCATCTTGGTCATCTCTGTCAACAGTCCCTGCTTATAAATCCTGTCCTGCTTTTATCTATTTGACGCCCCGTCACACATTGGTGGAGGTGCTGGGTATTCTCACCAGACGACGGCGCTGCGGTGCGACCACCATGGCACACCAACCGGAATCTGCTTCTGCGCCACGGACACCGATTGTAGTAGTCCAACCCCGAGACCCTGGAACGTTCATTGAGGAATGGCTCACGCTATACGAACTGGTGAGCGATTCCAACCACTGGGACCTGACAGTCATGCTGGCCAATGTGGTGTTTTATCTTAGTGGAACGGTGAAGTTGTGGTATGACAATCACGAGGCCGACTTTGGGAGCTGGGATACATTCAAACAAAAGCTCCGTGACCTGTTCGGTAAGGCCTCCAGTCGAAAAATTGCTGTGAAGCAACAGCTGTCAACTCGCGCCCAGACGTCCACGGAATCATAATTTGTCGTACATACAGGATGTGCTGGCACTGCGCCGTAAAGCTGACAGTGACATGCCAGAGTCTGACAAGGTTGGCCACGCCCTAAAAGGGATAGCGGACGACGCATTCAATATGCTCATGTGCAGAAATTGTGCTACCGTCGATGCCATGATCGAGGAGTGTCAGCGCTTCGAGCAGGCTAAGAGCCGCCGTATTGAACGACCATTCGCCCGGCTTCCCAACACCACTGCAGCGTCTTCGTGTGAAGAGCGGCCGCAATCTAACCTTTCGCCGCCTTTGGCCGAATTGACGAGGATTGTCCGCCGCAAAATCGAGGCTACGTCTCCCGCTAGCCTCTTTACCAGCTCTAACGCCAGCGACTCGAGCACACCAGCGGTTTCACTCGTCCAAGCCATCGTGGGAAACGAACTTGCGAATCTCAGGGGTTCACGCTGCTTGCACCGTTGTCAGCCCTACATCCGCTTCCAGGGCCCCGACATCATTCCCTCGGTATCCACAGTTCGCTCCACGATCTCGGAACCCTGCTGATTGGCGAACTGAAGACGATCGGCCTATCTGCTTTAACTGCCGCCGTGTCGGGCACTCTTGAACATCAAAGGAATCAGTATGCGCTCCCTTGTGGTGCACCACAAAAAACACAACTATCTATTCTTATTAATGTAAACACTTTGGCATCTGTTACTAAAAATGATTGAAGTATAGATTTGCCAACACCATGAATGCCATTTGATTCTAATTTCTCCAACAAAATGTTATGATGAAGCGAGTCAAATGCTTTACTGAAATCTAAAAAGGTGCCAAGTGTGCATTTATTTTGTTCAAAGGTGTGAAGTATGGCTTCTTTTAATGTCAGCAATGCAGTTTCAATGGACTTGCCACTTCTAAAGCGAAACTGTGCATCTGTTAACACCACGGTGCAAGAAGATAGGTGCTCCGACGGCGCGCCCGCGCTGGGGCGAGATAGCGGCCACTTCGTGTGACTGGAAGTGAGCGCCGCCGCTAGGGGCAGCATGTGTTCAGGAGGCCTTGGAGAAGCGGCACAACAGTGGATAATTTACGCCCTCCGTCAGCATTTAAACACCCATACCCAAAGACATGAAATTTTTCGTTATTTAGACGCCAAATCCTGAGCAGGTAGAAGGTTTCATGCCACTTATAGTCAAAATACCGTCATTTCGAACACGAGAGAGACGCATCATCTGCTTGAGCAGACAGCGCGCTGCGCTTACCGCTGCTTGCCGCGTCGGAGTCAATGGGAATGTCGGCAGAAATATAAAGGGACGTTCCTCCAACCAAGTAGAATCGTTTTAAGCAGGCGAACGACCTATATTCATCGAAATAAAGCACTTCTGCCGCGCGTGCCCATAAAAGCGCCAGCAAAGCGAGCGAAAAAGTGGCCCCCAGAACAGGTGCTGCCCCTTGCGGCAGCGGCGTGCGTAGAGTCACACTAAGTGGCTGCGCCTCGCGCCGCCGTCGGATCACCTTCCTTTTTACACCGTGGTTAACACATTATGCCTGTTGAAGAATTTCGTTATGCGAACAAAGTTATTTTTTTCTAAACATTTAAAGAAGACGGGGAGTACAGATATAGGCCTGTAGTTACCTTCTATGTTGTGGTCTCTGCCCTTAAAAATGATTGATACTCGAGCTTTCTTCATGGCTTCTGAAAAAACACCATGTTCGAGTGCTAAGTTGTAGACATAGGCCAGTACATGATTAAGTAAATGTAAAACGTGTTTTATTGGTGAGATCTGGAAGTCATGGGCGTCAAGTGATTTAGTATTGTTGAGATGCCTGAAAATGTCACGTACTTCATTTTCGTTTGTTGGATCAAGGAAGATACTTTGCATCACATTACTGCATCTGGCGATAAAATCTAAGTTATCGTTACACAATGCAAGTGCATTTATGTAGTAGTCATTAAAATGATTTACGAGCGCTGCACCGTTTAAATCTTTACCCCCAAAGGTTATGGACTCGGGCAAAGCATTTTTATTATCGCGACCTAGTGTGTTATTAATTAGCTTCCACGTTGCGTTAGGCCGTTGCCGATTGGTATGTTAAAAAAATAAGGTGATAATAGCCTTTTTTGGCACGTTGAAGCTTTTTAAATTCTTTCAAAGTTTCAGCAGAGCGCGTACATAAAACATTTTTATGACATAACATAAGACATTTTTACTTTTTATCATTGTCAAATACTCGCGAGTGACCCAAGGTTTTCTTTTCTAGCCTTTTTTCTTGCAGGTTTTATCATTTTTAAAGGGAAATGTTTTGCGTAGATGTGCTGAAAATGTTGCATGAACTCATCATATGCGTTCAGTTGCGTGACAGTTTTCTTTTCAAATACAGATGGCCGTTTTGATTGGATATATCAAGTATAAAAGCTTCACTACCTCGAGATGTAATTTGTTGTACGGTATACCTGCTGCATATTTTTATCAAGAGGTTTGCAAAAGTGGTTCATAAATACAGAACAGTGGTTACTAATATCAGATATTATTGTGCCAGCGCTGTAAATTACTGCGTCAATATTGGTCACTATAAGATCTAGTTCCGATGCAGTGGAGCATGTAATTTGAGTTGGCATATTAATTAGATTGGTAAATCCACTAGAAAGTAGGTTATTTAGCTCGCGGGTGACATTGTTTTCCTCCAGTATGTTCATATTGAAATCTCCTGCAGAAATAAGGTGAAAATTATTACAACAAGCATATTCCAAAAAAGTCTCGTAAGACTGCATGAAACTTGCTATGCTTCTATTTGGCGGTCGGTAAATTAGAGATAAGGTCATCCTTAAATTGAACTAAGTATTTCATGGTCATCTGTTACCTTACTAAATTCAGGGACGACGTGGCAATTCTTTTTCGTCGTAACGAGCAATGCACGCCCCCCCCCCCCCCCCTCGTTTATGTGTCCGATTAAGGTGAAATGTATTGTAGCCAACCAGAGTAAAAGTTGGTTCATCATTTGTGCCTCAAGTTTCAGTCAACATTATGATGTCAAATTTCATTTGGAATTGGTCTAAAAAGAATCCGACATCGTCTTTTTTGTGGTTAATTGACCTTGTGTTAATATGTAGGACTAAGTTGCTTGTTTGGTTATGTGAGCAGATGTCTCGAGGAAAAGCAAGCTCTAGATAATCCATAGTGAAAAGCGATGGACATTACGCAGGCGCAAACCCACTCTGCCCTGCAAAAATCCTGTCGATATCACGCTCGCTTGGTATGTGTACAGCAGGTGTTTCGTCAGACTGTTTAGCGAATATCTTTACGTTGAAAGACCACACCCATTTCCATTTCATTTCGTACTTCTTTTTTCACAGCAATCGCGAGCAGTTTTTTTAGTTTCGGGTAGAGATGCTCATTGACATACACAGGCGGTGAAAAAGAAGTTGAGTTGCCAATGCTCAAATCTGCATTTGTAAGGCGTGCTCTCTTTGCTTTCCTTAGGACACAACACATTTGACGCGAGACTTGAACAACTATGTTACTTTTTTTCTCTGCTCTACTTGGCACACGGTGACACGCCTCTTGTCATCCTTGCCAAGTGGCTCCCCGAAGACTGCGCCAAGTTTACAAAGCAAATCACTGACATTCATTTTCCCTTTTCACAACACCTTGTATTTTTATGCTAACATTCCTAGAGTACTGCTCACAGCTGGTCAATCAATGCTCCATTTCCGTCACAAAGGTTTTCAAGGACGCGTTTTCTAGGTGCAGAGAAGCGTCATCACCCTCCAGCCAAGCATTTTCTGCGACAGCTTATTCCAGTTTTTTCTTCAGGTCATTAATAGTGTCGTGAGCAGAGTCAATGCTTTAAGTCATGTTCCTTTGCTCAGTTTTCAAATCTTGAATTTCATTCCTGAAATCTCTTTCCATAGACTCACAGAACATCTTAAGTTCCTGCTGCATCTCTTCCCTGAATTTCAGACATTCAGTCCTCACTTCCTCTTTCAATTTAGCTATAACAAATCAATAGTTCAGTGTGCAATTCAGAATAATGTGCAAGAAGTGAGAAAGCATGACAGAGGACACCTCCTCGCCCCACTGCCACTCCCGCCACAGTGCCAATTAGCTACGCCTTGCCTAACCTCCCCAGCCCCGCTGGCTCCTCCGTCGTAGCTTTGCCTAGCTTCTTCCCACAGCTGCGCGGAGGCGAAGCTAGGCAATGACGTCTTTCCAGAGTACATAGCTCTGCGGGTCCGAGGCGCGGAGACACACTTTGCCTGGTGCGTTTACCCGCCGAGGCTCGCTGCCAGAGCCATTGGCCGCAGTGACTGACACCGGGCGCGTTCAGCGTGAACACGGGGAAACGCGGTCGGCGTTGGCAGCAGCTCTACGCGTCCACATCTTAACAGAAGCAAGTACAGCATTTAAGACGCCTCAACAAGTAATTATGATAAAAAAGAATCGGCAATTTTATTCAACAAGAGAAAGATGTCATATGTTTCCCGTGGTAATAAACCTCTCCTGGGGTACGTCACACTGCGCTGGCAATGTCACAGTGTGCCGTCACCGGCACATGTGCAGTGACCCTAGTTGGCAAGACATCTGCCACCGGCTTTCTGTGTGGTGCAGTCACGCAGTGCTTGGTGTTGGTGGGCGCCACAGGGACGCTTGTTTTTCTTTTTTAGGTGAACCTTCTCAAACCTCTTGCCAGCCAGATTAGCAGTATTGCGTATTGGAGAAGATCAGCATGTAGTAAATTGCGTGATGAAAATCTGGCGACGCTGGCCATCTTGCGAAGGTGAACCACGTGGTGGTCTGTCATGGATTGTGCGATGAAGCATATTGGCTTTTCCATAGAAGTGTGCAACGTTTGTTGTGTGTGTGTGGCGAAATACAGCGACAATAACAGCTCATCTTTGCGTAGGGAAACTGACCACATTATGTGTATAGGTTTGTGTGCGCGTGCGTGTGGTGCACTATGCGGATGCATGCTGCGTGTGATAAAGCCGTCGTAGTGATCAGGCGCCGATAGAACTTTAGGACCCATAATTCTTGGGTCCTAAAGCTCTTTGCTTCAGCATAAT
Organism: Dermacentor silvarum; assembly: GCF_013339745.2. NCBI lineage: Eukaryota > Metazoa > Arthropoda > Arachnida > Ixodida > Ixodidae > Dermacentor > Dermacentor silvarum. Next base: position 17,725,233 of record NC_051154.1, on the reverse strand, counting down.
CTATCGACTGAAAGGTATGTTTATAAGTGAGCTCCTACCATGTTTTGACAGTGCTGCGTGTATACACGGGGATTGTCAAAAGGCAAACCACTCAAATTATTGTGTTTAAATGCAGGTCTCACAGGTCTTAAATAAAACTGAATCTTTTTGTTTCTTTATTGTTATGCTCGGCTTTACGGCACGAACTTCATGGTGTGATGATGCACATAAACATGCAAAAGTTGTGTGTTATAAAATTAAGAGCAGCAAAGGGAGACAGCAGACACAGTGAAGTTAACGCGAAAAAAAAAAAATACTGCTGTGATAAAATGTTTGCTTTCGAAGAGTAATATATTTTTGTGGCTGTTTAATTTATGGAAGAGGCACTCTCATAAGAAATCGCTACATGGTGACTTCAGGGAACTATGCACTCGGCAGCAACGCTACATTGTTGTGCCGGTAAAACGGGGATGAGTATACTTTCTAAGCACAGTTCGTAGAGGCTGCCATTTAAAAAAATATCAGTATGCTGGAATTACGATCACGCCAGTTGATATACCGGGTGTGCGAGGTATTTGAGAACACTATTCCTTATCGCCATAGACACCAGCAGGCTCATCATATCTATCTAGGCGTGCGGCTTCTTGTAGGTTGACTCCTTATCATTCATACTGCGCAGTTTGTTCAAACATGGAAGCGTACGGGTTGACGCAGGAAATGAAATGCCCTGGCCGCACACTACAGCGACTTGGAAATTGCCCCCTTTCTGAACGTAGCGAAGTCCTCGTTTACAAGGTGCAGACAGAAATGATGTATTCTGGCGGTGACGTGGCATCTGTGGCGAAAAGGAAAAAGCACAGTCAGCGGTCAGACGTCGTCAGAACCCCTAATTTTCTCCGGCGACTGCAAGTCATCGTGAGTGATGACCCATGGAAGTCAATGCGGTCTATTGCAAAGGAGCTCCAAGTCGCAGAGTCGACTGTCAGGCTCGCTGTGCACGAGGACTTGAGGTACCATTCCTATGTCATGAGGTGGGGGCAATGGATGTCCGATAAAACTCAGGAGAATCGTCTGCTCCGATCCAAGTGCTTGCTAAGCAAGCTGAAGATACCTGAGGAGCCTGGAATGCTGTTTTTTTTTTTTTTTTTTTTTTTTTCATATGAAAAAAATTTTACCAAGACCAAAAAGTTAACCGCCGTAATGATAGGTGGCTTTGCACAAGCGCTGATGAGGTGCCTACCATGATGCACACGAAATTTCCGTCGTCTGTGATGGTGCTAGCCATCGTACGAGGGTGACGTCATGTCGCCGCACTTTTTTCCAGAAGGACTCCGCGTTAATGCTGCCGCGTACATGAAGGTGCTTGCCACCGTTGTAAAGCCCTGGATAGAGACTGTTTCGAAAGGAAGACCTTATGTCTTTCAGCAAGATTCGGCTCCCGCTCACACCGCTTGCGTCACCCAGGAGTGGCTGGCTGACAACTTCTACGACTATGTCACTTCCAACTTGCGGCCTCCTAGTTCTCCATATTTAAATCTGCTCGACTACTATGTCTGCAGCGTCGTTGAGAGAGAGGCCAACAAAGAGCCACATAAAACAAAAGACTTGCTGAAAGCCGCCATTGCTGACTCAATTGCCAACATCTTTAAAGACCACCTGATCCGTGAATGCAGCAGTTTCCGAAACCAAATTGAACCAGTTATTGCTGTGGATGGCAGATTCAGTTAGTAATTGTGGAAATAAACCATAAGAGGAGTATTTCCCAAAGTTTGGTGAAAATGTCTATTTTTGCTGGAGATATTCTTCTCTGCCTGAAGCCGACATTGTGTTATCAAATACCTTGCGCACCCGGTACAAGCAGCACTCGTATTTAGAGAGAACAGGTTGCAAGAACATTTTTGCCAACCAGCGCAGGTGCGGCAGATTGTAGGGGCCCTCGCAATGACGTCACGCTGTTTGCAAACAGGGAGAGGTCTATTTTTCACTTGTGTAGGAATAATCCATGGTTCCGGACAGCGCGTGTTGTAGACATACTGCCCTTTCTTTAATTTTGACAAGTTGACATAGAATGAGGTATTGTCTATTAGCTATGGAGTATGATTGCACTAGGTAGTAGTTATAGAGGTTATTAATACTCATTATTCGATGGCAGTCAAACATCTCTTGCATGTGAGAATTAAAAGAAGCATTCGTTATTACCCTCATTTACTTCTTCTGTAAAAGTATTTCTTTTGTCATTGCTCCCCAAACCAAGTGAGCATATTTAAATTGTCAGAGCATAATTAATATGCTGTGACAAAGGGGCTATCGAGCATGTGTTGCTTTAAAGTTGTGTGTCACTATACTTAATCCTTGTGGTATGATTGCTGTTCTTGTTTCATTTCAGGTGTGTAGAGCCAAGCCTTGCAGAGTCTGAACAGCAAGCATTGGAGCTTGAGCGTGCTGACCGAAGTTTGTTTGCCCAAGAGCTACTGCTGACCACATTGGCTGAGCGGTTGCATTGGCCACCTGGTTGTGCCTGGACACAGCAGGGCACATCCAAGCCCGCTGTAGCCACGACACCACCCTGCACTGCCGTGGAGCCGGCTGTTGTGGAGAACCCTGAATGGGCCACGTCAGCTGCGCCTACTGCCGAGCGTGCTCAATCGGAACGAGCCCAGCCTGACCGGAGCCTATCACGGGAAGGTCGGCTATCTCCGTCACGTCGAAAAGTGGTGCGCGTGCTGGACGAGCGGAACAAACTGAAGGAGCCGCCGCATTGAGTGGGCTGTGTGGGGGAGAAGACGCCGCTTTTGTTTTACTGCTGCTGGTCCCCCCTCTCCCCTCCCCCTCCCCTCCTGCTGGAAGACTTTGCCGGCTACCGGTCTCTCACGTGGGGTGGGTCAGCAACCCGGTATTTATTTTGCTGCCAGAGTGCATGGCCTTGTGGATATAGCATAACTAGATCATGATTGATGAAATAAAATGTTTGCAACTGACAAGCAGTGATGTTAGATCAGTGCTTCTGAGCATCACTGCGATGGGTTGGCAAAAAATTACTTAACAGGGGACCACCAGCAGGCCCTCTTGCTTGGCCTTGTATGTGTACATATTTTATTAACAGTATGACTCGCTGAGTTTTGGGGGGCAGCAAGCTTGTGCTAGTTTCCTGTTATGCATTTTTCTTGACGAAAAAAAAAGTGGCAAGTATGTCATGCATTCGTGTCATTATTGCTCAATAATACAGGCTCTGTTTTTATGAACTATTTATAGTTTGTAGTAACTGGGTGAAGTGGATGGATGCTGACACTTTATTTTAGTTAGCTGTCACTTTTTGATGGGCCAAGCCGTACAAATTCTTTGATAGTGCCCGCACCACTAAAGGGCATATCAAAGCAGCAGTTGGATTTAAGTTAGTAGGTTGCCAGTTCCACAAAGCTCAATTTTTGTCTAGTTTGGACATGCAGCCTGCCAAAGTAAAGACTGTGCTGACCACACATGCTACAGCAGGTTTTAACCCTGAATATAAGGCTACCTGCCGACGCTTCCTGTAAATTTGCTAAAGGTATTCGAATAGTGAATATTATCGAATACTAGAAAAATTACCTTCGAAAACTGAGTCGAAGATAACTTGGGAGTAGAGTCCGCTTTCTTTATGCATGTAATACTCCATTCACAACTGGATGTCCAATCAACTGACAAGGTGTCTGGTGACTTTGAAAAGTGTGGGAAATTCTGAACACGAATTTTCATGAGTGAAGTTTGGTTAAAACGACCTAGTAAGCAGCCCAAGTTGCAAATTCATGTACGTAGGTTACCCCGCAAAGCTTTTAGGCTCATTGCTGCACCTCAATTCAGCCTTCCTGCACATTAATTCTGTCCTCAATAGCCACATTAAAAGAATTGATTCATAAATTATGTGCAGCATTGGTGAGACAGCATGACCTTCCAACGGTGCAATTGTTCACACAAGGGTTGCCTTGTGGAGAACAATCTGCTTTCTTGCAGTGAAGCATCTTGGCACAGGCCAACCTTACATGTATGGTACAGGGAGAGGTTTATTTGAGGAAAGGCAGAGAGGTCGACCTGAGCGATAGTTTGCTCTGGCCTGCTACTCTACACTGGGGAAGGGGTGCAAGAAAAAGGGCGATTGAGCAATGAATGATAAGGAGGTGCGTATATACATGTCCATCACGTTGGGGTCATTCTACATGCTACTTTGCTCGACTACCATAGAATCTAATGGCCGCGGTCGCGTGCGGTGCTGGTTTTTCTGGCCTGGTCTGTACCGATCTGTTCGACGCTACGTCGCTGCGAGCGTATGTATGGTACATGCCGACAAAGAACTGAGTAGTTTATTTCGGTTAGGCTGCTGCCATCTAGTGGCCATATAGTAGCCCCAAAAATATGCGCTGTTATTCCATTCAGATTTTAAAGACAGTCTTTCTTGCCGAGTTACCCCTACTCTTCCGTATCGAGTGTGTTTCTAGCCTTTACTGTGGGCCGATCCTGGAGAAGGTGCAGTCTAAAAATGTGGGCCGATATGTGCCATTGGTCGCTGTGATGTTTCGGATATTTATATGATATATACAGGGTGTTCATTTTTAAGTTTTACGGAATTTTTAAAAATCGCCTGTGGCAGGTAGTCTAATTATCGTTGAGCTGGGTTATTCGATGAGGCGGACTTTAGTAGCACGAGAAATCGAAACACATATTAACTAATTAACGAAAATTGACTAATGAACTTCTTAGTTAATTACTTTGTGACACATTTTCAAAAGATCATATAGAAATGACACATATTGCAATTCACGAATTGTAGCCAGTGGGTTTGCAAGACGATGCACTTGAAGTGAATTTCCAGGATGACACCAGTTTCGAGATATTACTTCCCAAAATGTGGGACGAAATACATGGGCGTTCCAGTTACTTTTGTGCTTCAATGTACAAAACAGCAGCAGCATCTTGGTAAAAAAAGTGGAACTGCATTTTTAGGGCGAGTTTGATGGCGCAAACTGGTGTCATCTCAAAACTGGTCTCATTCTGGAAATTCATTTCAAGTGGATATACCTGACAAGCTCACTGACAACAATTCTTAAATTGCAATGTGTGTCTAAAGTAATTAATGAGGTTAATTTTTGTTATGTTTTGATTTCTTGTGCTGCTTATGTCCCCTCATCGAATAACCCAGGTCAATGATAAGAATTATGCTACTTTCCACAGGCGATTTCTAAAAATTCCGTGAAACTTAAAAATGAACACCCTGTATATACAAATCAAATTGCCCAACAGCCGGATTCGAAAAGACGTCTAGCACAGAAGTCCGATACTGTAACCGTTGCACGATGGGCGCTTTTCCTTCACTACGGCGTGCCTCAAGATCAGATCATAGTTTTGACATATAAAACCCCAGAAATAAAAATTTAGGCCCAGTTGTGTGAGCAGACGAATCGAAGTGGAGTCCGCTGCTGCTGTGCATGACGTTGCCAAAAATGGTTTAATAGAAAATACGTCATAAAGATAACTGTCCCCCTTCCCCTCTCGGCTGGCGAAATAAATCGAAGAACCCGTAACCGCTGTCGTAACACGCGACCGCGCAGCCTGTAACGATCGCAAGCGGCAAGATAATCGCGCGAGCGCAGAAGCCGGAGGGCAGTGCGCATGCGTAATGGTGACACCGCGCTGTCTTATCTTGATTTCGCCAGCCGAGAGGGGAAGGGGAACAGTTATCTTTGCCTATGCCTCCGCCCTGTTGCCAGACTAAACGCCGCACGCAACAGCCGCGTCACGTCAGGGAGGAGCTTTGCGCCGATTCTCACTCTTTCATGCGTGATCATGCGAACGACAATTAAAATTTGGAGTTGGATATCTCGGAACACAGACAAGCTAGAAGAATGCCATCTAAACAGCACTAATTTCAATTTCTTCACGGGAAATTGTCAAAAAATGCACTTTTTGTGCACGTTTGCGACTGGCCAGACGATTGCGCGTCGTACATCTTGCAGTACTCAAATGCGCAAGGAAAGAAAAGTGGTTAAACAAAAGGGGGGTTAAGTCTGCCTCAGTGGGGGGGGGGGGGGCACAACCCCCCCCCCCCCCCCCCCGTCGGTGCGCCACTGACGTGGTGACGCGTCCATTGCTTGCCTCAACTGCCTCCGTTGCTTCCTTGTTTACAATGGAAGTGTACGACGCCGGCGCGGCTTAGAAAACCTCTGTTTTCGGAGATATCGTAGACGGTAGCTGGGTAGACGTCACGAAGCTTTGATCACAGCTTCAGAGAACATGCAAAAGCGCTTTCGGAGCTGATTAAGCTATGTCCAAACGGCGCAAGCAGCGTATATATGGTGCTTGTTTTAAAAGCGGGGCTAAATATTGTTACGCGTGAGGAAAACGAAGACCGGTGAACGTGCTTGCGGTCCCGGGTTGGAAAAGAGGAAGAGGACGGCGCTGAGTGCATCAACCATACCTCTACCTCTATACGCGCTGCACTGCCGTTCCTGCCATTCCTGCCGTACCGCCGTTCCTGCCGTTCCAGAGAGTGTGCTTGCCCGAGATCGCCTAGCCCTGACCCAGCCTACTTCCGGGTTTGCTGTCAAGTAGCCGGCGGTTATTCTCTTACAATTATTGTTTTATTTCACATCTTTTTTTATTGAAAGTCGTGGTTCATTTTGAGTTGATGTCTGTCTCATCTCCAGGCCAGAGGGCCTCCCTCTGGTCTGCTTCCATCCCTCCTCAGGATATACCGGTGGAGCTGTTTCTTCGAAGCGGAACCAGCAGCGTTCCTGTGGCTTTGGTACCCACAAATGGGGGGGATGATCCGTATGAAGAATCCTAAAGCCATTCAAACAGAACTTCGGGCAGTCTCCAATCACTTAGCTAATCACAGAGGTTCGACAGTTTGGACGAGGGGGGGATCCTCTGCTCGTCGCCGGACCAGGCTTGTGTGCAAGATCTGTTAAAATGCACTAATTTCGCTTCGCTACACCTAATATACTTCTAATACCGTGGGGTGGACGTTGGTAAAGTAAAGCAAATGCCTCACCGTAAGCGGTGCATGCTTAAAATTTCTTTTAATGAAATAAAAAGCGCGCCCTGCTTTAAGTGTTGTGTCATGAACGTGTTCATTTCAGGTTAGATTTGACGAAAAAGTTACACCTAAGTACTTGGCTTTGTTCACTTTTTCGATGATTTCGTTCTTTAAGAAAAAAAAAAAAAACAAGTGCGAAGTGGTACGCGTTTGCTAGTGAACCTGATATGTTTACATTTGCTAATGTTTAAGGGCATCTTCCATTTTTGTGACCAGGATAAAATTAAGTCCAAATCGTTATATAATGCTGAGTGGAACGAGTGACCAGCGCATTCCCTGTATAAAACACAATCATCTGCGTAAAGCTTAATGTTTAGATGTGATACCGGTACCTATGTCGTGTATATAAACTAAAAACAGGCGAACCAAGGACGGATCCCTGTGGTACTTAAGGTACCAGGTGGATGACTTCAGGTCGTGCGCGGCGCCGCTGTGATTGCGAAATGCCGTCTAGCACGACCTTATAGTCCAGTGCGCCAATACGTCGGATGATCTTGTCGGCGGATACCTCTTTTAGTTGCTGAGAAAACGGTTCCTCAACATGGTCAAAAATGCATGGGAAGGGCTTACCCTGTGCCCTAACCAGACCCCAAAACGGTCGCCGGGCTGGTACTCAACGTAGCGTCGTCGAAGATTGTTGTGTCGGCTGTCGGTCCACTGCTGGTTCATGATGCGCAGGTGGGCGAGCTGTCGGGCATAGAGAAAGGAATTCAACAAGAGCGGATACTCCCATAGAGCCCAGCGGCCGAATTGACTGCAGCGCGCCAAGCGGTCGGCATAAATCACATCCGGTTTCGGTTTTGGGCGCGCGCATTTTGAACGCAAGCTAGCACGCCGGCTGCTCCCCCCCCCCCCCCCCCCCCTTTTTTTATGCTCTTCGGGCGGAATCGGTTTATTATTTGGTAAAAATTATTGCGAAACGATCTCGTCAAGTCCCATCGAATCTGTGCCACGTGCAATTTCACAAAGTAGACGCAAGACCTTTTGTGAAATGTGGAAATATTTATTTTGCTCTATATAAAAGCTCGTTCCGCGCTTTGTGCGTTCATCCAACGTTGTGACCCCAGGTAAGCAGTAATTCCCGTATGAAGCTCCACCGGACGGCACCAGCTGAAAGAAAGTAAATTACAAGCATGTTACATTTACAAGCACGTAACAGCATGTTACAAGCATATGTCATTTTGGTATTTAGATATAGGAATACTCCGTGTAGAGGCGAAACGTGCGATAGCGGTGAATGGGCGGCATTACAAACAAAAGCAATTCGCTTTTACATACATGGCGTAGAAAATACCCGACTCATCCCAAACAATACCATAAAATATGAAAACATCTGATTTCCAAGCGTTCCCCCATTTCCGGACATGATTTCCTGCACTTTGGCAGCACAAATACACGGGCGACTTGGCCACGGGTGACGCGACGGTACGCTACATACACAGAGATGGACGCAACAGAGGCTCCCAGCCGGACCATGCTAGACGTTCGCAGAATACCTTCTATTCGCAGTCAAGACAAATGCGTGGGTGCAAAGCCTGTTTTCAGTCCTTTAGAAGACGGAATTTTCGAATGACAAGTTTCTGATATGTTCCTCGGCTTTTGCGCGTTAATCCGGCGCCAGCAACACACTCCCATGTTATCACTCTTGGCAATCGCCCATCGCGTTTTCGACAGGCGTGAGTACCGAAAGAAGGTATATGTTGTTGCGGGGTCACAAAAAACGTCACAAACCTGTCCCTCTAAGATTCATTACACGCCAAACTAACTTTATCACCACGGCCGAGCTGTTTATCGCTAACTGCGTCACAGCGCGCTGTGCGGCCAGCGTGCCTCAAAAGTACCCCAGAAAGTAACGAAATTACTTTTCAGTAATGTCTGGCGTCGGAGAAAGCGGCACAAACTTCTCCTAGCAAGATGCACTAGACTACGCACTACGGCCGAGTTAGTTCTCGCTAACTGCGACACGGCGCCCTGTGCGGCCAGTGTGCCTTCAAAAACCGAAATAAGTTACAATAATCCCCTAGGAAGCTTCGGAAACATGTCCCAGCACGATTCATTAACTCAAATTAACTGCGCCAGGATGGCCGAGCTGTTTTTCGCTAACTGCGTCTTAAGTCTCGGTCTCTTGCCGTAAGCCTAATTGCGTCGTAGACTGTGAAACAAGATTTCTCACCTTGCCGTAGTCCAATAGTGCAGTGGTGTCTTGTCCCAATGCAGAAGGAACGCAAGAATACGCCGAGAGCCCACAACGTTGATGAACGTTGTGCGTTCATCCAACGTCACAACGTTGGATGAACGCACAAAGCGCGGAACGAGCTTTTATAAAGAGCAAAAGAAATGTTTCCACATTTAACAAAAGGTCTTGCGTCTACTTTGTGAAATTGCACGTGGCACAGATTCGATGGGACTTGACGAGATCGTTCGCAATAATTTTTACCAAATAATAAACCGATTCCGCGCGAAGAGCAAAAAAAAAAAAAAGGGGGGGGGGGGGGCGCAGCCGGCGTGCTAGCTTGCGTTCAAAATGCGCGCGCCCAAAACCGAAACCGAAAGTGATTTATGCCGACCGCTTGGCGCGCTGCAGTCAATTCGGCCGCTGGGCTCTATGGGAGTGTCCCCTCTTCTTCAATTTCTTTCTCTATGTCGAGATTCTCTTCGTCGCTGACGTGCAGCAGCATGGCGTCGAGAGTCGTCGTGGAGTTCCTGCCGTAAACCAGCTCGAAGGGCGTGATCTGCGTTGTTTCTTGCACCGCCGTGTTGTAAGCAAAGGTTACGTACGGCAGGACGGCATCCTATGTCTTGTGCTCGACGTCGACGTACATTACAAGCATGTCGGCGAGGGTCTTGTTCAGCCGCTCCGTAAGACCATTGATCTGCGGGAGGCAGTTGTCCTCCTGTAGCTCGTCCGGCTGTATTGCAAAATAGCTTGGGTAAGCTCTGCAGTGAAGGCCGTTCTTCTGTCGGTGATGAGGACTTCTGGGGCACCATGTCGCAGCAGGATGTTCTGGACGAAAAGTATAGCTACTTCTGCTGCACTACCTTTGGGCAGGGCTTTCGTTTCGGCTTAGTGAGTTAGGTAGTCGGTGGCCACGACGATCCACTTGTTTCCAGATGCTGATGTCGGAAAGGGCCCCAACAAATCCATCCCAATCTTCTGAAACGGTAGGCAAGGAGGCTCGATCGGTTGTAGTAATCCCGCCGGCCTTGTCGGTGGTGTCTTGCGTCTCTGGCAGTCTCGACACGTCTTGACGTAACGGGCGACGTTGGCGGTCAGGAGCGGCCAATAGTACTTCTCTTGTATTCTTGCGAGTGTACGGGAAAACCCGAGGTGCCTGGCTGTCTTATCATCGTGCAGGGCGTGCAGGACTTCCGAACGGAGTGCTGCGGGCACAACGAGAAGATAGTTCGCGTGGGCTGGCGAAAACTTCTTCACCAGGAGGTCGTTTCGCAAGAAAAACGAAGACAATCCGCCCCTAAATACCTTCGGGACAAAGTCGGTTTGGCCTTGCAAGCACTCAGCAAGGCTTCTTAGCTCCGGGTCCGCTCGCTGCTGCTCGGCAAAGTCGTCTGCACTTATTCTTCCTAAAAAGGCGTCCTCGTCTTGATCATCTTGGGGCGGCGGGTCCACGGGAGTGCGAGACAGGCAGTCGGCATCAGAGTGTTTTCGTCCGGGCTTGTAGATTACAGTGATGTCATATTCTTGCAGTCTGATGCTCCACCGCGCCTGAAGGGTCCTTTAAGCTTGCTAACCAGCACAACGACTGTATTGCGAACCGAAGATCGTTGAGTGTTGCAGCACACGCGAACTAGAACTGACATGATTAGCGACTCCCTCGAGCAAGATTGAAGTAAACCGCGCTTTGAGTGTTTCAACAGTCGTTTGCCAGCATAGTAATACTACAACCACTTAATATGTTAAAGGGACTTTGAAACACCTATTTCAGCAATCGCTGAATTAACGTGGCGTGAAAGAGCATCGCTGCACTAATCTCCAACAGCAAACATTTTTCCAACCAGCCCGGTATATACATATGTAGAAGCCAAGTTACTTCCCCCTAGCGCACAGTGCAGGCTGCTACCGGCAGTGTGGCCATTTTAGCGATTTTTGCGCTAGATTTAGCGACTTTCTTGTGTGTTTAGCAACAAAATTTTTCTATTTAGCGGCCGGCAACGTTTTTTAGCTACATGACAAAACAATTAGCGATATTTTAGCGACTTCAAAGTTAGGTAAGGATGGCCTTCTAGAATGCACTTTATTATTCAAAAGTATAGCGGCCGCTGTACGACGCGTGGACTCTGTGACCATGATGAAGCAACGGTTGCCTTCACGTCGGTTGTCTTCACATTGTGCTTTACAGCACGGTTGTCCACACAGGCTTCACCAAAATGCATAGTTTCTTTTTCATTCTTTACACAACCGATTTTAACGAGTCCTAGAAACGTGGGTTCTGCAGTTTCACTGAATATGATCGATTGGTGGACGTTCGCAAGAGTATCAGTAAAGTATCTACCAAACCTGTTGCAATAAATTTTATGGCGAGATTTACAAGGCAACAGGTGAATAATATGACAGATCGACTGTAAAATCGCGTCGGACTCGTTCATGCGAATCAGAGCGCAAAACCCGTTCCTCACGACGTCCGGTCAAATCAACCCTACATGGAGATTTCAAGTAGATCAACGGGTGGATGCGTAGTATTTGACATCTTTAAAGGTCACGTAATTGTCATTACCGTGTCGACATCATGCGACCAAACGCGTGCCGCTGAATTTAGCTCTTCTTTCACTAGGGCCAAGAGCTAGAAAAATTTGCAGAGATAATGTGGGACCACCTAAATGCCCTTTTGGCTAGGAAAATCAAGCCATATGTGTTCTTTTAAATCCTGATGTATTTGTGACCGCAAGAAAAACGAAGACAATCCGCGCCTAAGTCAATCCGCGCCCTTGGGACAATGTCGGTCTGGACCACGGAGTAAGATAAGACAGGAGCGCCGACTCCGCTCGTCTGGAAGGGACACATTCTGCAACGCCGGCTCCTGCTTCACAGCGTGTTCGCCAGACGGCGCTACGACTTAAGAAAAACTCTGCAGCGGAGAGGAGCAAAGGCGCGGGGGCTCTCTCGCGGCGCCTGCTTGCCTATCCGTTTTGTCGTCTGCTCCGCGCACGCCCTGACGCCTGTAGTACGCATAGCTCTTGCGGTTCACGGAGTGACGTTAGCAGGAGAAACAAGTCATGTATCATGTTATTTAATTTATTTTATACAGGCCAAATGCAGGGCATTTGTCAGGTGGCCTACATGAAACTTTACAAGGCACAGGAACAGAAAATAAACAAAGATAGAGAGAAAAACTATAGCAAATGGTAAGGCGATATAACGGCAGTTCGGGTGGTCTCAAGCAATGAAAGACGACAGCGAAAATAAGTTTTTACGCAAAAGCTGACGTTTATCACTCTTCTTTATCTGAGCACGCATCAAGTGCTGAGATGCTTCGCTTGCTTCTTTGCTTCTCGCGGTGTTTTTCGTGTCGCCCGGTTCTCTTGTGAGCAGAATCCCCACATTCTCATTAAACATAATAATTGGGAATTCCTGCCAGTGTTTCCTGCTCATTATTTCACAACAGAAGCTCTGACTATGTGTCTGCATAACTAGGGGAATCATCTCGAAGGCGAGGCTGAGAATTTACAGGGTAGCCAGCCGGCATTTACACTGGCTAACCTCCTTGTCTTTCTTTACCTTTCTCTCTCTCTCTACATTACGGCATGTGTATGGGCAAGGAAAGGCACCTGCACTGTGTGTAGTTGAAGAGAAATTTAAATTGAGCTCCTCCCGTCCTTCCGCATTGGCGTCTTCTGGTTCCTCCTGGCATTCAGCATCATTGAGCTACGCCAGGCTTCCCTAAAAAATTGAAGGAACTGCTCCGCTTCGAAGTCGAGGCACTTTCTTTAGATCTAGTAGGACATCACCTTTGTCTTTGCTGAAGTAACTATCAAAAATAAGCTGCTTCTCGAAGTGTCGCACACATATTTTGTCCATTGCTTTAAGCGCTCGCTTATTTGAGGCATTTTTGACGCCACTGGTGGAGTAGTTGAAGATCAGATGGCGAAGCGAAGAGCGAAAACTTCTCGCGTCCTTTGCCGTACCCAGATTTACAGCCGGGAACAAAACACTGTCCTGTTGCTCAGTCTCTTCACGCACAAGTATCAAGATACCTTGTTTCGTCAGGCATGAATAAACATACTGCAGACATGGTAAACAAAGCGAGGAAGACGAAAATTTCCCACCTTCGCTTCCGTGCAGACGTAGAGGAGTGAAAAACAAGTACGTCTGTGTTGTGTCTTTTTGTACAGCATCATTTATCGTCTGTTCCCTCTAAAGACATCTAAAAATGTTTCGTATGCGTGCATAAAAGCGCTACCGCGTGTTTACTTGCGCTTTATTATTTGTGCGCATATATTTTTTGTGTTTGATTGCTGTCAAATTGAGACGGCCGACGGTCCACGTTTGCAGCAGACGACACGCTCAGCGGGTGCCGCGCTGCCCGTTCTGCGCCGCCGTCGCCGCCGGTCTCCGCCACTCAGCGCATGCGCACATGGAAGCAAGCTGATGAGTGTTTTCCACGCGCCTCGACAGATGGCGCTACGAGATGTATAATTTGCGTTGCACGTTTTGTCCCGAGCGAATGCGTTGCGCGGCGGCGGAGTCGGCGCTCCTGTCTATCTTACTCCGTGGTCTGGACTTACAAGGGCTCAGCAAGGCTTCTTAGCTCCGGGTCCGCTCGCTGCTGCTCGGCAAAGTCGTCTGGACTTATTGTTCATAAAAAGGCGTCCTCTCTTGGTCATCTTGGGGCGGCGGGTCCACGGGAGCGCGAGACAGGCAGTCGGCATCAGAGTGTTTTCGTCCGGGCTTGTAGATTACAGTGATGTCATATTCTTGCAGTCTGAGGCTCTACCGCACCAGGCGTCCTGAAGGGTCCTTTAACTCGCTAGCCAACACAACGCGTGATTGTCGCTGACGGCTTTGAATGGCCTGCCATATAGGTACGGGCGGAAGTTTGCTGTAGCCAAAATGATGGCAAGGCTAGCGACCGGCTAGCGTTAGCTATCACCCGTTCAAGTCCGTCTTTCATCTGGACTAGGATGGCACCGAAGCCTAGGCTTCTGGCGTCAGTGTGGATTTCTGTATCGGCGTCTTCGTCGAAGTGCGCAAGTGCCGGAAGCGACTGCACGCGTCGTTTGAATTCTTGAAATGCGTCGGCTTGCGCCGTTTCCCACTTGAACTCGACATCGCGTTTAGTTAGATGTGTCAGCGGTTCAACGCTGCGTGAAAAGTCCTTGACAAAGCGCCTGTAGTAGGTACACGTGCCAAGGAATCGACGCATTGTCTTCTTATTGATGGGCTGCTGGAATTTTGCGATGGCAGCTGTGTTCTGCGGGTCGGGGCGGACTCCAGATTTGCGGATGACGTGGTCCAGGAACAGAAGCTCATCGTAAGCGAAGCGGCACTTTTCCGGCTTCAGTGTGAGCCCTGATGACTTGATGGCTTCTAGTACCGTCGTAAGCCGCCTAAGGTGATATTTCCAGCGAGGACGTACGAAGTCATCCAAGTAAACAAGACAGTCCTGCCACTTCAATCCTGCTAACACCGCGTCCATCACATGTTGGAACGTTGCAGGCGCCGAGCCCAGTCCGAATGGCATGACCTTGAACTCAAAGAGGCTGTCTGTCGTGATAAAGGCGGTCATTTCGCGATTCCTCTCGTCGACTTCTATTTGCCAGTAGTCAGTCTTGAGGTCCATCGACGAGAAGTATTTGGCGTTGCAGAGACGATCCAATGCGTCGTCTATCCGTGGGAGGGGGTATACGTCCTTCTTCGTGATCTTGTTCAGTGGACGATAATCGATGCAGAAACGTAGGGTTCCGTCCTTTTTCTTCACCAAGACTACAGGCGTTGCCCACGGGCTTTTCGATGGCTAGATGATGTCGTCGCGCAGCATTTCGTCGACTTGTTGCCTTATAGCTTCACGTTCTCGCGTCGAAACTCGTTAAGGGCGCTGGCGGAGTGGTCGAGCTTACTCTTCGGTTATTATGTTATGCTTTGCAAGTGGTGTTTGTCGAATCCTTGATGACGTCGAAAAGCAGTCTTTGTATCGTCGGAGAAGACTTCTGAGCTGTTGCTTACTCATGGGAAGACTTAGATTTATGTCGAAGTTTGGTTCGGGAACTATGGTCGTCGGGGCAGATGCGGCAGAATCCGAGAGGACAAACACATTGCTGGTTTCCACAATTTCCTCGATGTATGCGATCGTCGCGCCTTTGTTGACGTGCAGTCGAGCGATCCCTCTTGCGACGCAAATTTCACGATCGAGCAGTAAATGTTGACCGCCCTCGATGACACCTTCTACGTCTGCGGGTGTTTCGATGCCGACGGAAATGACAATATTGTAGTGAGGCGGGACGCTCACTTGATCTTCGAGCACACTCAAGGCGTGGTAACTACGAGAGCACTTCGGCGATATCGCTTGATCTTCGGACAGCGTTACCGACTTCGACTTCAAGTCGATGATTGCGCCGTGTTGGTTCAGAAGTCTATGTCGAGAATGACGCCTCGTGAACACTGTTGGATGATAACGAACGTCACAGGGTATAGGTGCGGTCATGAACGGTAATTCTGGCCGGGCAGATTCCAGTCGGTGTTATAAGGCGTACTCCAGCGGTCCGGATTCGGGGGCCTTCCCATGCCGTCCTAACTTTCTTCAACTGGGCAGCTAATGGTCCACTCATGACGGAGTAATCGGCTCCTGTGTCTACTAAAGCAGTGACTGCGTGGCCGTCGAGGAGCACGTCGAAGTCGGTGGTTCTTTGTCTGGCGTTGCAGTTAGGTCTTGGCGTCGGATCACGGCTGCGTCGCGTTCATTTGTGGCTGGTACGTCGCGTCGTCAAGTCTTCTTTCGTCGGCGTATTCTTGTCTGCCAGTTTTCGTCGGGATGGCGGCGTGTCGTTGTTACGTCTTCAAGATAGACAATGAAGCGTCGTCGTCGTAGGCGGAGAATCTTCGGTATTTCGCCGCACAGCAACCGCACCTCTATCGGTTGCTGATTTTAGTTTTCCAGATATGGGCTTGCTGACCGAGCACGGGCTGCGCCAGTGTATGGTCGGCGCTGCGGCGACCGGTAGCGGCCTGGTGACGGCGAACGGGATGGTCGTCGAGGGCTCCAGGCGGCGAGGTAGTCGGCGATGTCGCGAGGTCTTTCGCCAAGCTGGGGTCGCAGCGCGTTAACGCCGAATCCTCGTGGTCCCATTTCGCGGTATGGGCACCGGCGGTAGACGTGGTCCGCTTCTCCGCATTGGTAGTAGACCGGGTGGTATTTCCATTTGCTAGTAGGTACAGCGTTTGACCGCTGGCGCCACGCTGCGCCGCTCGCGCGTACCATGTTTCGAGCCGCCGCCGTTGGAACGGAGGAGGCGTTGACGGAGAAAACGCTGGGCTGGTGGTGACTTAGCCTGCTGTTGGGATCGGTGGTATTATAAACGCATCACTGTTTTGATGATCCAAATATAATCTCACTATCAGGGAGGGAGCAGTCTACCTGACTGGAGCAGTATTGTTTTATTTGGGGTGTTGCTACGCTGCGCTCCGCAACGCCCCAACGACCGCCGCTTCGCGTCGGCGCCCGGCACCACGGCTGCCGCCGTGGCGCCGGGGTTCAAGCGACCGCGCTGGCAAACAGAGAGAGAGAAAAAAAAAGGGAAAGCGTGATATTAAGAAAAAAAATGTAGCTAGAGCGGTTTTCGAACCCGCGTACGCAAGATCCCGAAGCGAGCGCCGTAACCACTCAGCCATACAGCCACGCCATAGAATAAAGAAGCCACGCTTCCAAGGGTAGCATTCGTGCAAACCATATGATTATTGCGTTCGAGCGCCCTCGGTGAACGGAACCACCTAGAAACGCGGTACGCGCGAGCGGCGCAGCGTGGCGCCAGCGGTCAAACGCTGTACCTACTAGCAAATGGAGTGTTGCGACCGGGGGTGGTGGTCAGGGCGCGCCAGACGTCTGTCTTCGGTAGTTGCGCTGGGCGACGGGTGGGCGAGCTGGTGGCGGCGGCGGTGGATGACGGAACTGCGGCGTTACGGGGCCCTGGCGCGGGCGGGAGGCGTACATTGACGGCAGGTGACGGCGGCGCAGGTCATTGCTTCAGGCTAGGCCTGTGGCGATTCCGGCTGCCCTTTGGGAACTCCCAATGACCGCTGAATTTCTTCTCTCACGACGTCAGCGATCTAGGCAACCTGAGGCTGAGATCTTGGGAAAATCCTCTGAAGCTCCTCTCGCATGACCGCTCTGATGGTCTCGCGCAGGTCGTCGGTGCCCAGTGGTTGAACTTCGGCGTAGTTCGAGCATGCGGCGGTTGAAGTGCCTGTTCCGCATTTCGAGTGTTTTCTCGATGCTGGTGGCCTCGCAAAGAAACTCTTCGACGGTCTTCGGCGGGCTTCGTATCATTCCGGCGAAAAGTTCTTGCTTCACACCACGCGCATGGGCAGGCGAACTTTCTTCTCCTCCGACATTTCCGGATCGGCGTGGCGGCATAGACAGCTCATTCCTTCGGTAAAGATAGCAACGTTCTCGTTAGGTAGCTGCGCTCTGGGTTCCAGGAGAACTTCGGCTCTTTCTTTTCAGACAACTCTCGTGAAGGCCCTAAGGAAGTTACTACGGAACAGGTCCCACGTTGTAAGAGTGGACTCCCGGTTCTCGAACCAAGTACTCGCGGCATCTTCCAAGGCGAAGAACACGTGGCGCAGCTTATCCTCAGAGGTCCAGTTATTGAAGGCTGATATATTTTCGAATGTCTCGGGCCAAGTTTCCGGGACGTCCGACGAAGCTCCACGGAAGATAGGTGGCTCCCTAGGCTGCTTCAGTATGATGGATGCAGGGGATGCTGCGTCCGTCATCGTGGCATTTGACATACCAACGATTTTCCTGGTCGGCTCAGGTAAAAGTTCCTTGCTCTGGAGAGTCCTTGCAGCCTGCGGCTAGCTCGCTCATCCTTGGCCACGTCAGTGTTGTCTTCTGGGCTCGGGCTTTGATCACGGCTTTGCGGGGGCGTTGGGTACATGAACGCACTAGCACCTCCACCAGATGTCACGTGGTAGTGACGGTCAATAACACAGTAGCAAAACTGTGAATTCCGAAACTAACTTTTTTTTTTTTTGGGGGGGGGGGGGGTCTTGTGCCCACAAAACACGTGACACTCGAAGCACAACGATAGCGGCGAACACAGTCGGCGGTCGTCGAAAATCTGATCAGCGGGTCAAGCGCGTCGGCTTTTATATGTTTTATACATGAGTCATCGAAGGTTCCAGAGTAATCGCTGGTGCCGGCGTGTTTTCCAGAAAGTACTCCACAATTTGCGTCGCACATGCATGCAATCAGATTACACAAGGTTCGGTGACAGCAGACAGCGGATAGAACCATCGATAACATTCGAGAAACTCGCCCACGTATCAGGAATAAGTGAATTGGCGCACACTTGAATATATGCGCACTGTATACGCATAATAAATGACGGACTACACCTATGGCGCACGAATGGTCGAAGCTGAATATTTCGTGACGGTCCACAAGAGTAAGGGAGTTACTAGCTGTAATATATATATATATATATATATATATATATATATATATATATATTTGCTACAAGGTATTAGAATGTACAAAACAGCTACGTTTCAAGCATTGTGCGCAGCAAGAACAAATCTATCGGAACTGAGCACACCCGCGAGCGATTAGGCAGAAAATAGTCAGATAGTGGCCGCACCGAGGAACTTCACTGAGTCAGAAACTGACAAGCCACTGCTTCAAAATATTTGCCGAATAAAGAACAAAGAGCAAAACACACTAATCCTGTTCTTCCCATTGGACCACAAATATCCGTCGGATATCCAGTTTAGATCCGAACGTCCTGGGCCCACACTGGTCATTCAGCGGACGTACATGGGACATCCTTTTTTGGCATTAAAGAAAGTTCCATTTATTTTGTTCCTGTGGAGGTCCTCCGGATGTCCCACTCTGGATCCGTTAAACGTCCTGTGTGTGCTATCCCTTGGTCGTCCTTTGAATGTAGGAATCTTTTCTACAAATAACGTACGTATACGATCGACTATTTTTCATTGCAATTTCAACGAGGATGTATGCTGTGAACATATATTGCCAACATCGCATGTATTTGGGCCAGGCGCGTAACTATTAAGTGGATTTCTATGGGCAAAGAATTAAGACAACAATTAAATTAGTACCAATAATTATTCACCAACTAAAGTTTCCTCTCGATGTGTCCTGAGCGAAAATGAAACAAATATGAACCCAAATCACCAGCTAATGAACGTTACGCGGATACCGATATTTATCATGCTTTGGCCATATTATGTAATGAACAACTGCGGAGGGCGTGCAGCCTCCTGCCTCCAAGCCCGCTGAATAAAACTATACGATAGCCACATTTTGCCGAGCCAGCCAGCCGGCGAGGCGAGGATGCCCGCGCCTCGAAGTTGGTGGAGCGCAGTCAGATGGTTGCGCTCACGCCAAATCCGAAACCCGAGCGCGCCAGCGTCGCCTTTCGTTTTCTTTGTTCTTTTTTTGCTTCCGCTGGCGTCATGACATGCGCGGTGCTGCTCACTGCAAGCAACGCCGCGATTACAAAGAGCGAACTAGAGGGTGAGCGGCGAGGAGGGTGACTATCCGGCTAGCGCCTTGCCACCTACGTACCCCTCTCCCCTCGATGAGCGCCTCGCTCTCTTCACAGTCTCGCGTTGATCTCGTCGAGACGGCACGCGTGCTTTTATGTGCAGCTTTGTACCTGTTGTATTTTTGCCGCTGTGTATACGTTGGTGTCGTAACAGGTGTGTGTGGTGCCGTTCCGTGGCGTGCGGATAGCTCTCCTGCAAAGATGTGAGTATTCATTTGTCACCTTCATCCGATTAAGGCTCTATTTTCCTTAAAAATGGGACATGCCGCCATTAGGCGTGTTAGGAAGCGCTCTATAGTTTCGATTTGTCTTGTGTCTCGCGCTGTCTCGTGCCGCCTTTCGACGCGAAGTGTTTATGTCAATGTCGCGTCCTGTAGGACTGTACGTCTCTGAAAAGGCGTCTCGAGAGACGAAGAAATCTTTGGCGCTTCTTGAGTGCGCAAGCGAGCACCCGCTGGAGGATGAACGTCCACAAGAGCAACCGCCAAAGCCTGTAGCCGGAGTTTCCCGCGATGTTCCGAGTGAAACTGACGCTGCCATTTGCGATGCAGTGGACTGTGGCGAGTATCGGCGTGCCGATTTCCATGCAAGCTCACTGGGAACACATGCTGAAGCTGCTTCCTGTGCAGTTGTTCAAAGCAGCCCTCTTTTCACAAAGACTGTTGTCGAGGAGGAGACAGACAGTGTTGACACGGAAGGCAACTTTCGAGAAAAATTGCGAATGTGGGCGGTTCGCCACAATATCAAAAGAAGGGCAGTTTCGGATTTACTGAAGTTGTTACGAAGCCATCCCACTTTAGCAGAACTACCCGAAGATGGACGTACACTTCTCCGTACGCCGCGCCAAGCGCAAGAGCTGTGCGGGTCAACACCGTTAGAGCCCGGTGAATATTGCCATTTCGGGCTTAAAGCTGGGCTGCTGCGTATACTGCGTCATGTCGAACACCCACCTTCTATGATCCCCCTCTCGTTCAATATAGACGGTCTTCCGTTATCTAAAAGTTCAAGAATGCAGTTGTGGCCTATTCAGTGCATTGCCCATGCCTGTGGCGATGGAACACCATTTCTTGTTGGCGCCTTTGCTGGGCCATCAAAGCCAGCATCCTCGAGGGAGTTCCTTAGGCCATTCGTTGTAGAGTTACAAGAATTGATTTCAGAGGGTGTTGTTGTAGATGGCAGTGTTGCTCAAGTAAGTGTGAAGGCCATCATTTGTGATGCTCCAGCACGAGCCTTTGTAATGGCAACTAAAGGGCATGGTGGCTATAGTGGCTGCCCAAAATGTACTGTGGAGGGGACATATATGAATGGAAAAGTAGTGTTTCTTGAAATGGACTGCCCCTTACGTACAAACATGAGTTTCAGAGAACAACATGATAGCGAACATCACAAAGGGGATTCAATTCTCCAAGATTTACCAATTGACTGTGTGGATGACTTACCCCTGGACTACATGCACCTTGTGCTGCTAGGTGTAGTTAAGAAGCTTCTGACATTGTGGACTTCAGGACCACTACCTGTACGCTTTGGTCCACTCCACCGTCAAATTTTCAATGAAAAGAGCAGCCTTGTGCGAGCTTCTGTTCCCCGCGAGTTTCATCGCAAACCGCGAGGTCTTGACGAATTAGACCGCTGGAAGGCTGTTGAATTCAGGCTTTTTCTTTTTTACACTGGCCCACTTATTCTTAAATTTTGCTTGACAGACCGCCTGTACCAGCACTTCCTCGTCCTTCATACCTCTCTCTCGGTACTAGCTAATCCGCAGCTGTGTCGCCAGCATGCTGTGTTTGCTGGGGAACTCCTGCGTGGCTTTGTCAGAGACTTTCGTGATATTTATGGAGATCAGCATGTTTCCTTCAATGTGCACTGTCTAATACACCTTTTCGCCGATGTTCAAAGGTATGGGCACTTGGATTCCTTTAGTGCATTTCCCTTTGAGAATAATATGCAGACAATCAAGCGACAGCTCCGAAAACACGGCAAGCCACTGCAGCAATTGTACAACCGGTTGGCCGAGTCCCAGTCTGAAGAAAACATCCTTCAGCCATCGAATGAGAAGCCTGCACTGCTCCGTCAACATACACAGGGTTTGCTCCTGCCGGGATGCTGTCCTCCCGAGTACAAGATGCTATCATTTAGGGAGTTCACTATTTCTCTAAGTGACAAAGACTGCTGCTTTCTACAAGATGGGCATATTGTTCTGGCTAAAAACATTGCCCACTTGAAGACTTCAAATGAACCATGCATTATTGGTCCGGAATTCCTAGTTAAAGAGGACTTGTACACTGTACCATTCAGTTCATCCAGACTTTGCATCTGTGTTGTGTCTTCCTTATCTAATCCTAAAATATGGCATGTGCGCAACTTGCGAAAAATGGTGATGTTCCCTTTGGATAACAAGTTTTTAGTGTTGCCACAGCTGCATACTGCCTAGAAACCAGACATTGCCCCTGTGTAGGGGATTTTAATTACATTGTTGCTGCAAGCAGCTTCTGTATTACGTGGTTAGTTCATTTTGAATGCTACCGCTATTGCGTGAATGCAACCGTTAAAATACATGATTGTAAAAAAATAGTCTAAACATAGTTTTTTTTTCCAGATGGCATATGCTATTGTTGAGTTTTTGACCCTTGATGAGGTTGAAGTGGTACCGTCAACATGGATAAAAGGGAATCGGTGTGTCTGGCCACCAGAGCACATTAAAGGAGACAAGGTTGTCACAATGGTAAAAAAAGCAGCAATGCCGGATGCTTCTTGGAAACGCTTTGAGGTGTCTGTAAAAGGGCTGTTTGGTATGTACCAGTTGCTAGCTGTGAAGTTTTGTGTAAAAGTTCAAGAACTCACAAGGGTGTTCTTGCATCTTAGAAACCTACGACATGGCAAGGAGAAAACTCAACCGAAGTGAACGGGACTCAGACTTGAACACAGACTCTGATGTTCCAAGGAAGAGATCAAGAAAACCACCTCAGCCATGGTCAGACTCTGATGACTCCCAGGCATCGCAAACAGCTAAAACACAACAAAAAGGAGCAGTTCCTGTTCCTAGCGATTTCCCACTAGGTAAGCTTTCATTGTAATGATTGTGCAAGTGGTACAGGGCAGCTCTCCTGTTAGTAATAAATTGTGGGTAATATATTATTTTGTGCACTGATCTCCCAGGACTCTCCTCTGCTGAATCTGGGGGAGAATTTCAAGGCTGCAGTGAAAGTAAGAAGCTTCATTTTTGTAACTCTTTACTAACAGCATGCAGTTAACATTTTTTTTTTAAATGGCGCTCCTGCCACTGTTGTTGGCCAGTACAACCTGTATCTGCCTATGCTCAGTGCACGTCCCGTCTTCTTCGTGTTAGGTTTTTTTTTCTACTCTAAGTATGCCAAAATGCTCAAACCAACTCGCCCATCTTGCCTTAAGTTTCCCTCTCACTTATTTTGTATGTGTGTGTTTTAAAGCACTTTGATTTGGATCATGCGTAGTGCAGCAACCCAACTGGAGGAAGGCGGTCTTTGCTACAAACAAGTACATGCAGGCATGCACAAACAAGACAGAGCCGAGAAAGGGAGAGGATCAATTATTACAGGGAGGCATGGCCTTAGCTGCCAGATTTCCCCATCTGTTTTTTTCTTCTCTCTTGCATTACAAAATAAGCTTCTGGCTATGCCACTGGCTTATAATGTGTCTATTTTGTCCTAAGAGCTTATGGTCATGTAGTTTAAGGGAAGTAATTGAATCCAAAGACGAAAATCTGCAAAATGTTATGGCCTTTGTTTGCTTCCCATGGCTACTACCGGCATCAAATGGAACGCGAACAGTGGAGCGCATGGTGGAAGCATAACTGATGGCATAGTGCGCACCGTCCAGTCATAACCATTGACAGGCGCACACATCCAGTTTGCCCACACTGCGCGATGATGCTCCCCTTATGCCGCAGTATTTTCGTTTTTGTTTAATTTGAAAGTGAAAAAAGATTACTTTGGGGGCCCCGGCAGTAATGATGACCCAAACTGTAGCTCGCGCACCGCTGTTCACGTTTCACTGAATGCTGATAGCACATAGTTTTGCTGCACTGTGCAATAATACTCCCCCTATACTGCGACATTTTAGCTTCTGTTTTCATTGATATTTCATTTCTCTCTTTCAAATAAGAGAACCAGAACAGAAACGAAAACATTGCAGTAAAGGGGGAGCATCATGGCGCAATGCGGTCAGGTATGCATGCCTGAATTACAGAAAGGTGATGACTAGACGGTGGACTTTATACCTTCAGTTATGCTTCTGCCACACGCTGCGCTGTTCATGTGTTATTTGATGCCGGTAGTACAACAAAGCACCATTCATTACTTGTTGGGGGTTCAGTGTAGATCGATATTGCTTGACAGTGGTACTTGATTGAAGCGGGCTGGCAGGTAGCAAAAATAGGAAGTATAGGCAGACTGTCGGAAGCATTGAGGTTCAGCCTTGCTGGTTACGCATACTTGGCATATTTTAAGTGCAGTGATAGAACGGGGAAAAGCGCATGCACTCAAAAGCGCTAACATCAACAAAGGTTTAAATATAGGCATGAATATGTGCACCTCTTTCTCGTAAAGCCTTGTTGAAGTTAGTGTTGTGTGTTCACTTGGGCTTGTCCCCATTCTGTCACCGCATTTAAACAATCCTAAAGCATGCCTAATTGCAGGGCATGTTTGCATATTTTAGTACAGCTGTGAGCAGATCTTGTTCCTTGTGGTTTTTGCAGGTGATATACAAGAATCGGCATCAGTTGGTGAGAAGGACACCTCTTGTGTGGGTTAGTATTTTTTGTCTTCGAGTTTGTTGTCAATGTTTATGTAATGCCAATGCATGGTTGCAGCGGCGTATATACCATCCCAAAGTACACATTGTACACACAAAAAACACGTTTCTTTTCGGCTAAAAGCGTTAAATAATATTTAATTGGAGAGAAGAACTTCATTATATTTGTATGTTGAAGTTGTGAAGTACAAGACCAGCAAGATTGGGAAGTGCAGTTACTAAACTTGGAGATTTAAAAAATAAAAACTTTTCTTTGAAATAATAAACTATACTGAACACTTTTAGGTACTCTGGAACACTTATTCTCCTTTCTTTATCGCTTAGTAATGATTATGTCCTGTACTTAGGAATGTTTATGTACTGTTCTTCACAATGTAGACAAGCATATATTCATGTACAGGTTATCATTATCAGACTTGTTTAGAGCACAGCGTGTCAGGTGAGTTAACAAGAGGGAAATAAGGCACATCAAGAATTCGGCCAACTGGATGATTGTTACGTAGTACATGGGACTGTATTGAAGTTTTTCCCTAGAAGATTTTATATGTTATTGAAGTGTTGAAGGCATGGTCATACATTTATTCTGCTCTTGATGTATATGTAATCTAAAGTTATTCAATTTGCCTAAAAAATTGTTCATTTTTTGTCACTGGCAACACTTATTGCACCATCATTTAGCTCTAGTCTGTCACCTTGCCAGATAAGATATGCAACCTTAGTTTAGTATTGTATTGTATGTAAACCAGAGTAGTGTTTGCTGTGTGCAACCAATGGTTTCCAGCAGAACACCAC